>NC_091121.1:137703907-138062032 GCF_040183065.1 Periplaneta americana | reverse complement strand
TACACCTGGTAGCAGCTCTTTAATGGACCTCATTAAAGTACACCTATTCATTAGAGTTCAGGTGTTCCACCAATCAGAAAATACCATTGTAGCAATATGAAAGCGCAAGTATCGATTATTCTCGGATATACACAGGCCACTGTTTTCGCAGGAGTTCTGCGACAATTTTAGTAGACGCTGGCGGCGACATCACAACATTGAAACGTCACGGAGGCTGGAAATCCATTACTTCCGCAGAAGGTTATGTTGAAGAATCGAACCAAAATAAAATTCAAATCTCATATACAATATTAAACCCAGTCGAAAAAAATCACAAATTAACATCAATTCACCGTCATCTTCCAGCCTTTCACAAGGCACATTCCCGCAAATTCATTTCACCAATTGCACAATAAATCACCTACATTTGAAATAAAGTCAGTTCTGTTACTATAATAATTAGGGTTAATTGTAAATAATATTCAAATAAATTCAATTTGTTATCTCGTTTTTCAATATCTAATTCAATTTCAAGGTTATATCAAGATTAATGTTTATTTTACTCTCTAGATTATATCAAGGTCAATGTCGACATTTGTTTCTCGGAAAAAATCAATACTTTCGCGTCTGCGCACATCTAACATCATCAGTTTCGCTCCTCAGTCAGATAAGAATAACATGAATACTTATGAATAGGCCTAATTTCAAGTTAGAAATATGGTCGAGCATAAAAAGTCGTATGAAACTTGCCTATACTGGTAATTAAGACGCTCGTATGAAAATTATGAAACGAGCGCAAGCGAGTTTCATAAACATACTCGCGTCTTAATTACTACCATTATAGGCTCGTTGCATAATGTACTATTTCCGTTCTCCTTTTCTTCTCGTGTTTCTGTATTTCCTTCAATTGTCTTCCTTTCCTAATAACATTTTCCTTCTCCATTTCAATATCTTCCTCATAATATTATTCTTTGTATTCTCTCTTTGTAGTCTTCACTGCTTCCTTTCTTGTACTTCACCTTTTTCCTTTTCTATTCCTTACGCTTCTTTTCATCCTTTTCTTGTGTGTAGGTGTGGTGACTTCATAGAAATTATATAGAGAATCTTTCTCACTCTTTCACATATAAATTAATTAACAATTATTATTTTGCTAACAACAATTCTCGCCCCCGTGACTCATTATTTGTCTCTTCCCTATGTTGTCTCAGTGCCGGTCCTGTACCATGCTGCATACAAACCAAGGAGGCCCGCCATGTGTGCCTGTCCAGTATAAATCCAGAAACATAACGTCCCTACAGAGATTGGCTTGTACGTTGGTCTCAAGAAGACGACATGGAAGAAGACGCAGGAAAAAGAAGTGACTCCTAATTAAACACAAATGAACGCTTCGTTATATTATCTTCCTTATAACTGTATTTTACTATGTATTTAAAGAATACAGTGCTAAAAGCAGTATTATTATTATTGTTATTGTTATTGTTATTATTATTATTATTATTATTATTATTATTATTATTATTATTATTATTATTCTTTCTGTAAGCTACGTAAACTGGTTCGAAAATTATTTACGTAATAGAGTTTCACGTGAAAGACTATTTAATATATACGCTTATTCTTATAATATAAATTGTGGAGTCCCGCAGGGATCTACTTTAGGACCTCTCCTATTTATTATATTCATAGATGATATATGTAAAAGAATAACTTCTGACTGTTTATTATTTGCAGACGATTTAAAAATTTTTCGTACAATAAAAAGTAATACTGACTGTCAATCACTTCAATGTGACATTAATTCAGTCGCTAAATGGTCGGAAGACAATGGTATGAAAATTAACGTATCCAAAACTAATGTAATAACCTTTTCCAGAAAAACTTCATTGAAATTTAATTATTATCTAAATAATGTTCTAATTAATAGAACGGATTGCGTAAAAGATTGGGGAATATTCTTTGACAGTAAATTGTATTTTCATAGTCACGTTGATTACATTTACAATCACGCAATCAGAATGTTAGGAATAATACGGTCAATAACTTATTCTTTTTCCACGCCCGATTCTCTTTTAATGCTTTACTATACATTGGTGCGATCGAAACTCGAATATGCTTCTGTAGCTTGGAACTCGATTACAACTAAGACTCGGCTAAATTAGAAAATATACAAAGAAAATTTATATCTTTATGTTCATTCAGATTTCTGCCCATTAATTCCGGGTACAGTTACGAGAGAAAATGTGAATATTTTAATTGTCAAAATCTATATGCTAGAAGCCATGAGCTAGATTATCTGTTCTTTTGTAAAGTCCTCAAAGGTGATATATCCTGTGACTCTTTTTTAAACAATATTACCTTACGTATTCCAACAAAAGATATGAGATCCCACAAACCTTTCTATATTAAAAATTCGAAATTTCTTTCACTAGTCTCCAGATGCATTAAAAATGCCAACATGAATGGCTGCGAATTCGATCCCTTCAATGTATAGATTTAGTTTGCTCTTGGCAACGATTTATCATTTATGTATTCTTTTAAGCATTATACTCAATTATCATTGTATCATAGTATTCTTAGTTATGTATTTTAAAGTCATCCATTATTCATCTATTCATCGTCATTATTGTAATTAATTGTAATTGTATTTATGTGTAATAATTATCTTTGTATTATGTTTTTTTTATATTTGTGCCGAACTGTAATTGGCCACTGGCTGTTGTACACCACATTAAATATAAATAAATAAATAAAATTATTATTATTATTATTATTATTATTATTATTATTATTATTATTATTATATACAACAAGACATATACCAAGACACTATACTTATAAGGCTACTAGGCCTGGAGATATTGGGCTAGGGTGACTAGTTCCTTTCTCCCTACATTCTCCCTACATTGCATACATCGTCGACTGGCTACATGTTACACTAGTTAGATTTCAGATGCATTCATACAGGAGTAAGACAAGGCTGCGGTCTTTCACCGTTGCTATTTATCATATACATATATATATATATATATATATATATATATATATATATATATGAATCAAATAATTAGAGAATGGAAACAATTGCCTTATGGATATATACAACTCAATAGACATTTACAACTAGATTCATTATTTTTTGCAGACGATTTAGCTCTGGTGGCATCCTCAGAAGATGAATTACAACGTTCAATTTTTAATTTTAACAAAATTGGAATTAAATATGATATGAAAATCAATAAAGAAAAAACTAAAATTATGGCCTTCTGCGGAAAATACCCTGTGCCTAGCAAAATATGTTTAGATTCAAATATATTAGAAAGAGTAAATTATTTCACATATCTCGGATACACATTATCTTTTTTCGATGAAGTAGATATTTCACAGAAAATTTCTAAATACACCAAAACAATGGGAATAATTAATAACATTATGAAACCTTCCCTAGTACAAAGGCATACTAGAATTCGCCTATACAAGACCTTGGCGAGACCTGTACTTTGTTACGGCAGTGAGGTATGGACATTGAGGAATAAAGACGAAAGCAGAATAACGGCTAATGAAATGAAATTTATGAGATATACAGCGGGATATACGAAATGGGATCACAAACGCAATGAAGATGTAATGGAAAAATTACAACTAGAACCTGTAATTAATCACGTAAAACATTATCAGAACAACTGGATAAATCATCTGCATCACATGCATAGATAAAGAATCCCAAAAGTCATGCTCCACTATCGTCCAAACGGGAAGAGATTTCTCAGTCGTCCAAAGAAGCGCTGGATTGAAAATTCAACTGTGAGATCGTAACAGGCCATTTGGCCAAACACTTGAAGGGAGGAAGAAGAAGAAGAAGAAGAAGAAGAAGATGCATGCAAACAATTGTTCTTCCTCTGACACATATCGTCAAGTAAGATGTACTGCCTGATAATAGATGTACATATCAGCCAGAACCTCAATCAGAGGATCCAGATCTCTATATTATAGACTATTTTTTTATTCTAATACTGCAGTCATTTCCAACTCAATGCTCTCTCGTCATAGCAAGCTTTTCTCGTTCTCCGTAGCAATCCAGGTAGACTCTCGGAGTCAAATCCTATCGAAGCAGTGGTGTATGGCAAATCAGTTTAACTTAGCGTTTACAGTACCTAATAATAATATTAGTGTATTAGGAACGTGGTAGAACATGCTATTATACTTAAATTATTCTGGTATCTTTCTGACAAATTTAATTCATGTGGATTTATTCTTATACTAAACTATCAGTCCTGGGCGTCTGGGCTTTTTAATAAAAACACTTTGTGTCAACCCAAGCTAAATGCAGTTAGTTTAATAAGTAGGCATATTTTTACTTATGTAGAAAGTCATCTGACATAACCTAGATATCAGAACTACATGTATTTAAATAATTTTATATATTATTTTATAGGTTGAAAATATAAATGAAAATGCAAGTAATTGAAACCCTGAAATGTCTACAAAGTGTTCCAAAATAACTATTTCTGTTGGAAGTGAAGTTCATTTATCAGCTCACAATCGTAGAAAAGAAAAAATAAAAGGGAAAATTAAAATGAATTCAAGAAAAAACCAGTATTTACAAAGTAAAGTATCCTCCGTGTCATCTGTTGATAAAACAGTCGTGATCCTCAGCTTGCGGGTGAAAATAGCGACCAATTAAAAATGTATGTGATACATTTTTAACCACCGTAAATATTTAGTATACATTGTGATAATTCAAGTGGATTTACGGGATCGTAGCAAGAAAGGAATGTGATACCCAAAAGAACTCGAAACTGTGGCTCTAACGATGTTTATAATTTTACGCAGTACTACAATATTGTCTACAACAAGATGCTTAAGACAAATGACAGATTAACAGCAGTACTCACCTGGCCCAAATGAATTTATATTTTCTAGTCTAAAGATGAATGTAATTTAAGTGGAATAGAAAAATATTATCTTCACTGCAGATGAAATGTAATTTTTTACTCCATATCGATGATGGAATTGTAGGATTACGTGATACAGGTATTATACAGTGAAGAGTGTAATCTATATTTGGCATGAGTTTGTAGGTCTACAATGTCTCTATTGCATTTATTTATATGTATATATGACTCTACATATTTGTAATTGGTTCATTAATAAATGGGGTTTAAAAAAATAAAACAAAAGGCATAGCCCATTTAATTATTGTTTTCCTTGAGTACCGTATATAATATGATAATATGTAAATTATAACTACTACTGCTATTACTGCTGCATTTTTCTGTTATTTGTAGTAAGTGTAATTCTATACCTAATAATTATTTCATTTTTGTATTTTCTTGTATTACTGGTATGTACATAGCAGCCCTGGTTTCAACGGCCGCTAGTAATGCTTCTTGGCTTCATAATGATCAAAAGGAACATACATCTACTTTCCTTTCTGTGTATTAATTATTTTCTAAATTGCACACACTGTTATACAGGGATATCATTTTATTTTTACTTCAATTTTTATTGTACCTGAGTTTTTTTAATGTACTTCACTCCCACCCCCTCTACTAGTAAAACTTCCAACAGTTCTTAGTGAGTATAGTTGTATTGTATTGTATTGTATTTATTAACATTCCATGGTATTAATACATGCTTACAGCTAGAATATGGAACAAGTCAAAAAACTTAATACTATTATAAAATCTTAATTTATAGTCACAGTCTAGATGAAATATATATAGACGAGATTTACAATATAGTCTACTAGTACAACACAAAGTTTTAATATCAATTTCATGAAGTGTTATTGAATGTCATGAATTCACCTACAGAATAGAAGGCGTGAGAAATTAGGTACTTCTTTAGTTTGGCCCTAAATAATCTTATGTTTTAAGTTTCATTTTTTATATCGATAGGGAGGCTATTAAAAATGTTTACTGCCATATAACGCACTCCTTTTTGATAGCACAATAGACTTGCCGATGGAGTATGAAAGCCATTTTCTTTGACGTGTATTTATGCTATGAACTGTTGAATTAGTTACAAAGTTTTCACGATTACATACGAGGAAGATTATTAATGAAAAGATATACTGACAAGCCATGGGCATTATTTGTAGTTTTTTGAAAATAGCCCTATACGATTCCCTAGATTTGACACCTACTATTATTCTAATTACTCTTTTTTGTAATGGAAATATATTGTTACTATCTGTGGAATTTCCCCAGAATATTATTCCAAAACTCATTACCGAGTGGAAGTGTTTTTAAGGTATTGATATTTACTATCTTTTGCATACATCTAATAGCAAAACAAGCTGAATTTAGTTTGGGGTAATTTCTTTAATATGATTTTTCCAATTTAACACATTATCGATTTTTAAGCGAAGAAATTTGGTTGTTGTTGTTTCTAATATGGATCTATTATTAATTATTGTGCTAGAAATTTGCGACGTTGAATTTGGACAGGATTTAAACTGAATTATGTTAGTTTTGTTACAATTTAATACTAATTTATTAACTGAGAACCAGTCACATATCTTAAAGAGAATTTCCTCTGTTGAGGAGTTGGAGTTATTGGCAATAATTACTATACTTGTGCCATCTGCAAATAATATGGGATGACCTACATGTTTTATTAGGGGGCAAGATCATTTATAAATACTGGAAAAAGTAGGGGACATAATATTGATCCTTGAGGAATTCTACATTCCAGAAATATGTTCGCTTTTTCCAGTGACGAAAGAACTTTCAATATTGAATCATATTTTCACACAGGTACTGTCGTTCCTTTGCTTACGTCGCATCCCGGTTTCCCCCACTCGCTTCTGCTCGCCCCTCTGTAAAGGTTAGTGGCTGGTCTGTCTCAGCTCTTTCTGAAAACATTAATTTCTGTTAGGAATTGGACGTCTACGTAATATTATAAAACTGTTTAAAATAACTTGAATAAAAGGGCCTCGTTAATTAATTGTAACGTGATTTCCCTCCTTTTTACGACCCTGCGAAAAGAAAGCCACTTGGACGGACGGTAGATAGCATGTCTGAGTAATTTTATCTTTTCGGATTGGGCAGAAGTGAAGATTGAATTTACAGTACATAAAGGACTCTTTTATAAAGTAGGTACAGAATTATTTCAACATGAGTTACTAGTACGAAGGACGAAACTGGTAATTGCAATTAGATGCAATAGTCTATAGTGCGATAATATGCACAAAAGAACTGAAGCCTGTATCGAAATGAACGGCCACCATTTTCAAAAATGTGTTTAAATATCCATATTATGATTATTTTTCAATTTAACTTCACTCTCTATTTTGTACGCTAATGTGCTGTAGATACTATAATATACACTGCATAATGAAGACGTCCGAATGGCTAGCTCAGTTCGTGAGTAAAAACACTGTTAATACAGTGCTGTATTTTGATTAAAGAAAAACCTAATGAAAATTATCAAACTCAAAATCGCGATATTTCATACTTTACGTAAATGGTTGAACTACTTTTCTTCCCTCGTATACCTAGTAAAGTGATTTGTTTGTATTTTATGCCAGTATTATCGAACTCCAGTCGTGGAAGGATGTAGCAAACGGTGTTTCCGGTTCTCAAACTTAATCCAAAGATATAGCCAGGTTAATATTAGAAATGTTAGTAAAAATAAAATGATGTCCCTGTATATTCAACCAGAACTAGTAGCTCTGACAATGCACGATCCGCTACAGCTCTGAGCTCCGCTCTGTTTCTCTAGGTCTCTTCTCCGAGAGGAAAAGCATGCTCCGACGTCACAACTCGGTCAGTTGGAAATGATTGTACTAATGCATTATAGATGTTAAGAAAATTCTTCACTCCAATATTGGACCATTTATTTAAGCATCTATCTGCTGCTTGAAGTGCATTTTTTCCTTTATACATTTCTATTACTCATTTACTCATTTTCATTGTGAAAGCATGAATGGAACGTTAAGATATATATTCATTGCCACGCACCAACAGACCACATGTTCTAGTTCTAAATAGTTTATGACGGTAGTGGAAGTAGTGGTCATATAATGATGATGATTGTGGTATTGATACGTGAATCGTTGCGTGTTTTAGACAACTGTCATTATTTAATCTCAGTATATTTTTCTTTCTTGTGGCTAGAGTTAATTGGATTTATTCCCTTTATTTCCTATAATTTCAGGGGTTAATTTCTGACATAATGGTGAAACACGATAAAATTTGCAAGCTTCACGCAGTTACGGACTTTTAAATAATTACTTCATTACATACGTTTCCTTTTTGTTTCTGGATAGAACGATGTATCCGTTTGAATTGCAAGCAGTCCTTACAGAACTGGCCTGTATGCTGTCACAACTGCTACTAAACAGCATTCATCATTGTCATACACTCAAGGTAAGGTAATATTTCTCTCTTAGATGTATTATCGTATTTAGCGTAGTGGCTGCTTGTGACGGTTCATATCGATTCGCTGGGTCAGTACTATCTTAAATGCTTTCAAGTGAGTGTAAAAACGAATTATCGCTTGTTTAGCAATCTTCATATTTCAATTTCTTACTGCAGTAAGATATTTATTGCGGGAGTAAATTATAACCATTCATGTTTAGCTATTGTTTACTTTCTCGATTATTATCAACAGTAATCTCACTAGAGGTTTTGATTTACCTAGAGAAAATCAAAACTCGAGTGGGATTTAATTGACTATTACACGATTAGAAGAAAGTATATAAAGATTAGAAGTAACAAAGTACTCCAATACAATAAAATATTAATTGGCTTACGAAAATACAACTGTATTCAAATGTATTATTGTACAATCTCAACATTACAAATATTACGCTAGATGACAGTAGTGTGTTATGATTACCTATTTTCTTGTTATCAGTTGTGCCAACTATGGAATCTTCATTGAACTCTGTGGACGGTTACTAGCCAAGAAGGCTTTGTTGATTCAGTTTCATTTTTATTAAAATAGTTGCATTCCACTTCATTTATCCAGATCCCAGTAATCAACGTCACTTGACGGATGATTTTCAATAAATCTTAGTATTAAACAATCTCCGATACGTGACTATCCATAATATCATATAGCAGAAGCTATAACATAACCTAAATAATATAAACAAGTGTTAGAAAAGTTTTAATTAGGGATGATGAAATAAACAAGAATAGTTATAATTAACGATGATGACATAAAAAATAAACATGAATAATTTTAAAAGAATTATTGAAAGTACAATTTTCAAATTTGAATGTTTTAGTGGTTGGTGTTAGTGTTTTATATTAGACGTGTGCTTAAAAGAAGTGGAACTCGTTGATGTACAGCTGTCAAAAGAAAAAGTGGCCGCTCTCCTGAAACAAAGTTCCCTTCGGGTATCTTCGCTACAATTCGGAGACAGGCGATGTTACATGTTGTTGGACCACGTTGCCCGATATCTACAGTTATAATTGAAGTATTCTGTGTGTTATTCGATAGCGCAATGGTAGCGTTCCGGCCTCTTATTCGTGAGGTTCTGCGTTCGACTACAACTTCGTGCTTTTTATGTTCTTTTTTGTTCTGTTTTTGAGAGAGACAAACTATACATAATAGCTCCTTTCTCTTTTACGATTATTTTAGTAATTAACATCAGGTTCATTAATATATTATACCATGACTTTAGCATTATGATATTGTGGCTGCGAATGGAAAGAAAAAAAATTTTATTCTCAATAAAATATCTTTCGTGGCATAAACAAAACAAATTTACTGGCGTCGGCCTTAAAACATTCAAACAATTAAGCGTTCAAAAAACAAAACAAAAAGCCACAATTCAATATTTAGTCTATCTTCCTCTTATCTCGATCATCTTGCAGTCGAGTGGGCATGGAATTGACTAGTCTTTGCAAATAGCGACTGTTCTTAGACACGATATTCCAGGCATTCTGAACATACATACATAAGTGTTCTGTCCATGGGCAGGTCTTTCATTGCAAACCCAGCAATCTCCAATCTTTCCTATTTTCTGCCTTCCTCTTAGTCTCCGCATATGATCCACATATCCTAATGTCGTCTATTATTCGTTTCAACCAGAGACTCAACCAATTCCTTTTTCTCTTTCTAATCAGTTTCAGCATCATTCTTTCTTCACTCACTTTTTCAAACACAACTTTATTTCTTATTCTCTCTGTCCACTTCACACGCACCGTTCTTCTCCACATCCACATTTCAAATGCTTCAATTCATTTCTCTTCATTTCGTCGTAATGTCCATGTTCCTTCCCCATACAATGCCACACTCCACACAAAGCACTTCACTAGTCTCTTCCTTAGTTCCTTTTCCAGAGGTCCGCAGAAGATCCTTCTTCTTCTATTAAAAACTTCCTTTGCTCATGTTTGCGTTTTTCTTGGGAAGGATAGACCTAAATGCGGTAACATGCCGTTGCTTTCCGCACACCACTATCTCTTTCGCATCTTATTAAATTCCAGGGGAACCAAACGTGGAGATGAGGAGAGTGGATTTGACTAATTGGGCCATCCGGACTTCACCGAAAGTCACAGCAAGGGTTAAATATTAATTCTATCAGGATGTTTGACTCGTCAGAGACCTGGAAATCTGAATTAGCCTTTGCCCCCCGCATCCTGGACTAGCTTCTACGAATCATCAGAAAATCTTAGAGTGTGATTGGGCCAATTTTTCCGAAAATGTTTCCACACTTTTGCCCTCGTAGCTCAGCGGACGAACGTCTGAATTTAGATGTCAACGTCTCAGGTTCAATTCCTCGTTACTCCATTTAATTTTATTGTGGTTCAAGATATTATAATGTAATAATAATAATAATACAAAAAGAAAAACTAATACCAGTTTTATGCAACTGGATTTTTCGAAACCTAATATTAAATTTATGTTATTTATATTGCTAAAGAACGATTACAATATAAATAACTTGAATATTATTTATACAGTATCACTAAAGAACGATAACAGAATATAAATGATAAATATCGGTTTGTTTAATTAATATAAGATATTATATAATACGTATTTAATTATCTAAATAAAATAACCTATTTTATAAAGAAAGATGGTTATTTGTGATATAATAATTACTTACATAAAATTCAGATTATTTATATTACGAAAGAACAATAACAATACAAATAACTTGAATATTGTTTTATAATGCTAATGAAGGAAAACAGAATATAAATAATAACTTGAATATTATTTAAATCGCTAAAGAACGATAACAATATAAAAAACGTGAATATTATTCATATCGGAATTTCACAGATTTATTACAGGTGCATTTAAGAAATTGTAGAAGAATAGTAATTAGTAACAGTGTCCTATTTATTCTTCTTGGAGCCTAATTTGTAATTTTTAAAAGTGTGGTTACTATGTTGAAGTGTATGTGTTGTAACGGATGCTTGATTTGTTATGTAATGTGAGTCAGTTATGGGATGCTTGATGTCGTCGCAATGTCGTAATTATAGTTTGATTGTGTTTGTGTGACTATTGTGTATTAATTTATGATGTATGGTATGGAAAGCTGCATATTTGTGTTATAGAAGTGTTACGTATGTGTGTTAATGTTTTTGCATGTTTCAAATTGATACATGATATTTGTTTTGCAATCGCAATGCCTAATTTACGGATTGTTTATGTTTTGTTTACATCGCGTAAGCTAATTTAATTTTCTTTTCCATTTCTCTTCATGCTTATGATTTTTGTGTATAACTATAGCCCTAACATACATATGTAAAATAGGGCTAACCCCCATTGGAGATACAATAATAATTATTATTCATATCGTTATAAAACGATAACAGAATACAAATGATGACTTGAATTTTATTCATATCTCTAAAGAACGATAACAAAATATAAATAACGTGATATCCATAAAGAGCGATAACTGGATATAAATGGTAATTTGAATATCATTTACATCGCTAAAGAACGATTAAAAATAAAATGAAAACTTGAAGAAGGCCCGGACCCACAACCTTTGAATCATTAAACAAGCAATCTACCGCTGGTCTACGAAGCGTAGATATGGAACACTTTTCGTAGTTCCGGAACTGCTTGTACAAGCACATGCATCGTGTAACATCACCGCGACCCGAAGTGGACTTTGAAAATATTCGCTGTTCACGAGTGCGGCCACTTTTTTTTTACATCTGTACATGGTTTATTCCTCAACTTATTCAGGATTTCCGAATGGTGCTCTTCATTTATTTGTAAATAGGATTTCAGGAAAGATGCATAGGTATGATCAGTGATCTTTATTAATTCTTGTTCTTGAATGCCAATGCGAGTCATATTTGGAACTGCTGTGAATCGACTGGAGTGGTTTGTAATTTGTTTCTTTGTTTTTTGTTTTTTTTTTTGACGTCCAAACCAGCGCAGTTTCAAATGTTGGCAAATAAAGAAACAAATGCTGGGATGCAATAAAATTAAACAAATGCTAGGGACGCGATAAAATTAAACAAATGCTAGGGACGAGATAAAATTAAACAAACGCTAGGGACGCGATAAAATTGTGCGATAAGCAGCCATGATTGGTTGAAATACGTCCTTTCGTACCGTTTTATTGGTCAAAAGTAGTATGACGTGGTAAATGTGTAATAGTCATAATATTATTATTGAATCTCCAAAATTTACAAATAACCCTATGACTACAAAGGCAGCTGTGCTTAGTTTTGTACTTACACCTTTCACTGAATTTGCGATAGCTCGCCAAGCATTGTGACGTATTATGACGTATGACTACATAGCGGCGTTTGAATGTAACCAATACCAAACGTACCACCTTAGACACAAGTAATGATCGACAATCATAGATTAAACGGTATCATCTTACAAATAATGATCGGCAGCCACAGGCTAAAAGGTATCATCTTAGACACCAATAATGATCGGTAGCCATAGGCTACAAGTATCATCTTAGACACAAGTAATGATCGTCATCCACTGACTAAAAGAATCATCTTAGACAAAAATAATGATCGGCAGTCTTAGAGTAAACGGTATCACCTTACATACAAAAAATGATCGGCAGCCAGAGGCTAAAAAGTATCATCTTAGACACAAATAATGATCGTCAACCACAGGCTAAAAGATATCTTAGACGCAAATAATGATCGACAGTCATACATTGGAAGATATCATCTTAAACAGAAATATTTATCGTCAGCCATAGACTAAAAGAGTTATCTTAGACAAAAATAATAATAATCGGCAGCCATAGACTAAAAGAATAATTTTAGACAAAAATAATTATCTTATATTCAAATAATGATCGGCAGCCAGAGATTAAAAGGTATCATCTTAGACACAAATAATGATGATCAGCCATAGGCTAAAAGTATCATCATAGATACAATAATGATTGACAATCATAGACTAAAAGGTATCATCTCAAACAAAAATAATAATTGGCAGCCATAGACTAAAAGAATCATCTTAGACAAAAATAATGATCGGCAGTCATAGACTAAACGGTATCATCTTACATACAAATAATGATCGACATCCAGAGGCTAAAAGGTATCATCTTAGACACAAATAATGATTGTCAGCCAAGGACTAAAATGTATCATCTTATACACAAATAATGATCGTCAACCATAAGCTGCAAGTATCATCTTAGACACAAATAATGATCGGCAGCCACAGAGTAAAAGGTATCAACTTAGACACAAATAATGATTGTCAGCCAAGTGCTAAAATGTATCATCTTAGACACAAATAATGATCGTCAACCATAAGTGCAAGCATCACCTTAGACACAAGTAATGATCGGCAAATATAGGCTAAAAGTATTATTTTAAACACAAATAATGATTCAGTCATAGGTTAATAGGTATCATCTTAGATACAAATAATGATCGGCAGCGATAGGCTAAAAATATTAGGCTAAAAGTATTATTTTAAACACAAATAATGATCCAGCCATAGGTTAATAGGTATCATCTCAAATACAAATAATGATCGGCAGCGATAGGCTAAAAGTATTATTTTAAACACAAATAATGATCTAGACATAGGTTAATAGGTATCATCTTAGATACAAATAATGATTGACACCTATAGGCTAAATGTATTATACATCTTGATTACAAAACTTTTAACACTGTATCACTTCGGAATATGTATGGTAAGACTTTCCTGTGTTAAATTTCAACGTACCTCGTTTACATGTTTCGACCTATTTATAGGTCATCTTCAAAACTGGTCGTTGTTGGTTTTGGCGCCACTTGTTCTGTTTCCTGTGAGGGTGTGTTCCTGTGATATAGTGTAGAGTAAAAGTGTGTATGTGTGTGTGTTTTGAAGTTGAGTTGTGTGTTGAGAATTTCGTTGGGGTGTGTTTTTGTGTGTCTGTATATTTAATATTGTTCTAGTGTGTTTAGTTTCTGGCTTTTTGGTTGCATGTGTAGTATTTCCATGTCTGTGTTGATGTCTCTGTGGGTGTGGTTAGCATTTGTGATGTGTTCTGCATATGTGGAGGTGTTCTGTAATTTTGTTATGGCTGTGATGTGTTCTTTGTAACGTGTTTGAAACGATCTGCCTCTCTGTCCTATGTAGAAGTTGTTGAAGGTGTTACATTTGAGTTTGTATACGCCTGTGTGGTTGTATTTGTTTGTTTGTGTTGTTTGTGTGTGGAAACGTTTTTATAGAGTGTTATTTGTTCTGTATGCGATGCTGTAATTTAATTTCCTGAATGAAGTTGCATTTCTGTTGTAGTTTTTGTTTTCGTATGTTAGTGTGATTATTTTTTTGTGCTCTTGTGTTTGTGTTGTATTCTTATGTTTCTTGTAATTATGTTTTGTTTTACGTATTACGTTGTCGATTATGTTAGGGTTGTATCCGTTTTCTTGTGCTATGTATTTGACTGTGTTTAGCTTTTCGTTGTAATCTTGTTGGTTCATTGGTATGTTGAGTAGTCTGTGTACCATTGTTCGGAATGCAGCTTGTTTGTGTTGCGTGGGGTGGTTGGATGTGTTGTGTATGTGTGTTGTTGTTGTTGGTTTTCTGTATACTTTGACAACAACCACACATTCAAAAAGGCGAGCTAAAGTTTTTCTGTTTATATTATTTTTCATGTTACAATTATTAGTAAAATAAATAAATATAAATGTGATGCTAATTTACATTTTTCTTTCCAAAAAATGAGGCAGTCTAATAGAAGATGAACAGTTTGTAATGCTTCGTTACATTTGCACTGACAACCATTTTCGTTCATAATAATAATAATAATAATAATAATAATAATAATAATAATAATAATAATAATAACAACAATAATATAATAATAATAATAATAATAATAATAATAATAATAATAATAAACATTAATTTTATTATACCTGGCAGAGTTAACGCCTTAAGGCCTTCTCTTACACTCAACCAGATCTACAATTAATATAAATGCATAAGTAATAATAATAATAATAATTATTATTATTATTTATTTATTTATTTATTTCAAATATTAATGTGCAAAACAACAGCACAAGGCCAATTACAGTTTAGCACAAAATAAAAAACAAAACAAAACAGAACAAATGATTATGAGAATGAATGACAGAAAATGGCAGTGAGATCAAATACAATCAATATAATGGTCAACATTAACCATTCACCAAATGCAACAAACTAAATGGCAATATCTGACAAATAATGAAAGATATTAAATAACAAGTAAGGAATATCATGCATAAGTAAAATCAAATCAGATCTTGCAAATTGACACTTTTAATACATCTGGCTATTGGAGAAAGGGATTTAAATAATTTAATGAAGAAAATTCTTTGACCACGAAAACCTTTCACGGGAATTCTAAGGTAGGTGTTATGTATAAAAGAATCACAATCAATTACACCATTAATAGCATTATTAAAGAAAGTGTAATCAATATCCTGACGTCTAGAATACAGACTGGTACAGTTAAAATATTTACTAGACAGTTCATAATTTAAAGAAGAGGAGTTGGGTACGAATCTGAACGCACAAAGAGAAATGAATTTTCTTTGGATATTTTCTAGTTTAGCTCAACCAGTAGACGTAATAGAGTTCCACGCAACAGATGCATATTCTAATTTAGACCTTATTAAAGCATAATATAATGTAAGTAGTGTATCAGGAGAGGAAAAGGAATAAGTAATAGACCTAATGAGACCAAGCATTCTTAGTGAATGATTAAATAAGTGACCAACATGGTCATGAAAGTACAATTTAGAATCAAGATATATACCGAGATCCTTTATACAATAATAATAATAACAATAATAATAATAATAATAATAATAATAATAATAATAATAATAATAATAATAATAATAATAATAATAATGTGAAATACCGTTATTGTAAGTTAACTACGTTACCAGTTAATCTGAATACACTAGAAATGTAAAGATAATTACTTAGGACTATCATTTATGAAGTAAAAACACAATTATTTAGATATATAAATATAATCACTGTCCAGCATAGTCCTATGAAGACAAAATCAATTTATTAAACTAGTCTGAAAAAACCCAAATTATTAATTTTTCCTTACGAGAATTACATTTAAGAGCGAATGGAATTTATTATGCCTGTTGAATTAGGTAATTGAAGGGTTCAGGGTCATAGTGGGCCAAGCGCCATTTATTGAAAACGAAGAAAACAAGAGTTAAAATTAAGTGATTACCACAATTTAACGAAACATATAGCAAGTAAGATAACGTATGCACAATAAAATTAAATGATATATCAATCTTCAATTTTAAATTATGGTTTTTACCTAACTTTAAGGAGGGAGGATGGTAATTTTTTTTGTGAAAAATAAGTAAATTTTCAAAAACAAATTCTTTAAAATACTCTGTGGTATGTGTGGAATGCATAGCATAACATTTTGTGGGTATTTGTGCTCTTATCGGATGTTGAGTTGCCATTTTTAAACTTCCTGCGTTATGGATTTTTAAATCACTCGCCCACTTTTATTGTTGTTACCGGTAAATTAAATTTTCAAAAAAAAAAAAATCTTTTTTCTTTAAAATACCCTTTGATATGTGTGGAATGCATTTCATATTGTGCTCTTGTCGGATGTTGAGACGTCATTTTTAAACTTCCTGCGCTATGGATTTTTAAATCACACGCCCGCTTTTATCGGTTTCCAGTAACTTCATTTTTTGCTACATTGCCAGACAAAAATAGATATAATTTCTGAATTATTAAAGATACATGCATGAAATTTAGAACACACATTCTTTAGACTATTAGGAAACTTTTCTCTGTAACACAAACTTGTTAATTGATTTCATTTTAAAAATACGTCCGTTTGTTGCAAGAAAGGAAATCAGAAAATTGTTATTAAATTTAAATTGTTTATTTTACAAAACGTAAGGACTAATACCAAAATTCTGTTACAGACAGTTTGTAGAACGTGGTTTTGCAAATACATTGCAAAAACTGTTTGAATCTATCTTTAAAAACGGTTTAGATATATCCGTTTTAGTACAACCCTGCATTGGGTATATTTTTTCAAATTTGGGCTCCCAAATAATTTTTTTCATAAATTCAGTGAGTTGCCACAGCTCTGAGCTCTCTACATCAAAAAATTGATATTTTTACACCAAATAGGAAAAAATTAAAAAAAAAATACCACCTCTCCCCTTAACCCTTGCTTTCTCCGTTTTTAATAAATGGCGCTTGGCCCGCTATGGCTCTGAACCCTTCAATTGTGCTTGCTTTACCAAGAGTCTAAAATATACTTTATTATTATTATTATTATTATTATTATTATTATTATTATTATTATTATTATTATTATTATTATTAACTCCATATGTAGATGAAATTATTGGGGGTCATCAGTGTGGTTTTAGGCGTAATAGATCGACTATTGATCAGATTTTTTGTATTCGACAGACATTGGAGAAAAAAATGGGAGTATAAGAGTACAGTACATCAGTTATTCATAGATTTCAAAAAGGCATATGACTCGGTTAAGAGAGAAGTTTTATATGATATTCTTATTGAATTTGGTATTCCCAAGAAACTAGTTCGATTAATTAAAATGTGTCTTAGTGAAACTTACAGCAGAGACCGTTTAGGACAGTTTCTATCTGATGCTTTTCCAATTCATTGCGGGCTAAAGCAGGGAGATGCATTGTCACCTCTACTTGTTAACTTCGCTCTAGAATATGCCATTAGGAATGTTCAGGATAACACAGAGGGTTTGTAATTGAACGGGTTACATCAGCTTCTTGTCTATGCGGATGACGTGAATATGTTAGGAGAAAATCCACAAACGATTAGGGAAAACACGGAAATTCTACTTGAAGCAAGTAAAGCGATAGGGTTGGAAGTAAATCCCGAAAAGACAAAGTATATGATTATGTCTCGGAGCAACAGTAACAAATATAAATGACACTCGGGAGGAAATTAAACGCAGAATAAATATGGGAAATGCCTGTTATTATTCGGTTGAGAAGCTTTTGTCATCTAGTCTGCTGTCAAAATATCTAAAAGTTAGAATTTATAAAACAGTTATATTACCGGTTGTTGTGTATAGTTGTGAAACTTGGACTCTCACTTTGAGAGAGGAACAGAGATTAAGGGTGTTTGAGAATAAGGTTCTTAGGAAAATATTTGGGGCTAAGAGGGATGAAGTTACAGGAGAATGGGTAAAGTTACACAACGCAGAGCTGCACGCATTGTATTCTTCACCTGACATAATTAGGAACATTAAATCCAGACGTTTGAGATGGGCAGGGCATGTAGCACGTATGGGCGAATCCAGAAATGCATATAGTGTTAGTTGGGAGGCCGGAGGGAAAAAGACCTTTGGGGAGGCCGAGACGTAGATGGGAAGATAATATTAAAATGGATTTGAGGGAGGTGGGATATGATGATAGAGACTGGATTAATCTTGGTCAGGACAGGGATCAATGGCGGGCTTATGTGAAGGCGGCAATGAACCTCCGGGTTCCTTAAAAGCCAATAAGTAAGTAAGTAAGTATTATTTATTATTATTATTATTATTATTATTATTATCATCATTATTATTACTAGATAATTTGGTTTAAAATGATGCCTAAATGTCAGAAATACTACCTAGTTCTTTTGACGTAGGCTACATGAGAGGAGTTTGAAATTTAAATCCGAGAATAATGTTTTAGCACGGGTTGGGGAGGAAGGTTAGGTCATGTTAATACCAGGATTGTAACACGGATTGCCTGAGAGGCAGGGAAATTGCAGCGTCGGCGAGGAGGCGTCGGCATTACTGTATATGCAGCACAGCTAAATGAAGGTGGTGTAAATTAAGGACCTTGTACAGTGTATCCTCACAGAGGGAGAGAGCACTGGCGTAAATCCGGTGCCTGAAAGCCGTCTTGTCGTGCGCTTTCGGCATCTCTAATTAAATCTAAGGTGTAATTCAGTGTAGAGTTGAAATTTTGGTAGCGCAGCTAACTCACCATTTTCCTTCATATGTTATATTGCGGTGAAAATGTTTTATAAATGCTGCGTAAAACGTTTTCTGGCCTGCTTTACTTTACTCTTATGACTTCATAACTTGCTAAGAGGAAGTCTTATATTATTTCTGACAATCTCTGCAGAACGTAGTGTGGTTTTACAGCATATTTAATGTGAAGTATTTCTCAGCAATCCCATGGTATAAAGTCTGTTGAAATATAAAATCAAGGAGTATCTTTCACATTTCAATACAGTTTTATTCGTTCAATGTCGTCTTCCATGACCTGGTGGTTCTCACTGTAATTTTAATGAACAGCAAGAAATCTCATGCTGGGTTGCAAGAATCTCCCCGTTAGTTAGTGAATCTAAGTCAGTGGATTATCGAGTTACAGTAAAGACATTTCAAGGGGGAACTAGTTATTCGATCGTTCGGATTTCATACGTGGCGCAATAGAACTTCAATGAATAAAAAGTGAATATCGGTTGATAAGCTTACGAGTTGCATTGTTTTTAATGTTGTAGAAATTTGCAATATTATATAAGCCTACCAGAAAGAAAGCAGGATTAGAATTTCTAACTCGGGAAGGTAATTAATAGAATTTTGTGATGTGGTCCAGGAAATCATGCCACAAGTCGGAAAAATATTTTTTCTGTTTATCATTTCTATAAATACAGAAGTAGATTCTGAACAAAAAAAAAATATATATATATATCATGCCTCTACCTTAAAAATTATACTATATTGTATTTCGAAGTTGAATAATTTTTTTCCCATTTTCGGAAAAGGGCTCTCAAAGTTTAAGAGAAGAAAAAGTTAATAAAATTATAACAATATGCTTCTTTATTCATGTAAGACTTGTATTATAATCTTCTAAAACTGGAGAATGTATTTTTATCTCTCAAAAATGTTTAAAAGTATAGTAGGCAGTATATATTTGTTTTAGAAGAAAAAATGTAAAATTAATTGAAATATACACATT
Organism: Periplaneta americana; assembly: GCF_040183065.1. Taxonomy (NCBI): domain Eukaryota; kingdom Metazoa; phylum Arthropoda; class Insecta; order Blattodea; family Blattidae; genus Periplaneta; species Periplaneta americana. The sequence continues at coordinate 138,041,651 of NC_091121.1, read as the reverse complement.
ACTTTTATAAGAAAAATGTAATCATTAATTTAAATATTGCATATACATACTAAAAAATATGAAAGAATTTGGTTCTTCTGTGTCTACATCTAATTACTGTAGTTTAATATTCATCTTAACTTTCAATTAGTATTTTTTTATTTTAAATTATGTATTTTACTAATTAGTGTAAGTAAATATCACTTTTACGTTGGGGTATTTTTAATCTGGCTATCACTAAAAATTATAGTCTTGAATAGAATCTTCTGACATTACTAATTGTGAAAATGCAATTTTAAACTATGCCACTTTTTATGGAAGAGTAACATTACCGACATCCGGCATGGTTTCATTCCCTCCTGTGTACTACAATTATTATCAAAATAAGAAATTGTTTATACAGTAATTTGTGCCATGGCAGTATTGTTTCCTGGTTGGGAACATAGTTAACACATTGAACTAACAGATGGCGCGGAAATCTAGAAATCGATAATAACCACCTGAATTAAGTGTTCTATAATGAAAACCTTCCAAGCGCGACATATGGCATGATTTTCTGGGCCGCATCACATTTGTTATTGGAAATAGTTCACTAGTATATTTTATTCATAAGAAACATACTCTCTTCAGGCGATGAACTGGGATCTGTAAAAAAGAAATAAATAGACTAAATAGGGTAAATAAATAAAAAATAGGTCTATATGTATATATGATTTTTAATATTTTATATAGGCCTATATACAAAATATCACATAGCTGAATATCATACAGATTGACATTATGGTAAATCAAAAGATATCAGCTACTCAACAATACAAAAATATGTATGTAAGAAGCCTCTAATGAAGGAAATCAGATCTCTATATTAGTATATCGTCGCTTAAGAACCAATACCGCGTAACTGACAAAATGTAAATTTTACAGGAGAAGGAAAAAATCGAATAAAAACCATAAAAATAACGCAATAGTCTTGAAAAGTGGTGTATGGCTATGAAATAGCATAACTAATTTGTAACTAAGTGAAAATGGATGATCATGGCCGTAGACATTTGGCCATGTCACTTACGCTGTATTGGAACTCTGCCGTTGACTACATTTTGTTAGTTACGCGGTATTGTGAGGCAACTTTAACAGCTTCAGGACACATGCTGACAAGCGTTTTCTTTGCGTGAAAACTGTCTTCTGGAAATATTATTCGTGCTCTTGTATATGTCAGTATGTTATCTGAATTGTTGTCCTACCATCTGACTTGAGGTCAAGGTCGGTATGCTGTAGCTTGAATCAGCACTAGATTACGTTCCAGACAATGATTGCTGCATTCTTAGTCAATCAAATGCTGAAACTATGGGAAAGGAAAAAGAAGACACAGTTCAATGTTTATAATAATAATAATAATAATAATAATAATAATAATAATAATAATAATAATAATAATAATAGGGACCTATGGCGGGCTTACGTGAGGGCGGCAATGAACCTTCGGGTTCCTTAAAAGCCATTTGTAAGTAAGTAAATAATAATAATAATAATAATAATAATAATAATAATAATAATAATAATAATAATAATAATAATGACAATCTGATACCTGGTACTTTATTTTCACACTACGTATATGAATAGATAAGTAGAATTGTTGCTAAAACGTTGCTGACAAATATAATTTTATAATAAAATAATTAATAATAATAATAATTATTATTATTATTATTATTATTATTATTATCATTATTATTATTGACAATGTACTTGACTGACTTGCGAATAATGAAAAGAAAATCATATATTGATGATAATTTTTCAGGCACAATATTCGTTAAACACAATAAAGAAATAATTATAGGCCTATGCTGAAATCACAAAAACTAATCCTTGAGTAACCCTAGTGTGGAATACTATCATAAAAACTATGGCACAATCGGTTCTATATACAATAATGTGACGGTAATTTAGGCAGGCTACTAATGCTCTTTTTTTTTCTGTGCTTTTGCACGAGAACATGACTTTTTTTTTTACTGAAGGGACGCCATCAGTACTATTAGCTAACCAATATTGCATAGTTCATTCTTTAATTCCCAATGTACACAGAAACATCTTTTTGCAAACCTGAATTTTTTTCTCATCAACTTTTAGGTTGTGGACAAATGTTCTCTTTCTTCTCGATTCAGAATTTGTACCGTCAGGTCTTTTCGTAGATTTGATACGTAAACGATCCTCTGTTCCCAAGTCATAGATTTCCAGAATGATTGAAAGATGTTTTCTCTCATTAGAAATTAAATTACAGCCCATTACTTTCGAATTTTGGCACATTTTATAACTACACTCTGGCCCCAAATTCCTTGCATCTCTTTCCGTATCATGTGTTACTTTGCCATCTTTCGATCTCTTGTAGCTAAGATAAGCTTCCTCTTCCATTCTAAGTTTTCTATTTTTCATTTTCTTCCACTTATCATTTTGTGGCTTTGAACTTCTTTTTATTTTCTGTCAAATTTCCATGAAACGCTTGTAGATTCTTCTCTTTACCTTTTTCTGACGAATGTAAAGATGTAGAATAAGTAACACTCACAAATTCTTCGGGGTCGTCTACATATGAAGACGCTTCCGAAATTTGGTGTAGATCCTTCATTGACATGGTATTGTCTTCAGTTTCTGCCCTATCCTATTTCTAGCTGTATTATTTTAATAGCGTTGCTTTAAATCATACCAGACTGCATAATACGATCATAACATTACCGATAACACTGGACGGATAATCCCTGATCTGCAGCAGCCCATTTCCAGAAGGACGGTTTTCTTTTGCATTTGAATTATCAGGCAGTACACCTACGAATAAGATGAGATTACTAGTGTTTATAAATGTGATATAAATGGATTAAAAAACATGTGTAGTAAATATTATCATCAATTTAGATCTTCCTCCAACCGGAGAAAATGGAAGGAACCAAGCTCAGCACCACTGAATGTAGCGCAAATTATTTTAGCGGCCCCATTCATGATTATTTATATTAAGTATTAAATTAAGTTTGCTGTTATGATTCCGTAACTGAAGAAAAATAAACGTTTAATAACTGTGATACTTCTTATGCCATACCTTTGTCAATGTTCACAGAAGTTTCTCCCGTCTTGAATGCAGAACACTTAGCACAGATAGGATTTCGTTCTCGCTAAACTGACTGTCGTCTGATTCATTGTCCATTTCTTTTCTTGTATCTGTAGGCCTATATAATAATAAAATATTAAATGTACTATATTTCAGTGAATGAACTTGGAGATTCTGCGGCAATTCAGCTCAACTAGCATTCAATTGACATTAGTGAAATAATTATATTATATTTACCTTTTAAATAATTGAAACTCAACACTTCTTTAATCTTCTCAGAATATCACACACTGTTGATACAATTTTACAAGGCAGTAACGAGAACCAGCTTCCGTACTGAGGGCGCGCAGGGAATAGACATAACAGCCTATCTGTTGTCAGATACGCGGTATTTCCTACAGACTTCTCATGACTTCAGATACGCGGTATTGTACCCCCCTCCTTCGCACGCAGGCCATTCATGCAATCAAATTTCCGCGCTTGTCAATGCATGCAGATGACAGTGGAGGTACCATCTGTGCAAAAAAACAGTTTTGACCAAAAATGTCAGTTACGCGGTATTGGTTCTTAAGCGACGATATCCTTTAGTGCAGTGGTTGCCAAATGGTGACGTAATAGAAAAGCAACCCGCACACTAATACTGCAGAGAGAGTTGTGGAGTGCGTATTTCCCCAGGTAATGACAGTACAGAGACGGACTGTGATCGGGATCATAGTTAACTGGACCTTGTCAATTATATCTGTAAATTCGTCCAGCGCCAGATATTACCGTACGTTGTGAACTGAGAAACATTTATTTCCATTTCATTTTCAATTAATTTGTAACTATTACCTATCCTTTTCTTCACAGTGAGAGTGTTGCGGGATAAATGAATTTTACTGAAATCAACTTGTTGTGGACATATTATTTCAGTGAGACTATCCAAACAACACTTTCTTAACAAAACGACCATTGTGTAGGCCTACTAGGTTTCAGACATTTCGCAATTTTGCAGGCAACAAAATACCTAGATAGAAAGAAGTTTATATATATATATATATATATATATATATATATATATATATATATAATAGCAAGGGTTGTGGTAATTTTTGCCATTGTCGTTCAACACTTCCATAGGTATTTGTATGTAAAAAAATAGCGTTATATTTTATATATAAATGTTAACCTACCTCTATTTTATAATGCGGCATACCGTAGGAGCCGATACTTTTTATTAATTGTTTATTAATAAAGTATTCAGTTTACAGTAAGAGCGTGTTAATCTTCATAACAAGAAGAATAATGACGCCGTACATTATTCTCTTATACTCGAAAAATACACATTTAATATAAATTGACAATCCGATAGAAGCCAGTGACATTCAATAAAAACATGAATATAGTCGACAGAAATAAAAGGTAAAAAATACATTTGTTATTATTATATATCATGGATAATTTTACAAATTTCTTTTTTTTTTTAAGTTTCAACTTTAAAATATTTCAAATTTGAAAAATGGTTTGTAATTTTATTATAAAGTCTTGGACCGAAGCTAGCACCATGTTTAAGAGCTGCACTTGTATGACATTTAGGCTCAATTAATGGGAAAGTAGACTTTTGTTTTCGAGTACGATATTCATGTCGATTAGATTTATGTTTTATTTGATTTCTGTGGTAGTAATTTAGTAAACTATATTCATGAATTTCTTCAATAGGCAATATATTAAAATCTGTATTTAATATCAAAAAATCCTCAGAACACGTGTTAACTGTTGTGGAACAAGTGTTAGGTGAGCTTTTGTTCCTAATTGTAGGCTATCTTTATTAAAATATTTTATAAAAGATTTTATGTAGTGTAATATACACCAAATCTTATCTTTTATCTTAGATCTTTGATAAAATATTTTATCATATTCTTTGTTAAAGAACTTTGATAGTGTAATAGCAGCCTTACCAATGTTCATATATTTCAACAATCTACTCCTCATTATTGGCATAGATTTCAAGCTGTGAGCACGCATTTGTTTGTCAGTTATAGTGATTCCAACCGTACCATAATTATGGTACGCATACCATAATTTAGCTGATTGTACCATGTACCATAATACTTTCCCTATGGTACGCCAAAATACCATAATTTACTTCCTATTATACCTACGTACTTACTTACAAATGGCTTTTAAAGAACCCGTAGGTTCATTGCCTCCCTCACATAAGTCCGCCATCAGTCCCTATTCTGACCAAGATTAATGAAGTCCCTACCATCACATCCCAACTCCCTCAAATTCGTTTTAATTATATCTTCCCATCTACGTCGCTGCCTGCCCAAAGATCTCTTTCCCTCAGGTCTTCCAACTAACACTCTATATGCATTTCTGGATTCTCCCATACGTGCCACATACCCTGTTGATCTCAAACGTCTGGATGTAATATTCCTAATTATGTCAGATGAAAAACAAAATGCATGCAGTTCTGTGTTGTGTAGCTTTCTCCATTCTCCTGCAACTTTATCCCTCATAGTCCCAAATATTTTCCTAAGCACCTTATTTTCGTACATCCTTAACCTCTGTTCCTCTGTCAAGTATAGTGATAAAGGCGAAATTGCAATTTAAACAAGCAGAATGCAAGCAAATGTCAACAATTGGCTTCAGACTCATTCACTGTCTTTTAGATCGAAAGAAAATAACTATGCCATACCAACTACTCTAAAAAATTACAACAGCAAAGCAATAAAAAGTTCGAATTGTTCCCGTTCTGGACTGGTGAAATAAGAATCTCACAGATCGAGAAGGAGACATTTCGAGTTGTTGCCGTCTTGAACTGGTTATTTCATTACAAACGATCAGTTTCATATGGATTTAGTCCTTTTTGCTGCGCATACACAACGTTACGAGTGCTGTATTGAACAAAAAAGAGTAATTCTCTACCACTCTCATGGTAGTTCTATGTCTAACTAAAAAAGGAATATTTTGAATTGTTTATCTTTTGAACTAAGACATCGATATATCAAGCAAAAGTTTTGTAAAAGTATGTGCTAATAATCTGGAAACTAGTGGTCACTTGTTATGACAGGCAGATGAATAAAATATATTACTTCTTTATGTATCTAGTCTGTATGTAGCACTTCGATATTCGAATAACAGAATTTGTGAACAAAATGCTTAGAACGATTCACAGGACTATAGGCCTATCTTAATACTGTATGTCATCTGATATCATCTCCCGTTTACTATTTCTTCCCGTGCATCCTTCAGTAGGCAGTTTCTTCTTAACCGATCACCCAGATAATTTCTTTTTATCTTCCTGATCAGTTACAGCATTTTCATTCCAAAACGTATGCAGGTAATGCTCCTTTTTCTATTAAAAGCATTCTTTGCCGCTGCTATCCTCCTTTTGACTTTATGGAAAAACAATTCGGCGTCTCCATTTACTGTAAACGGTTTGCTTGCAAAGAAAATTTATCTTAGTTCTTTAAATATGGAAAAAATTCCAATTAAAACCTTCTGTAATGTCATTTGCACAGAAAAATCCGCCAACACTAAAAATAAGTAGGGTCATTAAATACTCCCAGGCTAATGATAATAAAACAAATATAAGAACAAATCAGACGCAGAGAAATCATCATGCATGAGAAGTACATTGTACAGAGTATTACAGAACCACCTATATAATTTACAAATTATGAAAATACTTACTGGTGCAAAATATTTTACGTGTAATTATATTATATTGTTGTTGTTCAGTCAATTGTCCGAACACAGGTTAGAACCTCACAAGTGATACCAAGAAGATATCACCTATAAGCAACTAGGCCAGGAGGTAATGGGATAGGGTGGTCAGTCGTTTCCCCCTCCATCGCCGACTAGCTACATATTACACCAGTCAGACTTCAGATGAATACTAACAATTGTTCTTCCTCTGACACATATCGTCAAGTGAAATGCACTGCCTGATAATTATATTATATTATATTATATTATATTATATTATATTATATTATATTCAATAAAGGCAATAATAATAATAATAATAATAATAATAATAATAATAATAATAACAACAATAACAAGGAACATCCTAAATTAAATGAAGCACGATCACTTAAAATAAATTTAAAGTAAATCTAATTTGTATCTTCACCCTAAGTTCGAACTAAAACTCACGAGTATGATACGTTCAGACCTGCACAAGTATCTTTCAATACTACACTCATTTCGCTGTCAACTCACTGCACTGGAAAAACTACGACACATTTCGCTGATTCTATCCTGATTTCACTAACACTTCAAAAACATTTCACTGTTCAAATATTTGCGCTGCCGCTAAACTGTAAAATTGCGCTGCCAATATATTATATAATAATAATAATAATAATAATAATAATAATAATAATAATAATAATGACCTTATTTAAAATTTGTTATTTATTTATGTTATATTATATTATATTATATTATATTTATTTAATGGTAGTTTCACTATTATTATTATTATTATTATTATTATTATTATTATTATTATTATTATTATTATTATTATTATTATTATTATTATTAAAAATTGGAAATTTATTTTTTGAAGTGGTGGAAAAATTCAAATACCTGGGAGCAACAGTAACAAATATAAATTATACTCGCGAGGAAATTAAACACAGAATAAATATGGGAAATGCGTGTTATTATTCGGTTGAGAAGCCTTTATCATCCAGTCTGCTGTCAAAAAATCTGAAAGTTAGAATTTATAAAACAGTTATAATACCTGTTGTTCTGTATGGTTGTGAAACTTGGACTCTCACTTTGAGAGAGGAACATAGGTTAAGGGTGTTTGAGAATAAGGTGCTTAGGAAAATATTGGGGCTAAGATGAATGAAATCACAGGATAATGGAGAAAGTTACACAACACAGAACTGCACGTATTGTATTCTTCACCTGACATAATTAGGAACATTAAATCCAGACGTTTGAGATGGGCAGAGCATGTAGCACATATAGACGAATCCAGAAATGCATATAGAGTGTTAATTGGGAGACCGGAGGGAAAAAGAACTTTTGGGGAGGCTAAGACGTAGATGGGAAGATAATATTAAAATGGATTTGCGGGAGGTGGGATATGATGATAGAGATTCGATTAATCTTGCTCAGGACAGGGACCAATGGCGGGCTTATGTGAGGGCGGCAATGAACTTCCGGGTTCCTTAAAAGCCAGTAAATTATTATTATTATTATTATTATTATTATTATTATTATTATTATTATTATTATTATTATCATTATTATCATTATCATTGTCATTATTATTATTATTATTATTATTATTATTATTATTACATGGATGACCCCAAATTACTGACTTTAAATATAACACTCTTTTGCTACAGCGTATAAGGACAATAATTTTGTACATATTCATCCGCTCCTCTTTATTGCAATCTTTCAAAAGAATTAAATTGTCTGTCAAATTGTACTTCAAAATTCCTGTGTGGGAGTTCCTTGAAGCTTACTTCTATCTTCTTTCACATGATAACTTCTTTGAATAGAAGAAGAAACACTTTGAGAGAAGGCTCATTGTCCTCGACAACGTGTCGGACACTAGCACACTTTGGTAGGCTATCTCAACTTCGATGCTGGAAAGCCTTTCAATTGCTATTCCGTACAGAAACAGCAAAAGTGACAATGCTGCAACTTTTGAGCAAAAACAGTTTTTGTCAAGTCATTCAACGCTATAGTATAGGAATGTTCCGTTACGTATGATTATGATGCACATACCTATCGAAAATTGTTAGGAAATATTAAGAAATGACAAGAATATAAAACTCTGTAGAATATTATAGCGAATATTATTAAGAATGTATCGTATTCTGTGCAGTTAAGTTATTATATTTGTCACTAAGTCTTAGATGTGAGAGTAAAAATTCCCCCCATTTGAAGGATCGCAAAATAATGAATGTCTTATTTCGAAAGAGAATTAAAGCTAAGGCATCCATAATTTTATAAGTAATAAATTTGCTTCCGTCAATGAAAGCTTTCCTGATAACATTATTTGGCGGCTAAGACTGCTCCTACTGGGTGTTCATTTTAAAGTGTGTCATGACGTCACTCTTGTGAGTCAGCGATTTGAAGCGAGTTTCAGCTTTTATGTCAGAGAAGTTGCCTATTAATCAAGGCGTCCAATCTGAACTTGAGAACGTGTGCAGTATAACTTGAACGTCGTAACAACAGATGGCGCTCTGTACGTTCTGTGTGCTACCATAACCTCGTTCGAACTGTGTTTTGCTCGGGCAAGTCGTACGCAGGGTATTTGTTATCATCGGTTGCGTACGCCAACATTCCATAACACAAATCAAATGCTCCGTGTCCATGTTGACCGTCGAAGTTAATGTCAACAAATACTGTACGTAAGTAATTGTCTTAACCCTCTTCCCATATCCCGACAGTAAGAAAAAAACACCTCAGTACGTGTTTCCAAACAATTCACATTCCTGCCACTACCGGCGTTACGATACGTATCGGTAAGTACTCTTCAGAATGAACGCCGTACTTGCTAGGCAACTTCTCTGGCACATAGGTAATATACCTCTGCGGAAGTGTAGGAAGATTGAATTATCTAGGCTCATTGGCTAGCCACATGACGTCATACAGCGAGCCATGACACATTTTGAACTGAATATGCAGTATATGAAACTCCGTTATCCCTTATTCGCCAGTCATGACTAGACTTAGAAAAAAATATTGCTATCCGCTCACAATACAATGTAGTATATTTGCGTCGGGGGTATTGGGTTGAAGAACGAGAGACAGTCTGATGCAAACAGCAGTAGAGTTGATTCAAGAGAAGTAACAGAGATTATTAAGTATTTTTGTTTTGTGTTCGTTAGCTTGACAAATTAAAGTGGCTTACTTACAAATTGCTTTTAAACAAACCCCAGGTTCATTGCTGCCCTGACATAAACCCGCCATATCGGTCCCTATCCTGAGGAAGATTAATCCAGTCCCTACCATCATATCCTCCGATCTACGTCTCGGCTTCCCCAAATGTCTTTTTCCTCAGGTCTTCCAACTAACACTCTATACGCATTTCTGTAATCAACCATACGTGCTACATGCCTTGCCATCTCAAACATTTGGATTTAATGTTCCTAATTGTGTTACGTGAAAAATACAATTCGTGCAGTTCTGCGTTGTGTTTACAATTTAAATTTTTTTTCTAAACTAATAGTCATTGTAAAGTTACCTATTAGTCTATGTATATAATGATATTTACATCTTTGTACCTATGGGTTTTCAATTTCTTCCCTAGCATGATTCAGATTAAGAATAATATTCCTAATCATCGTTATTTCAGCTGTTTCTAAGGCTACAACACCATGAGGCAAAAAGCCACGGATTTTTTCATTATGTTATTAATTTAGCGGAATATTTGTGGCAATACAGATCTTCAGAAAATGCTCTTTCACTAGATTGTGGTCTAGGCTCTCGTTGTACCTAGTAACTTGATCTTTCCTGTCACAAGCACGTGTATGTTTAATACTATTATTATGTTTCATAATGTCATATGCTACATATCCTGCCACATTCACTGCACACGACTTACAAAAGAGTTCATTGTCGTGAACAGAAAACTCATTTTTGTCTATATTGGATTAAATATTTTCTTAGAAACTCTTTCTTACTTAAGAGGGGAGGTACACCATTGGCCTGCAAAAATTTAGTGAAATTCATATTTTTTATCTCAGTTAGTATAAACGTGAAATGAAAAAAGATATATGCTTAATATACATATATTACACTTTATAAAACACTACTCAGAATATTAAAATAGCTAATAATTATCTGTAAAAATATCAGTTTTTCATAATGTTTTTACAGCCCTAAAACATTTGAAGAGTCCATTGCAAGAAAGATGGATGTCATTTGGAATACATTTTGCAGGAGAAGCAATTGAGAGTTTGAAATGCTTAGCGCTCAAAGCTTAACTGCGATTTTCCGGTCATTACTGGACAATGACTATCAGTGCTAATGCCATATAACTCTGTATGTACATTCTATATGTCTTAAGCTATGCATTGACAGAGCTGGTTCATTTTCGACAAGAAAGTGGACTCTTCCTTTACATAAAAAACTAAATAATTAAACGCATTTCGAGTCATGGTACACAGACTACTCAATATATGAATGAACCAGCAAGACTACAAAGAAGAGCTAAACGCAATCAAATACATAGCACAAGAAAACGGGTACAACCCCAACATAACAACAATATAATAAAGAAAATAAAACATAGTTACAAGAAATATTGGAACAGAACACAAAAAAAAAATACATCACATTAACATACGAAAACAAAAATACACATAAGATCGCATCTTCCTTCAAGAAATTGAACTACAACATCGCATACAGAACAGAAAACACTCTACAAAAGCGTCTCAATACACAAACAACACAAAGAAACAAATACAATCTCACGAGTGTGTACAAACTCACATGAAATAGCTGCAACAATTTCTACATCCAACAGACAGGCAGATCATTTCAAACACGTTACAAAGAACACATCACAGCTATAACCATAGGCTATCACAAAACACTTCCATATACACAGAAAACATCACAAACACCAACAACACCTACAGCAACATAGACACATACATGGAAATTCTACATATCCAACCAAGAAACCAGAATCTGAACACACTAGAACATACGAAATATACATATACAGAAACACACTCACAACAAATCCTCAACACACAACTTAATTTCAGAACGCACACACTATTCGATTCCACACTACACTACACAGGAGACGAAAACAACAGAAGACACGAAGATCAATCCTGTTTTGAAAATGGCCTCCAGATCGAAACTAGTCAAATAAGGTAACTTAAAATATAGTTAATTAACACGAGAAAGTCATATATACTATATATTCCTCAGTGATAAAGTGTTAAAAGTTGTGTAATAAATATAACCTCTGCTTTGTATTCTGGTCAGCCGTAGATGTCGGCCAGTTGCCCCAAATTGTGGAATTAGTAGCAAACAATTATCTAATTATCTACTTTATTTTTTACAGAAATATTCTAAAGACCTACATCAGCAACATGGTATAGGATCATTTACCTATTCCTTCAGGAAATATTTTTATCTTAATAAAATTTTTAAAAAAATTTTTTAAAATTTTAAATTAAAAAAGTAAATCCATGGCGCTACAGCCCGTGAAGGGCCAAGACCGACTGCTGGCCTCACGTCCACATGCCGAAGCAGAGGTGGACGATCATCCAACCAGAAAGGAGGTATCGTGTAGTTAGCACGGTGATCCCCCAGCCGCTATAACTGGTTTACGAAATCGGATTTTCGCTACCTATTGTAGCTCCCCAACTGCATTACGATGCTGGGTGGGTACCGGTCCCATACACTGGGCGAAATTTCATGTGAAAATTTCTTCCCCCATGAGGACTCGAACCGGCGCGCATTCCGTAACGCGAGTCCTAGGCGGGTTGCCTTAGACCGCGACGCCACGGCGCGGGACTCATATTGATGTAACGATTAAAATTATATATATATAGTCCTATTTTTTGAAGGAACAGCTATATGGGAATGTTAACAAATTTCAGATGCTTAAAATTAACAGCACAAACACAGTATGTAAATAACACCGGACTAAGTTTATACAAGTTTCATTAAAATACCTATCAATGAGGAAGAGAAAAATATAAAAGAAGAGAGAGAAATAAAGAAAGTTGAGTAAGATACAAACAAGGAGAAAACTAAATAAATAAACGGAAAATATAATAAAGAAATATAAATAAAAGGAAAGTGAATACTTGAAAGAAAACAAGAAGGATAAAAGGAAAGAATTAATAAAGATAGTAGAAATATATAAATATATGTACAACACGAAAGAGAGAGAAAAGTAAAGATTCAAACAAAATAAAATAGGTTTATTACGCTATATTATCTTCATTTATAAACATTATGTCGGTTTGATCACCTGTCGACAGGTTCATAGCTTTACGATGTTATATACGAGGCGCATCCAGAAAGTAAGTTTCCCGATTTTTTCCCCTTGAAAGTTAACGTAATTAGCCGTGTCAATTGCGCATGTGTAACAGATCTATGGCGTATCAATCATATGTCAGCCGGACAGGTCCCGCCTGGTGCCAGTAGCGTGGCAGCAGTGGTCCGAAATGGAAGCTCTTATTCCTTCTCTCGCCGCCTGCGAGGTTCGGTCGGTGATAAAGTTCTTTAATGCACAAAGCATTGCGCCAATTGAAATTCATCGGCAGCTCTGTCAGGTCTATGGTTCGAACATCATGAGTAAGCAGATGGTGCGTCGCTGGTGTAGGCAGATTTCCGAAGCTCGTCAAAGTGTCCATGATGAAGAGCGCAGTGGACGACCGTCCCTCATCAATGATGATCGTGTTGAGAAGGTGCGGCAGTGCATCATGGAGAACCGTCGCTTCACGATTACGGAGCTGAGCAGCCATTTTCCGCAGATATCGCGATCCTTGTTGCATGAGATTGTAACTAAGCACTTGATGTTCAAAAAAGTGTGTGCCAGATGGGTGCCGAAAAACCTGACAACCGAACTCAAAATTCAACGTTTAGGAGCAGCACTGACATTTCTGCAATAGTATCACGATGACGGCGACGAGTTCCTCGACGGGATCGTCACGGGCGATGAGACTTGGATTTCACACTTCACCCCGGAAACCAAGCAGCAGTCAATGCATTGGCGGCATAGTGGATCTCCGGTCAGGACGAAATTCAAACAGACGCTGTGGGTACGGAAAGTGATGTGCGCGGTGTTCTGGGACAGGAAGGGCATTCTGCTCATTGACTTCCTTCCAAGAGGTGAAACAGTGAACGCTGTCCGTTACTGTGAAAATTGCGACGTGCCATTCAAAACAAGAGGCGTGGAATGCTTACTGCAGGTGTTGTGCTCCTCCATGACAATGCTCGTCCACATACGGCTCGGCGCACAGCAGCTGTTTTGACGGAATTTGGCTGGGAGTTGTTTGATCATCCACCCTGCAGTCCTGATCTTGCTCCCAGCGATTTTCACGTTTTCTTGCACCTCAAGAAATTCCTGTCATCCGGTGAGCGTTTTGGCAACGACGAAGAGCTGAAGACGTCTGTCACACGCTGGTTCCATTCACAGGCGGCAGAGTTCTACGACAGAGGGACACAAAAGTTGATCCCACGATGCGACAAGTGTCTCAGTTCTGATGGTGGCTATGTTGAAAAATAGCTGAAACATTTCTGTACCTGTTGCCAATAAATGTTTTCCTGAAAGTGTGTGTTCTTTTTTTTAAATAGGGAAACTTACTTTCTGGATGCGCCTCGTATTATGTTTACGTGGAACTACATGTGGTTAGTGGAATACCAGGAGAACAAGTTGAATACAAGTAAAATAGGTGGAATGCAGAAAGAGATGGGAATAGGGAGAAAATGGGAATACAAAGAGAACAAATGGAAGATAAATACGAAACGGAGAATGCAAGGAGAACAAGAAAAATACAAGAAGAAAGTGTGGGAAAGTAGGAGTGAATTTTTAAGTGACGACCAATTCTAAAGTTACCCAGTAACTAGTGCGGGGAAGGTTGTAGTTCTACGCCAAAAAAAAAAAAAAAAAAAAGAGGTAAAGGAAAATAAAAGAGATGTCAAGAGACGACGAAAGGCAGGAAGCAATGGGAGTAGTTCTAGTGTTGTTTCAGGGTTCATCAGGATCATTGGCTACTTCTGCTTCAAACACAAGTATGACATTATAATAAACATACATAAAGAGATAGCTAGAGGGAAGAGAAGAGACAGAAACTAGAACTAAGGGGGGGGGGAATAAAGAGAGGCCAGAAAAGAAGCTGAAACAATGAGAAACTATTTCGAAAAGGAAAGGAATAAATCGATTCGACTACTTAAAAATTGAAAAAATGAACTGCACAGCCTACTAAGTACTGTATGTGCAACTTTTGATCCGTGCTGTACGTACTGGTAAGTTATAGTTGCCGTGCGTCAATATTGTATAAAAGTTTCACGTCATAAAAGCTTTGTGCAGTAGATTGAGACGTCTGCCCCATGCACGTCAGTTGCGCATCTATGATTGTTCTTGTATGTCCAGGACACAACGCGAATTGAAGTCAGTAAACAAGTTAGAAATAAAATTCAGTTTGCAGGCACACACTGGTGTATGAGTTATGTATTGTGATACTTTGAACTTAAAAACACGGAGCTGGTGTGGCAACTTTATCGTACAGTTTCGCAAACAGTATTATTCAGTTATGTTCCCCTGATTCGCTGTAACAGGCGACACAGATGTCATACTTCCAGTTGACAATCATCTCGTACAAATATGAAACATCTCTAGTATATATAGCTTTAAAAAGTAACTTTTGTATTTGGAAAATTGTATTAGTTTTAATTTTGATATAGACTACACAGTGTACTGAGTTCTGAATATTGTGTATAAGACGAATGTGTAGTTTAATTTCAAATGAACTACGGAAAAACGAATGATTAGTGAGACCTCATTAAAAGAACCTAAAATTGATATGAGTGGTAGTAATAATAAAGTACTGTATTTCATACATATATAGAAGGTGATTCATAAGTAACTGTACAAACTTTATGAATGTAGTTTAGAGGTAAAAATGAGACTATAATGTTCTATACAAATTTTCCTGCAAATATTTACTGTCATAGTTATATTTGCATTATGCCCTATCTTGCTAGGCTTCAAAATCATAAGCCAGTAAAGTTTTCGGATGTGTCACGTTCGCCTACATAGCGACTGCGGCAGGTGTTTGTTATTAGTACACGTCACTATAGTCGATTCCGACCAGATAGGACTTTGTTTACTGTACGTAGGTATGTTTAGTTGTACCGGGACATCACTTTCTTTTTACTTGCATATTTACTGTACCTGCGTTTCTGAATGTACTTGACTCCCACCCTTTGCAGTAATGTTCTTGCTCCCGTCAGCCACACAAACTTACGGCCGCTGTTGCATTCGAAGTCTGCTAGCAATGAAGTAAAGAGTACAGAATATATTGTGTTTCAGAAATATGGTTGCGTTTTCCATAGAAGGAAGAGCCTATATTATTGAAGCTTATTTCCAGGGACAGGTATATATGGAGATTAATTTTATCATTTGTATATATTATATATATACATATTATATATCAGCACATGTGTGGACTTCGGTCCTAGGTTCATAGATATCTATGACGTAGTGCAGAGGGCGGCCACTAGAGGGAACCCAAGAGTTGGAACTTAAAACTGAGACGATTCTGTCCGACGCCGGGATGGAATCCGGTATGGCTTAGTGGATAAAGCGTCAGCACGTAGAGCTAAAAACCCGGGTTCAAATCCCGGCGCCGGAGAGAATTTTTCTCCATTCCATTACTCTTTCATCGTATGATGACGCAGAATATCTGCATGGAAATATCATATGTACTTTGGTACATTAAAATAATATAATATATATGATATGCGTAAATCATTTCGTGATTTAAGACGGCGCTTATTCCGTCGGATCCCGGCCAACTAGTCACTCATTACGAGTGCACCTCAGCACATGTGTGGACTTCGGTCCTAGGTTCATAGATATCTATGACGTAGTGCAGAGGGCGGCCACTAGAGGGAACCTAAGAGTTGGAACTTAAAACTGAGACGATTCTGTCCGACGCCGGGGTGGAATCCGGTGTGGCTTAGTGGATAAAGCGTCAGCACGTAGAGCTGGAAACCCGGGTTCAAATCCCGGCGCCGGAGAGAATTTTTCTCCGTTCCATTACTCTCTCATCATTTTATCATTTGTGTTTTTTAATATTGGTGTCGGCGGAGATTGTTGGAGATTGATTTGTACTTTTTTGGATATTAATGGAAATTTTGGAAAATACAATTTCTTGAAATTGGAATATTAACTCAGTATGGATATTACTTTCCAAATAAATAACATTAAAGTTTCATTGGATTCTGGAAAAGGTGCGGTATGGCCAATAGACAATATTTGTTGGATTGAGACTGTATTTAACACATACTCGTATTCATTAAAAGAGAAAAAAAAAACTTGTAGCCAGCAAATTAATACTTTCAAGTTATTAGTGAAATGTTGAATTCTCCGTCTTTTGAGTTCACTAATATAATGAGAACACCTGAAATACCATGTACTGTAGCCTACTTGGATGTGCAACAAATTCAAATAAAAAAAATGCCCGAAAAGAGAACTCAGAATATGAAATTATTCGCTATAAAACGACACTATAATAATAATAATAATAATAATAATAATAATAATAATAATAATAATAATAATAATAATTCGCGAATGTGTCCATATTTCGCTATTAGAACTCCATTTCGCGATTGTTTTATCCGCATATTATTAATCAGAATCATTCAATTCGTAAAGATTAGTAAAAATCTATTGTATATCTATTATGTCGTGATTTTCGCGATCTCCGTAAATACCCGGCCCTGCTTATTTCGCACAGGTACGGTTTGTAGCATGACTGAATAACTTTGAAGTGAAGATTAGAGTTACCGAAAGTACGGTAATATGCTGAATAAAGTAGCCATTGTATAATGAATAAAACCGCCTGAAGAGTTGAGTTTGTGAAAAAAAAAATGTTACTGCTCTACTGTATTTTGATAAAATACCGTAAAAGTAATGATCAAACTGAAAATCCTAATATCGTATTTCCCTGTAACATAAATGTATACACTAATTTTCTCTCCTCCTATAGCTAGTAAAATGATTTGTTTACATATTGCACTAGTAATACCAAACTCCTGTAATGGAAGGGGGTTAACAGTGTTTCCGAGTATAGCCAGGTTAATGTTAAAAATGTTGGTAAAAATAAAGTGATGTCCCTGTATAACGCTGTTGATTTCTTATCGTCACATGTCTCGTCAGTACACATTCATTCTGTCGTTAGTTCAATATGCATCAGTTGTATATGTTACGATAGGTCGTGCAGGACCAGTTCCTTTGCCAGCTAGATCACCAGACCTGAACTCCCTTGAGTTCTGGACTTCTATTTTTGGTGCCGTTTCAAGGCGCTCGTTATGCCACACAAACTTCGAACGTAGCAGAATTACAGCAACGAACTCAAAATGGTTGTGAAACTGTTCGGAATGAGTTGAACGGAGTCTGTAACGTTCCTAGATCAATGCATACCTACGCACAGTGAAGAAAGTCCTATCATCTCGGAATCAACTGTAGTGGGGTGTACGAATAAGAAACATCTACCGCAGTCGCTATGTATGTGAATGTGATAAATCCGAAGACTTTATTGGCCCATATTTTGTAAGCCTAGCAAGATAGGGCATAATTCATTATAACTCTGAAAGTAAAGATTTGCGGGAAAAGTTATAGAACATTTTACTATTACTTTTACCCCTACATTACACCTACAAAGTTTGTATAGGTACTTATGGATCACCCTGTATAGGATCAACGATCTGAAGAAGTATAAGGATTATCTAGTCTGACATAGAAATTTAAAAAACAGGCTGATAAAGAAAGCATTTTTTTCATGACAAACTCAATTTTTTTTAGTTTTTTTAGTCAAGGTCTGAACAAACAAGGCATCACTCGTGAGGCAACAAAGCCAGGAGATAATGAGATAGGTTGGACAGTTCCTTCCCTCTCCATTGCGACGATAATACAACGCCTACCAGACTACAGGTGACCTAAGAAAATTATGAACAGGGGAAAGGAGTGTTTTGGATTGGGAAATATATATAAATAAAGTTATGGACAGGAGGGTTCTTGTGCAATGTGACCGAGAAAACCGAGATTTGTGCAAGCTAAAAACGGCGAGCTCCTGAAAAAGAATTATTCAGAGAATATTAAACCGTAAACATGACAGAAACATTGTACAAAATATTTGTTGAAACTGATAACTTCATCTTAAAGACTTTTACAAAATGTGCATTTCTAATGTTTAAAACATATCGTCATGTAAGACCATTATTTGCAGGAATTTTCATTCTGCAGGTTGTTTCTAAAAGTATCAAATCCAACTGGACAAATTTTAGACGAGAACAAAAAAACTTACTGAAGCTATAATAATTATTGTATTAAATCAGCATTTTATTTAGGTTTTATCTAGATCTATTTTAAGATTTTTATAGAAACTTCTAAGCTATTCCACTTATCATTCCAATGTTATTGAGAATTTAATTTTGGATTTGGTACGTCTTGACATCAAAAATCGAAAAGTTTTATATACATTGCACTTAATGACAAAATAAATTTCAATAATAATAATAATAATAATAATAATAATAATAATAATAATAATAATAATAATACTAATAATAATATATGTATTTTGTAACTTTTTGTATTATTTAAAATGTTGTTTCACATAAGAGAACATTTAAAACTTAACATCTTGTCTTAAACTTATTACACATCATAGCGAATGTCAATAACATTAATGAAGTCCACATCTGTGGAGTAACGGCTAGCGCGTCTGGCCGCGAAACCAGGTAGTCCGGGTTCGATTCCCGGTCGGGGCAAGTTACCTGGTTGAGGTTGAGGTTTTTCCGGGGTTTTCCCTCAACCCAATATGAGCAAATGTTGGGTAACTTTCGGTGTTGGACCCCGGACTCATTTCACCGGCATTATCACCTTCATCTCATTCAGACGTTATATAACCTAAGCTTTTGATAAAGCGTCGTAAAATAACATACTTAAAAAAACATTAATGAAGATTCATGTGATACTGATGTTATTTACTTTCACGACTCCTTTGTAAAATTTAATTTTCTTTAATTCATGCCCTAAAGCAGCAAGTAGAGATTTTTTTAATTGGTTATTTAACGACGCTGTATCAACTCCGAGGTTATTTAGCGTCGATAGAACTGGTGATAGCGATATGATATTTGGCGAGATGAGGACGAAGAATCGCCATAGATTACCTGACATTTGCGTTACGGTTGGGGAAAACCTCGAAAAATCCCAGTCAGGTAATTAGCCCAAGCGGGAATAGAACTCGCGCCCGAGCGCAACCCCGGATCGGCAGGCAAGCGCCTTAACCGACCGAGCTACGCCGGTGGCTATCAAATAGAGATAACAAGTCATTTTCCTTAGCTTGTTTTACATGGCTAGTGTTTGGTTTTTCTTTCAGTCGAACCAAATAATTACGATCATATCTTACCCCATTTCTGAGCATTTTTCTCTGCATATTAATGTCATTGCACATGCAAAATGTAGACCTACTAGTGGTGTTGTAGGATGAATAGTCAATCGTTTGACCTGACTAATTTTAAACCTCTCAACCCTTGGAATTGTCTTTTTGGAGATTTCATGCTACATTTTCTATTAAAAACTTTCTTTGGCTCACAACATTTGTATTCGTTCAGTTTAACTTGTTTTAATGTACCATATCATTATTTGACATGGCTAGCTGTTTACAAATATTATTATGTTTGCATGATATTTCAGGTTTTGCACATGCAGTAACTTTATGCATTCCCTGTGTCAGTACACTTTGTTTCTAATCAATTCGCAGAAATTTTAAGCTTCCTTGATTTGCCAGTACATTCAGGCACATCGATATATTCATCTCATATATCAGAATCCATTTTTAAGAATTCACCATAAAGAGATATAACGAGAAGCATAAAAATGTTACACAGAATAACACACCATAGAGAAGGGGCAGAGAATGCCTGACGGCCTTATCTCTACCAGGTTAAATAAATAAATACTAAATAAATACTAAATATACACCACGCTCAAGGCAGACATTACTCAAAACGAAAGAACATAGCTCTATTCAGTCCTTGCATTGGCTTGCTGCGTTCATGACGTAACAGCGCACAGTATCATCATTGTAAGAGGAGTTGCTACGTTATGCTATGAAAGCTGAAGCGAATATGATGTTTTGCTGTAAAATATGAACTTACGACCTCTAGAGGGTGGAAGTGAAATAGCCTTGCAGATTTTCAGAGCGAATAGCTCATGTTATATGTAACAAAAATTATAGTGTCATATTCGTGAAAAGTTAATAGTTTTTCAGAAAAAAATGTTTTTTTTTCTAAAATGTTTAATAACCTCTTATTCGGTAATTATTGCGAGTAGGATCGTGATGTTTATCTATATCGATAGGAAAGCTAATAAAGAATAATTTATCCCTCTGGCATATTTAAATAATATGGATGGTTTTCGTGTAAATTTAATTTTAAAAACCTCTAAATTAAAGTCTATGCACGCTGCGAGGTGGTTCCAACACAGCGCCACAGAACAGACCATCTAGGGAGACACGCCGAGTTAGCTAGTTCATTGACCTCTCACATCTGCCTCATGAGAAGCGTGTTTTCGCGGCGATGTTGTCGGATTGCTGAAAATTCAAACTTAATTTTCTAATTAAACGTGCATTTAATCACAGAACGTAATATAGGTTTTCCATTAATTTCAGTGTACCCTATCGTCTTCTTCAATCTGAGAGGTTATTTCACTTCCACCTTGTGTATACGACATTAGATACATTTTCACAAAAATTCTTTCGTCTTCAGATTCTGAATCTTAATAGGTATGTGCTGCCATATGTAATTAATTTGTAGAAAAATATGGATCTGGTACCTTTTGGAAACAAGCTCCACAATTGCATTAGTCTAGAAGGAATAAAATTTTAGAGGACTTTTCCATACCTGCTATGCTACGGATTCTTTCCTTAAAAGAGATGACTATGGGAGGGAAACTCGTGCTCTCAAAGCGTCAACACAACCTCAGTGCAAGTAGAACGGACTCTGTACTAGCTGTGGTGTCTGTATGGGGTTCTTGCAAGACGCAAGTTTGCTCGCATCTGCAGTAAGTGGCGGCTCGTTTTAAGTGAAAAAGAATATAATCCCCAGTTTAGTGATGAGTCGAAAGAGAAAGATTTTTTATTAAGAAGGGAGGTAAAGCTTGTATTATATTCTATTACACTTTCTTACGCATTACATTTTATTTTACAAATAAACACAGTGAAGGTTTTAGTAAAGAAATACTGTCTAGATCCGCTTCAGAACAGTTGAAAGTAAAAATGAGATATCAACAAGGTGAAACTGCGTGCAGGTTACAGAATTGCACGACATATGAGCGGCTAGTTAAGAGTATTTATGGATAAATTTGAAATGTGGCAGACGGACACTGGAAAGTTTTCTTTTCTCAATCGTACTATCAGGGACTGGAATGCTTTACCTGCAGACTTACTAAAGGCTTTACCAACAACCAAAAATGTATTTAAAAATAGGCTTAAGGACCTTACTAATAGACGGTAATTATACACAGTACTTAAAGGGTGTAAATGATATGTTGTTATTGAAGTGTTGTATCAGTGAAGAATTATGTTGTGTCAGTGAAGTGTGTTGTATCAGTGAAGAAGTATGTCGTGTCAGCGAAGTGTGCTGTGTAAGTGAAACGTGTTCCTGTCAGTGAAGCTGTATAGGTTATAGTGGCAGTGCAAAGTATTTGAACAGTGAAATGTTTTTGAAGTGTTAGTGAAATCAGGATAGAATCAGTGAAATGTGTCGTAGTTCCAGTGCAGTGAGTGAGTTGACAGCGAAATGAGTGTAATGTTGAAAGGTACTTGTGCAGATATGAACATATTCTCGTGGGTTTTAGTTCGATCTTAGTTTTAAGATACAAATTAGAATATTTCAAATGTTATTTTAAGTGATCGTTTCATTTAATTTAGTATATTCCCTGTTGTTGTTGTTATTATTATTGTTATTATTATTATTAGTATTAATTATTAGTATTATCATTAATTGTATTTTAATTAATAAGTTTATTATTGTCATTATTGAGTGTAATTAGTTACCACTGCCACCGGGTATATACCCATTGCAGTGTGAATAAATACATACATACATCATGTAGAACATAGACAACTTCACTTTCTTTGACTATAAACTATCTTGAAGAGTGATAAGAAAATCTTATTATCGAATATAAGATCCTAATTCAAGATCGACTGGAGAATTCACTGGTAAGTTTGGAGAAACAGTGACAATTGACAAGGAATCAAGATTTTTCTGAAATACTTTTGGCTTACAGCCGATAGAAGATCCTTAAAGTTTATAGCTTGAATTTATAAATCTACAGAACAGCACGCCATTCAGATTCCAGCGAAATCAGGAATCGAACTGTTCTTATTGCTGCCTTTCCAAATATACTCTTTGCGTCCATATACACTTTATGTGCTTGAGGCAGAGTTTAATACAAGAAAGAAGAGTAAAAGCTCTCAATGTACAGAAAGAGCTCAGAAGTAAGTTTATTTCATTTTCCGTGACATGTAAAAATTATTTCCTTGAATCTGTTATTGTTTGCGAATACAGACTATTACCTTTCTCAGAACAGCGGAATACTCTTTAATGTATAAAGACTTGTAAACTCTCGCGATCTATGTTTCAAATAAGAAATAGGCCTTTTATAATAAGAAATTTTAACAAATAGTGTAATAATAAATAAATGTTGCAGCTATATTTGTTGTATCTTGAAAAGGTTGTATTCAGTTTGTGTTTCCGGTACTAAACTAATTTACAAAGTTAGGAAATAATGTGATTTTGTTATGTGTGTTTAGGTGCAATCTGTCTAAAATTACTATAATTATTGTACATGCCTCTTACTGAAATTCAGTTCATGGAGTATTTATCACGATCACCTGAATGAGCCGTCAGAGCGCACCGTGGCAGTGAACTGCTTTTGCAGCGAAATTACAAACAACTTATAGGCTGGTTCCGTCTGTCTTTCTCTCTTTCAAGGTTTTCTAGCACTGTAAGAACGAGTTGCCCATCCATGGGGATGTCATTGAACATCTTCCATTCTCTGTTTCATTTAATGCGTCTGTGGAAAATTTTTCTTTCCTTTCTTTTCTTTTCTTTCTTTTATTCTTATCTCAGTAGATGATTGTAAAATCAAAATTTTATCGCATTATTACAACTTTAGTTTACATAGGAAAGTGGTAAGAAATTGAGGGATTCCATATAATAGGGACCTATGACAGGAACCATATTTTGAGAAAAATAGCAACAGAGAATTGAACTAAGGATAACATTCTATTTATTGCTTTTTACTTGTGCAGCATTACACAAAAAATACTCTTTCATGTTTATTCTATCAAGTGCTAAGTAGAAACTAAATTTTTCTTCAGTTTCATATAGATATTGATGTTCGAAGTGATGCTTATATAGTACAAAAATACAACTTAGGAGTAAACAGAACACAAAAATTATCTTAAACAGATTTTAACAAAATGTAGACATAAATTACTTTGTATTAAAATTAAAACAAATTATTCTTAACACTAAGTGAAGTTAATCATTCAGATTTAGTTCATCACTAGCTCCTTGTGCATTTTCACTTCTGGTTTGCAGGAAAACATCTTTCTACCAAGCGACATCATTTGGTTCCAGGAATTTACATAAACTGCGCACATCTTTTTCTTTTGCTGAGTTCAGTTGTACAGGGTGACTTCCCAGTAACCTAGTGTCAATATTCATGTCAGTCATTTCTTTTTTCAAGTATTTCTTGTTTAAATCTTCTTGTTTTGTTACCGCACATTTTTTAAAACATTTATTTTTACTGCACTGTGTAACTAGAAGAAACAGTTCGCTAGAAATACCTTCACCAGTAAAAGATGTATAACTTTCGCCGGAATTTCCTTTAATCTTCTTCGCCGCAAGGTCTCTTCTTGACTGTCTCTTGCGTTCTTAGTTCCATCATTAAGAGCTACCTCAGACATCTTCAAATAACATAATCAATAACATAAAACTGCAGTTCATACAGTGGAACTCCATAAATAGACACAGCAATGGTCCGTCTGCGAGACGAGGTACGAACACTGTCTTTCTACGGAGTACTGCGAGCATTGGTAAATATAAGGGCTGTATATTTTTTTCTTTATAGCGTGCGGACCGAAACATAAATAACTAACATACATAATTTCAAATAATATATTGTAGTATATGCTAAATATATAATAAAACAACTTCGTAATTAAATATAGTATACGTGATACTTTTGAAACATAAAACAAACTTCTGGAGGAAAAACTCTCTAAATGTATCTACATACAAGACTTTCATTTCAAAACATCCCATTCTAAATAACTAGTTATTTAAATTGAATTCAATTTAAACAAAAAAAAAAATGCGTAAATTTAGATATTGAAGGAGAAATCTTAAACCAGGCTTAATTTCATTTTAGATTTTACCTCCCACCTCGGCCACCCCCACTTTGAAATTTCAAATGGCACTCCTATATTTTTATACTTAAATATGAAAGAGCATTCAATTGTTCATACACCTCATTCATTTGTTTTCGCATCTTTTCTATCGTTGCCTGGCAACCTGGATTATTGTTAGTGTTGGTTAGAGCTGAAGAGAATAAAGCTACAAAACTTATTTAGCATTTCATCTAATAGATGTGTTTGTGTATTAAATTATTTTAAAATGGTGTATACTCTTCAAGAGAGAACATTAATCATCCTTATTTATTAAATTTAGGAAATTACACAAAATAAGCTGTTTTCGTCCTACAATTAACTGATAATAACAAAGCTTCTTATAATAACTACAGAATGTCTCGTATTTAGATTAATTTCGTTTTATCCCATGCACTGTTCTGATCGAAATGTCAAATTCTTGAGCGATGACTCTGATTGATTTTAAACTCTTCCAATAGGCCTATTTGTAACTTCTGCTTCAACATAAGTACACATTTTTTTGTTCCCTGCCTTACTGCCAACGTGTACGAGTATCTGCACACTACTGCACTGGTTCAACTGGTTAGTCCTGTGCAGTGCGGGGGAGGGTGCGTTGACTTACCTTGTATCACAGTTTAGTATATACAGTTCAGAAGCTCAATACTTACTAAATATGCAAACATAGACAGTTGAAATATGCATCCATAGATAGTTGCTAGCTACCAGGATCGCTACTATCGCCTTATCACAGACTCTTTCCTTAGCAGACGATAAAATGTATTGTACTTTTGATATCGTGTTCTTTTGAAAAATTAACACCTTCCTTCCACTATTGAAATACAAAAAACATAAGGTTTATATATTCATAAAGTATATATTATATTTTGTAAACTCACCTTCCTGGATCTTTCGGAAGAAGGATAACTCTGACCTCTTTTTCTTAGAATTTATAGTGCTACAAACGTCTCCTTGTCCCATATTATTATTCAAATTCTTGTATTTTAGCCATTTACAGTTATTACAACCGAAAACGAACATTTCACAGCTTACACAAATTTTCACAACAATGCGAAATACGGCACAGTCAATGCCTTTTCGATCTAGACCAGGCCGTAATATATGTTCGGGTTTTCTATTTCAGTGTATGGAGCTCAGTGAATTATTATATTATAACTTTATTGCGTATCATTACTAAGTTTTATTTAGTGTAATGTGTCCATAAGTTCCCTTTACTTCTTGTTGCATAATAGCCTATGTTGCAGAAATAATTACAGAACTGTGTTATTTTAATGTGAAGAGAATTTTACATGTTAACATAATCTTTCGCATCAACATTTTAAGTTTAGAATGGAAGCTATTTTGAGGTATAATAAAAAAGAATTTATAACACATCTACCTTCCTTAATAAAGACAGAAAATTTATCATACCACTCCTATGAAATTAGTGTACGTACGATTGTTACTTCGTCTCTTAGGTAGTAGATAAATACAATAATACTCAATTGTAATATTAAAATACAGACAAATTGAATGTGCGGAGTATCATACATGGCATTATGCTTAATTATAATGTATAATTACGAATTTAGGAATATAAGATATAGTAAACATAACCTATAATATTTCCATATAAATGGCAGAGCATTAGAGACCACTAAAATTAGACAGAAAGGTGCAACTGGTACAGTAAACATAACCTATAATTTCAACATATCTAAATATCTGCGCGGTGCAACTGAAAATTATTGAATCGTGCATAAATGAATGTACAAGCATTTCGCAATATTTAATCGAAATAAAGGCAGGTATTACACATACGAACAACGTAATTTTCACACCAAAAATAATATTTCATCCTAACTCGCAAGTGATTTATGTCAGAAGTGTCTCATACTCATTGTTTTAAATTTTATTAATGGAATTACACTACATTTTAGAGAAATATATGTTACTCTTTATGCATTCCAACTACTTTATATGGTTGAAACGCCGCCCTTCGTGATCAGGTTAAGCGAGTTACATGGTCTGCCTTACGGTCTGCATTAGATCACGATGGCAGTGACAGTCTATTGTTCCTAGTACTTTCAGCGCTCCAAGCGGCTAGCAACTATCGCGAGAAATGCAAAAAATCACCCCAAGCTTCGCAACTGTATATACTAAACTGTGCTTGTATCGTGAAGTTAACGAGATTGAGCGTCTATTTGTGGAGTATCTATTTATGGAGTTCCACTGTACTCGTAATGGCTTGTCTCTCATACAACAACTGATTTCAAAATGACTGTCACACATTCATAAATCGAAATATCGCAATGACACTTTACAGGAGTAACAATGTAATTATAGACAATCAGAAAATGCAATCTTCCTAAAAAGGGCCCATGACGGTATGGTCCCGTATTACATAGAACTCCTCAATTATGGATTTCCCACCTAGTATTCTAGTACTTTCTAACTAATATAGTGACAAAGTGAAGAAGAGAAAAGGAGACAAGGAGAAAGTCAAGAAGCGAAAGAGGATTGAAATGAACTACAGAACGAAGACTAAAGTTACAGATCGCACAATATATGACAGAACTGTACCAAGCAACTATATTATGGAGTAAGCATCGATCATAAAACTGGCAGCCGCCCAAGTTTCAGTGAGTAAAAACAGTACAGTAAAATTATAATATATGCCTATTATTAACAAATAACGTATTGGCAAGAGAGTGTGGCATATGTTTTCCATTCTCTACAAGTTCTGGGGGACCGCGCTATTCTCTTTCTCTTTCCACTTGTTTTGCACCAGAAGCAGTTTGTCATAAATCTCCCTTTCTGCCGCGCAGGAAGCCGAGCCCATATTTTTACGTCAGTTCTTACATTTTACCTGTGGATCATAATGCCATATACGCATAAGACTGAATAGCTTTTATATGTCAAGAATAGGAATTTTTCAAAGCCGTCGAATACAGAACCCAAAGTGATCAATTCAAATTTATTAACCTCATACAACACGTCCAACGACCCAATTCCCGACTGCAGTCCTGTTATAATAATACATATAAATTTGAATTATATACTTTCTCTCTTACTATTCCATTCTCTCTTTTGCTATGTCAAGTGTGGGGAAGATATGCAGGAATATGCGTATGATAGCCTGTGATTTCTCTCCGCTCTTCATTCTTTCGTATCATTCCGCTTTCGTGAAAGCAATTTATAGAGCGAGGTAAAAAAAAAAAAAAAGAAATAGGGGAAAATAGTAAAAAGAGTAGGGAGCAAAAATCGAACTTAATCATTGCGATTTAAAGTAGGTCGAACAAAGGAGACCATTCTCTAACTTCCTGTCCACCATTCGATTATTGGCGGGATGCGAAACGGAAAATTGGAAATTGAAAGCTTCGTGAAGACAAGAAAAAAGTACAAAAGTTTTATAAGAAAAAAAAAAGACAGAGATGGACTGAAGGTTATTCAAGTTGTTCTAATGGACTTTAGATTGGTGGAAGTAGAAGAGGGTAAAATTCGCTACCTGTAGGGGAGTGTGGAGTTAGGGGTAGGCAGGAGTCATGAGAGGATGAGAATAGTAAAGCAATCTCCTTTTGTGGATTCACGTAAGTATAGTCTTCTTGAATTACATTCAGCAATAACTTAGATAAATAACTCAAGCGTATACGATGAAGCAATTCTTTCACTGAAAATTTTGTACAATCGAATATACTTTTTACGCTTTACATAAATGACGTGACAAAGATCTTAAAATATTCTAAACACCACCTAAACGCTGATGACTTACAACTTTATATTCATTCCCGAACTTACACAATCAATGACTCTGTGATCAGAATTAATGAAGATCTAGCATCTGTAGCTCAATGGGCGAAAAAATTTGAACTCAAACTAAATCCAGACAAATCACAACCCATAATATTGGGCCACCAACTAGCATTAAACAAAATAGATCTACCCACTATATCGAATACAAAAATAAATAATACCACAATTACATATAGTAAGACAGTAAAAAATTTAGGAGTATATATAGATTCAAATTTAAATTTTCAAAGTCAAGTGACCTACATATGTAAGAAAACTTTTTCCATAATTCATTCCCTCAGACACTTAACCAACGTTTTACCTCTCAGCCTTAAAAAGAACCTGATCCAAACTTTAGTGATGCCCCACTTCGATTATTGCGATTCTCTATTCACGAATCTAAATACTGATCTTGCCCATAGACTACAGCGTGTTCACAATATCTGCGTTCGTTTCGTTTGTAACATTAGAAAATTGTAACATCATGTAACACCGTCGCTAGAATTGTTGTCTTGGAGTCCACTTAAAGAAAGAAGATTCTTCAGCTCCCTTTTATTACTATTTAAAATCATCCACACCTCCACACACTCTTACCTAGCAACTCGTTTTGTTTACCTTTCACTACCTCGAACCCGGAACATGTACCTTCTCGCTATTCCTCTGCACAGAACATCCTTCTACTCAACATCTTTCAGCATATCGATTCCATGCCTCCGGAATTCCCTCCCTGACCATGTCAGAGACTATCGGACAAGATTAAAATTCAAATTTAAATTAAAGAATCACATTCTAGTTTATGGAATTGCTTGTTGAGCACCTGTCAGGTTGCGCAACTTCTGCATAACCCAAGACATATAATAAATATTGTAACTATGCTGCTCTAAAATTGACAATTAATATGTAATGTATTTATTATTATTATTATTATTATTATTATTATTATTATTATTATTATTATTATTATTATTATTATTATATTTGGGGCTAAGCGGAATGAAGTTACAGGAGAATGGAGAAAGTTACACAACGCAGAACTGCACGCATTGTATTCTTCACCTGACATAATTAGGAACATTAAATCCAGACGTTTGAGATGGGCAGGGCATGTAGCACGTATGGGCGAATCCAGAAATGCATATAGAGTGTTAGTTGGGAGACCAGAGGGAAAAAGACCTTTAGGGAGACCGAGACGTAGATGGGAGGATAATATTAAAATGGATTTGCGGGAGGTGGGATATGATGATAGAGACTGGATTAATCTTGCACAGGATAGGGACCGATGGCGGGCTTTTGTGAGGGAGGCAATGAACCTTCGGGTTCCTTAAAAGCCATTTGTAAGTAAGTAAGTAAATTATTATTATTATTATTATTATTATTATTATTATTATTATTATTATTATTAGTTATCACTATCATCATTGCTATCTGTTTTTCTTTCTTGTATTAGCTCAATGAAGATCTATAGTGTTCTTTTGACCCTGTTGACCCTCTATAGTGCCTTAATTTAATTTTTATTATTTTCATCAGTGTATTTCCTTTTTGTGTTTATATGTGCTATCAGGTAGGATGGAAGAGAAGGCCTAATGGCCCTAATCCTGTTAGATTAAATAAATAAATAAATAAATAAATAAATAAATAAATAAATAAATAAATAAATAAATAAATAAATAAATAAATAAATAAATAAATAAATAAATAAGTAAATAAATATATGATAATTATGTATGTACGTATATTAGTTCCTCAGTTCATTCCTTGCTCTCTGTGACTCAATTATTAGACATTTCAGCTACAATCCAGCGGATACTCTTTCAATTGTTTGCAGGAAGTGAAGATTTATCGTAATTTATTAGAATTTTAAGTCGTCTCAAGCATTGATATTGCGCCAAGCTGACTATACTACCATATTGCCAGAGAGTCCTTCAACTATTGAAGTGTCTAGTTTAGATTCAAAATTCTCGGAAGAAAAGGGGCATGGAAACGACGAAACTTCGAACAGGACAATATGCAAACAACCATGCACTAGGAGGCCGGAAGTTTATTTCATTCAAAAATTCAAGCTGCACCGTAGCTATTTCTCATAAGTTGGTAATGTAGGCCTGAGTCTTTTGCTGACTATATTTAGAAGGAAATCAAGCGGACGTAGTTAGTGAAATTTGACAATAATGAACCATTATATATCACATAAATCCACTCAAAAACAGCAACTCTGCAAAAGACTGCCATACACCTGTAAGGAATTTTCAGCCTGCTGACAAACTTCAGGATTCTCATTATTCGAGACTTAACACTTCGCGCTCCCACCGGCGTAGCTCAGGCTGTAGTGCGTTTGCCTACTGATGCAGGCACTCGGGAGTGAGTTCGATTCCCGCTTGGACTCATTACCTGGTTGGGCTTTTCCGAGGTTTTCCCCAACCATATGGCTATTATCAGATATCTATGGCGAATACTCAAACTCATTTCGCCAAACATCATTTCGCTATTACCAGTACCAAAGACGCTAAATAACCAAGTATTTGAGAATCGTCATTAAATAACCAAGTAAAAGAAAATACATTTCGTGCCCTTATCCAAGAAATATTTTCATTTCTCTGTAGAGATTATCTACCAAATAATGAAAGAGAACATATTGGAACTCTCTTGAAATTGGGTCAACGTAAGTACGGGCAACATCATACTGCCAAATGACAACGTTTGTGTTCTAGACGAGAATCCATCGCATGAGCATTCATAACATTTGTAACAGGAGAAAATAATATAATTTACATCAACAAATTAACAAAATATACCCAAAGCTACACTACACATTAGAAATTGAAAACAACAAATCCATAAATTTTCTAGACATCACAATAACAAAAGTAGACAACAAACACACGTTCAAAGTATACAGAAAACCCACAACAACAACAACACACATACACAACACATCCAATCACCCCACACAACACAAACAAGCTGCATTCCGAACAATGGTACACAGACTACTCAACATACCAATGAACCGACAAGATTACAACGAAGAGCTAAACACAATCAAATACATAGCACAAGAAAACGGACACAACCCTAACATAATAGACAACGTAATACGTAAAACAAAACATAAGGACAAAAAACATAAGAATACAACACAAACACAAGAACACAAAAACATACATCACACTAACATACGAAAACAAAAACAAACACAAAATTGCAACCTCATTCAAGAAATTAAATTACAACATCACATAAAGAACAAATAACACTCTACAAAAACATCTCAACACACAAACAAATACAACCACACAGGCGTATACAAACTCAAATGTAACACCTGCAACAACTTCTACATAGGACAGACAGGCAGATCGTTTCAAACACGTTACAAAGAACACATCACAGCCATAACAAAATTACAAAACACCTCCACATATGTAGAACACATCACAAATGCTAACCACACCTACAGAGACATCAACACAGACATGGAAATAATAATAATAATAATAATAATAATAATAATAATAATAATGATAATAATAATAATAATCATCATTATCATGATTTATTTTAGCTGGCAGAGTTAAGGCCGTAAGGCCTTCTCTTCCACTCAACCAGCAAAAGGTGTATATACATATGCATGAACTTACAAAAAATTCAACAATTTGATTAAGTGAGAGTTACATGTATATAAGAGTTATATACGAATTAAACAACAAAATACTATGAACTATTAATTAGACACTGAAATAAACTGTGTAGCAGAATTAAGCTAAAATACATAGAATGTTAATATATTTCAAATAATATTAGATAATAGAAAGAGATTATTATGAGACAATTTTGAAAATACAGCACTATCAGGATGATGTCTAAAGAATGAAGTAACAATGTAGCCAGTGATAGTTTAAATCAGTAAGATTGGAGTGAAATGCTAATAAGGTTATCTTTTAAGCTGTTTTTAAAGGTGTTTATTGTCTTGCAGCCCCTAATACTTTGTGACAAGGAATTCCATTGACGCGAGGTGGATACTGTAAAAGATGATGAATAACAAGATGTTCTATGGAGAGGTATACTTAGCGTGCCACAGATAAGTGATCTGGTATTTGCGTCGTGGTTAGAGTATAAATAAGAGAAACGAAACGAAAGGTAATTTGGTGTTGAGGTATGCAGAATTCGATAGAGTAAAGATAAAGAGTGTAAAGTTCTGCGTTCTTTAAGTCGGAGCCACGAAAGACTTGCGAAGGACGGTGATATGTGAACATATCTACAATCACTACACATCCAACCAAAAAGCCAGAAACTAAACACATTAGAACAATATGAAATATACAGACACACAAAAACATACCCCAACGAAATTGTCAACACACAACTCAACTTCAAAACACACACACTCTTTGACTCTACACTATACCACAGGAACACACCCTCACAAGAAACAGAACAAGTGGCGCCAAGACCAACAACGACCACTTCTGAAGATGACCCATAAATAGGTCGAAACATGTAAACGAGGTACGTTGAAATTTAACACAGGAAAGTCTTACCATACATATTCCGAAGTGATACAGTGTTAAAAGTTGTGTAATCAAGATGTATAATATAATTTACTATAATTAACTGAAGAAGTATTTGTAATATCTTATTTTATAGTTGGGAAAGGATATTAATCGTTATTATCCCGTGAATTTTACAGTAATGATTCTCAAAATAGTAACTAATGATGAAATAAATTCATGAAACAACTAAGTTTGCACCAAACTTATAGATTTTTTTTTATTTGAACAAGTCTGGCCCATCTTAAGAATATGAGACAACTATACACCTAAATATCTAATTTTATTCACTGTTTTTAATTAATGAAATACAGCGGTCCACTTTCTCATCCATTTCCTCTTTACGGTATTAAGAATGAAGTCCTTGTTTGAATTCTTAATCCCGTAGGTCAGGAACGGGCAACTGAACGCTCCGTGGAGAGGCGGAGAGAGACTCTTGCTCAAGAAATACTACTGCCAGCTCTCCAGTGCAAAAACAGCTGTGCAGAGGCGGATTACAAATTACAAATATCTATTGCGCATGTATACAAAAGGAATCATACTTATTCTCTCCACTATTAATAAGCTTTAAAAGGCACTCACATGTACAACCTTATAAAAAAATTGTCGCACAGATACTTTATAAGTCCCAGAAAGGAGACAGTGCGCATGATCAGAGGACGAGGGCCCTGGTTCACAAGAGAACTAGCTGAGCTAATAAAATTAGTTTTGTTTCGTTGTATGTCTGATCATGCGCACTGCCTCTTTTCTAGAACTTATAAAGTATCTGTGCGACCAAACCTTTTACTAAGACTGTACATATTTCAAATAATTAGAACATTCTTGTTTGAGGAAATAAACTTACACAATCGGGGTATACAGCGTTTAATAAGAGTGCATGCGAAATATGAATATTATAATAATGTTCAACCATATATTATATGCATACCTGATTTAATACTTCTTATATAATTATTATCATCAGACTTTCTCATGATGACATATACTAATTCATCACTTCATAATAAATTACAAAACACCAAGAATAGTCATCATTAGGTACATTATTCTGTCCCAGTGCGTACGAAGATACGGTTACTTGTTCATAGACTATATTGTCGTGACGACATATTTAGCGTGTGGCACAGGTACTATTGGGAAACACTTCAATCAAGTGTGTGCTGCAATTGACGTTCTATTAAACATTCAAAACTAGACCTCGAAGACTGTTGAAAATGCACTCTAGTGATAAAGATTGATACTACAATGACCTTTCCTAGAATTAAAATTATTTGTTTATTTGATTTATTTTTACTGGTACTGGCAGAGTTAAGGCTATAAGGCTTTCTCTTCCACTTAACCAGTATAAAAATATACAGCAAATATAAATAAAATAATTATAGAAAACAATGAACAAATAGCAATAACAAATATAATTTAAGCAAGTAAATCCCGAAAATATAAATTATATGATTATGCCTCGTGACCAGAATATTTCACGAAACAGAAAAATATAAAAATTGCAAATTTACCCTTTGAAGAGATATAAAAATTCAAATATGTTGGAACAACAGTAACAAATATAAATGACACTCGGGAGGAAATTAAACGCAAAATAAATATGAGAAATACCTGTTATTATAAGGTTGAGAAGATTTTGTCTTCTAGAGTGCTCTCAAAAAATATGAAAGTTAGAATTTATAAAACACTTATATTACCGGTTGTTCTGTATGGTCAAACTTGGACTTTCAATTTGAGAGAGGAACGGAGGTTAAGGGTGTTTGAGAATAAGGTGCTTAGGAAAATATTTGGGGCTAAGAGGGATGAAGTTGCCGGAGAATGGAGAAAGTTACACAACGCAGAGCAGCATGCATTGTATTTTTCACCTGACATAATTAGGAACATTAAATCCAGACGTTTGAGATGAACAGGCATGTAGCACGTATGGTTGAGTCTAGAAATGAGTATGTAGTGTTAGTTAGGAGGCCGAAGGGAAAAATACTTTTGGGGAGGCCGAGACGTAGATGGGATGATAATATTAAAATGAATTTGAAGTAGGTGGGATATGATGATACAGACTGGTTTAATCTTGCTCAGGATATCGACAGATGGCGGCTTATGTGAGAGCGTCAATGAAGCCGTAAGTAAGTAAGTAAATAACAATTATAAAAATAATATGAGCAATATGTAGATGAGTTAAGTTACATGTAATTCGGAGAGTTAAGCAATTACAATTAAGTGTTAAATAAGACAATTTGGATCGAAAGAATGATTAACATAATGAAGGAAAATTGATATATTAAAAATAATTAGGCCTATCTATAAGAGTAGTGTTTGAAAAAATCATATTCTAGAGACCAAAAGCAGTCATTCCGACAATCGCCTTGTAAAGTAGTCAATGTCTGACAATCCCTTTGCACTTTGTACACAAGAATACGCTATTTTTACTATTTACATTATCATAAAGAATTTAGGCTTACACTGATCAAACATATTTACACACTATTTATAAAAGGAGTAGGCTATAGCAGGCCTATAATTAAATAGAATACATTTCATTACAAGTAAATACATAACAGTGTAAATAATGTTTGATTAATGCAGATCTCCATTCTTTATTATAATGTAAATAGTAAAGAAAATAGCTTGTTCTAGTGTACATAGTACAAATAATTAGATTGTAAACATTAGTGTAAATGTTAAAGTGTTTCATGTTTCGTTCTGCTCCACCTGACGGAAAAGGAATCGTTTAAGGGGTCAGTCAAGTACTTCGCACGTGCGTCGTCCACTCAAAAGTTAGTTAGTTAGTGGGGTTTAAAAAGGGCGCGTCAGCTACTATGGCTATTTGCTCCCTTATCTAAAATCTTTTACTAAACACAAACACAATACAGTAACTTGTGGGTGGTTGTCGTTATTGAGTTCCCACGTTGGACGCCATTTGAGGGTGAGTGGTTATTGTGACCACACGTTGGGCGCCATTTGAGGGTGGGTGCGTCTCGATGTTGCGTGAGATTCACTCAGGGTAGCCGAGGTACTGTTGTGGTATAGGGTGATGTCGGGAATAATACCAAGCCGGCTATTTAAATAAAAGGCAGCGTAAACTTCAAAACTATAAGTTTATTGTCGTATCCACTTGGTAAACCCTAGAATATGTATTTCCGGCTGACATATAATTCAATCGTTGGTCGCACTTCTGTATCGACTCTATGGCGGCTCTGAATAAGCTCTATCCGATACTACAAATTCAATACTCTGTCCAGTACACTATGACACGAAGCGAAATAGTAGTCCTGTCGACACCAAACGAAGTAGTTATTCTGCCCTGTATGTAGGGCCGCCGACACGAAGTAAAGTTGTTTTGATGATCTCCGCTCCGAAGCGGAATAGTAGTCGTTATCTCCGCTCCCCGTCACCCTTATTTATAAAAACCTATCCTACGCTAAAACTAACTATCCTATTGGTTAAAAACTACGTCACTAACTGGCCTAAAATCTATTCCCTATTGGTCCAAAGTGACCTCATAAGCTGGACCAAGATCTCTTCTTATTGGGCGCGAAATATGTAATCTCTAAATTTAAACTTTGGATTTCCCATAACATCTAATTAGTTTGTATATCTCACAAGAATACCCGTTCTTTGGAAAACCCGAGCTTGGCAGTATCTTTCCCACGGGTCCAGTCTAACTCCGGCTTTAGAATTTTATGCTTCATCGAGTCTCTATACGAAACCCCGCTCAAGGTGGCCCTAAATCTGTCCGATGCTGACAAGTGACGAAACACCTGTGTGGGGAAGCTAATTCTAACGAAGTCGCCAGAACATCCCCGCGAATACATGTAATAAAAATATGGAGATATCACTTCGCTAATAAATCGGTCTCTCCCTCTCCTAATTACTGCTTCAAATGCCCATCTACATAACCATGGGAAAT
This sequence comes from Periplaneta americana, assembly GCF_040183065.1. Taxonomy (NCBI): domain Eukaryota; kingdom Metazoa; phylum Arthropoda; class Insecta; order Blattodea; family Blattidae; genus Periplaneta; species Periplaneta americana. The sequence continues at coordinate 138,004,151 of NC_091121.1, read as the reverse complement.
TCCCGAAAGAGTTTCCAATGTTATGAGATGTCCCCGCTTTCTGCCTATAACTAGCCTCACAGTTCCCCCACGCGATCAGCCGGTAACACATTATTTACAATACAGTGAGATTACAATGTCACTACAAACAATTACAATAAATATTACATATATCTTCACAAGCATTTCTATGTACACAACTCTCACACAATAAGCACAACAATGTACAATTTATATCCACATTTACATATGTACAATACCATTCATTCACATATTTACATTTATTTATTAATTGATCAATTACACACTCTGCGTGCTTGGTTGTACCAGCCGCCCTGTACAGGTTCACCTAGCTGTACGCGTGAGACTAACCATCCTACTCTTTCTCATTCCTGCCTCCTAGCCTCTCCTGTTTGAAAGGCCTCAAGAGTTGCTTGTGGTACCTTCCAACAGGTTTACTTTTTCCCCTTTCTACCAATTCGAAAGTATGGTCTCCGTATTTACTCTTAATTTCGTAGGGCCCCTTGTACAGTAACTCCATGCGTGAGTAACGTCCTCTAAGGGCGGAAGATAACTTCACGTCCCTTAGCAATACCAAATCGCCGGGTGTGGGCTCCCATTTGTGGCGATATCTTTTAACTTTACCGAGCCTATACTCAGCCTTTTTCCTGATTCGGTCGAAAGCTAGTTTACACAGTAGTTCCGCACTAGGAGGCTCACCCTCCTGTATTGCCTGCGGCAAACTCTTTATCATAGGATCGGGATCGATCCCTAACATCAGTTTGAACGGAGCTATTCCGGTCGTTGGATTAATAGAGTGGTTCATGACTCTCTCAATCACCTCACATTGCCTAAACCAGTCCATATGGTTTCGGTGACACAGAATACGGAGGTACAATGATATATCCCTAAGCGCTCTTTCGCAGGGATTACCGCTGGGAAAGTATGCGGAGCAATTGTATAGTTTCACGCCCGCATCTTCCAGCCTTTTGCAAAACACTTTCGATTTATGTACCGACACATTGTCACTGAGCACCGCTGTTACCGGACCGTAAGTCGGTATGTAGTCTCTAACCAGCTTGTCAGCACACAATTTACTAGAGATATTTCTTAAAGGGTAAATCTTTACAAATTTTGTGAAGACATCGTACGTAACAAATATGTACCTGTGTCCGAAGGACGATGTGGGCATTGGACCGTGTTCGTCCACTGCTACAAGTTCATTCTTTTTACCCCTGATAATGACCTGTGGTACATTGTCATACCTTACATTTAGAGGTTTCGCCCTCTGGCAGACCTCGCAACGAGATATTACCCTTCTAACCTTCTTTGACAGTTGCTTAATATAAAATGATTCTGACATAGTTAAAATGATCCTATCACTCCCAGAGTGACACATAGATAGGTGAAAGTTATTTATAAGTTCATTCTCCATACTCGCAGGTATGTATATCTTCCATTTCTGGATATCCCTACCATGCAATTTATACAAGATACCAGAGCGCAATCCATACACTTCGTCTTTCACCTGTGAGATTTCTCTAGCTTTGTCCATTAAGGCCCTTATCGTGGAATCCTCCTGCTGCAAATCTGCAATTCTCCGAAATTTTCCCGTCAGAGCTCCATTCCTCGTGGAATCAATTTTCATCACGGCAATTTCGTACGCGGGGGCGGTGATAGTTTCCGGTAGCCCCGATTTGGAATTCAAACGAGAGAGACAATCACCAAAGATATTGTCTGCCCCCGGAATATGTCTAATCGTCACATCATGAGCCAAAATCTCGTGCACATATCTAGATATTCTAGAGTTCGTCAATTTGCATCTACTCAGAAACGCTAGGCTTACATGGTCAGTAAATATGATAATCTGCCTATTAAAGATATACTGACGGAACTTCTGTAGTGCGAAGTACACAGCAGAAATCTCTAGTTCCGTGATTGATGCGTTGCTTTCGGTACGCGACAGTCCCCTAGAAGCTGTGGCAATCACATGTCGCTTGTTATCTTCATCTGTCTGACATAGAATTGCTCCATATCCATATGAAGACGCATCAGTATAAATCTGAAAAGGTAGGCTGTCGTTAGGCCTTTCCAACAGAATTGAGTCGGCGAAAAGCAGTTTCGTTCGATCGAATGCTTCCTGCTCTGCCGACCCCCACCTGAAGGGTGTATCCTTCTTCAACAATGCTCTGAGTGGGGCTACATGCTTAGCATAATTGACGAGAAACCGATTCTGGTATTGTAGGATACCTAGATATCTACGAACCTGTTTCCGGTTCCGCGGCGGCGGGATCCTCGCAATGCTCTGAATTCTCTCTTTGTCCGGTCTAATTCCGTCAGACGAAATTACGTAACCCAGGAAAACGGTTTCAACTTTAAAAAATGCTGTTTTCCCCAGCTTGACTGTCATACCAGCCTCTCTCAATTTAGTAAGTACAAAATCAATATCCCTAATATGCCTATCCACATTATTGCCATATATAAGAAAATCGTCAATGTACTGTGCCAGAAAACCTTTCGTCGAATCACCAAAAATTATGTCAAGTGCCCTTAGTAGCGCAGATCCAGAACTCGCGATGCCGAATGGGCATCGGGTATACTGATAAACTTTCCCGTTATGTAGGAACGCTGTGAATTTTCTCGAGTCCTCGTCCAGCGGAATCTGCCAATACGAACTGGTCAAGTCCAAACTAGTGAATATAGAACAGTCACTGATACGGCCTAACAAAGTGTCCACTGACTCCGTCCTGAAATTATCTTTAACTGAAAACGAGTTAACGTGTCGGGCATCGATCGTTACTCTTAAGCTTCCATTGGGCTTCCTAACCCAGCACAATGCATTCACGTAAGGCGAGTCCGATACTTCTATAACTCCGTCTTTTAACATATCATTTATGACTTCGTCTGCCTGATCCCTTAAAGACAGGGGGATGGGTCTACATTTATGCCGAAATTCCTCCATTCCTACCACCTTAATTTTGTGTGTATACACTCTACACAGACCCGGCGCGTCTGAAAAGACATTTAAATGGCTACCTACAACATCCATTAAGCGTTTTCTTTCACTCTCACTCAGGCCGTGTGCCTGGTTAACTTTATCTCTCACTATTTCGAAAAGATCTGTCCTCCTATTGTTAGACGCGACTACCTGCCTAAGATCGCCCGGCGAACTCTCATTACAATATCTGGCCCTACCGCTAATGAGATTACGTCCTATTTGCCTCGCCTGGACTAATTCGCCGATACACAACTCGCATTCTCCGCAGTCTACTTGACACACTCCCCTAGTTACCTCGTTACCTTCCCACGGATTAACCTCTATAATTACATTCTTACAAATTTTGAGGTGCTCTACAAAAAATAACTCTTCCTGTAATCCTATCTCTTCCGCGGTTCTTTCATCTAACTCCGATCTAGCGCGATCCGTACTGAATGGGACATGGCCTACACTGCCGTTACCTGCCGTAACCCCTAGTCTGTTTTCCCTGAAATCTAATAGCGCGTGCCATTCATAAAAGCTTTCTACTCCAATAATGATGTCGGTAGTCAACCTTTGTATCACAAGAAAAATAGCATTTAATTTCACTTCTCCGCACTCTAACTCGAACCACACTTGATATTTTACCTTTTCCTTCTTCTTGCTTAGGGCGCCCGCACAGTACAGTGAACATATGGTTTGCAGTTTTATTCCTGAATCCCTAACCTTTTGAAAAAATTCCAAGCTGCATACATTATTTGTGGAGCCCGAGTCCAACAACACACAACACTTAATCCCAAATATTTTAGCATCTATATAAGGCAATACATAAGTCCCATTATTTTCTAACTCTGGGTTAGTAATCTCGCTCTGTCTCTTTACGCTTACCGCGTTGGTGGATTCTTTTGATAGTGACTTATTGCACTTAGCTACAGAAATCTCCGAACCCTTGAGACTTCTGTCTAGCAGTTTCCCGAGTGTGATGCAGTCGGTTCCACTGCTACCTCGTCTCTATTTCTACAATTTATAGGCTCCCGGCCCATACTCATTCTGACCGGACTTTGCTGACGTCCGTTCATGTCTCTATTCCTGCTTCGTCCCACGTTACACTGTGTAGGTGGCCTATTGCACCCTTGTGAGGCCATTTCTTGTAGGACGCCTCGCCTATCTCTCTCCTGCTCCTGTCTCCTCCAATCACCTCGATTTTGCGGTCCCCTGCTAAAATTAGGCTGCCAGAATCCCTGTCTGTAATTTCTGTTCCTAAGCCAGTGTGGTTGGGTTCTAAGCCTATTATTTCCATTTTCTTGTCTTCCCGTGTACCATCGTATGTGGTTAACCCTACGCACGGGACCAACACCTCCTCGATCGTTCCTCATCCTGTTATGACTACTCTGGTTATTCCTACTATTATTGTAAGGACCCCCAAAGGGCGGGTCACTCCTTCTCTCCCTGTTGGGACTTTTCCCTCCGTTATGGCCATTATGGTACCGACTATGTGCATTGTTGGGGCTCCTGTCACCACCCCAGTTACTCTGATTTTGGGCTCCTGTCCTTGGGGATGAAAAGGCCGTACTTGCCCCCTTCCCCGCTTTCTGGTCGGTGGGGCTTGAACCCTTTCCTTTGCCATGTTCATAATCTGCCTGGCCACTACATTCATAGTGCGTGGCGTCCGAACCATCCAGCGCAGTCAATAAATCTATTGTTTCCCCGAAGTCTCGGGGCCCTGCTACGATCAGATTATATCTTATGTTCTCGGGATACTGCGAAATCACAGTTTGGATCAGCTCTGAATCCGGTATTGGCGGATTGAGGCTTTTCCCTTTCTTAACAATTTCAAGAAAATAGTCTATCATAGAGACGCCTCTTCCCGCGTCAAACCTGCTCTGATTAATTTCCTTCCTAATTCTTTGTTGTTGTCTTTGTCCCCAGTATCTCTCCGAAAATTTTTCTCTGAATTCCTTATAAGTGACATTATCCCCTAGGGCCACTAGCGCCCAGTTGAGTGGTCGGCTCTTTAGGCTCTTTCGTACGACAGTCATTTTTAAGTCATCCGGCACCCCTCTTACTCTAAAGTACGTTTCTAGCTCACTTATGTAGTTATGTGGGTTTGAAAATTCAACCTCATCAAAAATAGGGTAACCAATCTCATTCAAAATGTGAATGGGGTACTGGGGACGGCCTAAATATGCCTTGTCGTTTACATTTATCAACTCACTACGCACATCATCCCGTGAGGTCTGACATTCCTCACCAACACTATTGTTAACATGTCTTACATTTATGTTGCTACCTGATGCCGGGCTCTCACTTGTGCCCTCTTGTCTAGAAACTGCACGGTCCGAGCTGCTATGTCCGCTTAAATTTGCGGGACTACCCCCATTTAGTACGTCGTTTATTGAGTTTAGTTTACTTCTTAATTCTTCCAAACATTCGTTATCCGCCCTTTCTTTATTCTTTATGGCTCGCTTGAGACCGTCCACTTCCTGATCCATCTCACCTATTTTCTCTTCCACCGAATTCTGAATTTCCCGAACCTTTTCCACTATCGTTTCCTCAACAGCTGATTTTAGGTCGCTATTCTCTCTAGTAGCGCTATCTCTAACTCTAACTTCTAAATCCTTCATACTTTCTGACATCCTATCCATAGCTATCTTCAGTTGGTTCTCCATTCCGATCCCATTCTCGGCTAATTTCCCCTCTAGCTTCTCTATTTTGTCCTCCATCTTGTTTCCTCTCTCCGCTAATTTTGCAATATGATCTCTAATCTCTCTCGAACTTACCCCCAATCTATTTTCCATTTGTTTTATTTGTTCTCTACTTTCCCTCGAGTTATTTTCTAATTTAGTTTCCATTTGTTTTATTTGTTCTCTACTTTCCCTTGAATTGTTGTTCTAATTTATTTTCCATGAATTGTCTCATCTGCTCCCATAACTGTTCTAGCGTCATTTCCCCTTTGCCACTGTCTCTACTCTGTTGCTTTTCCACCGTTCGCTCTCCCTCTATTTCTTGTCCTGCGTTATTCTCCACCTCCTCCCTAATTTCCATAATTTCCTCGTCCTTCCTTTGCTCCATGGTTCCCTTGTTTCTATTTCCTCGTCTTTCTCGAATTTTCCTAACTACCTTACTCCTATGGCTACGTAGTATCATCTATATGCTACTCTGTCATCTATCCGACGCTTGCTTTCCCAATAATAATCTAACTAGGCCTGTATTTGCACTCTACTCACTTCCAACAAATTACGCAATACACTTATTTCACTTTCCCCCAAAATATCACACACAAAAAAAAATACATATATATATATATATATATACACCCGAAATATCACACCAGAAATTGAAACATATATACTTTATAATTATTCCCCCAAAATATCATATACATATATACACATTTATACGTCTTCTATTCATACTTGCCACCGCCTCTCCGAGTCGCCTTCTCTGGTGGTCCCCGTGTTGTCTTCTCTAGTGTTGTCGTGATGTCGCGATGGCTTGGTTCTGTTCCCGCCTTCCAGCGTCGTTCCTCGGCTATGCAGGGCTGAACTGCTCCGTCCGGTCCTCCTCGTTGTTTGGTGCTGTGTTCGCACCCGGGGCCGTTCACTGGAACAGCTGTCTTCCTTCGAGCCCCACGTTGGGCGCCATTTGTGGGTGGAATCGTTGTTGAGTTCCCACGTTGGACGCCATTTGAGGGTGAGTGGTTATTGTGACCACACGTTGGGCGCCATTTGAGGGTGGGTGCGTCTCGATGTTGCGTGAGATTCACTCAGGGTAGCCGAGGTACTGTTGTGGTATAGGGTGATGTCGGGAATAATACCAAGCCGGCTATTTAAATAAAAGGCAGCGTAAACTTCAAAACTATAAGTTTATTGTCGTATCCACTTGGTAAACCCTAGAATATGTATTTCCGGCTGACATATAATTCAATCGTTGGTCGCACTTCTGTATCGACTCTATGGCGGCTCTGAATAAGCTCTATCCGATACTACAAATTCAATACTCTGTCCAGTACACTATGACACGAAGCGAAATAGTAGTCCTGTCGACACCAAACGAAGTAGTTATTCTGCCCTGTATGTAGGGCCGCCGACACGAAGTAAAGTTGTTTTGATGATCTCCGCTCCGAAGCGGAATAGTAGTCGTTATCTCCGCTCCCCGTCACCCTTATTTATAAAAACCTATCCTACGCTAAAACTAACTATCCTATTGGTTAAAAACTACGTCACTAACTGGCCTAAAATCTATTCCCTATTGGTCCAAAGTGACCTCATAAGCTGGACCAAGATCTCTTCTTATTGGGCGCGAAATATGTAATCTCTAAATTTAAACTTTGGATTTCCCATAACATCTAATTAGTTTGTATATCTCACAAGAATACCCGTTCTTTGGAAAACCCGAGCTTGGCAGTATCTTTCCCACGGGTCCAGTCTAACTCCGGCTTTAGAATTTTATGCTTCATCGAGTCTCTATACGAAACCCCGCTCAAGGTGGCCCTAAATCTGTCCGATGCTGACAAGTGACGAAACACCTGTGTGGGGAAGCTAATTCTAACGAAGTCGCCAGAACATCCCCGCGAATACATGTAATAAAAATATGGAGATATCACTTCGCTAATAAATCGGTCTCTCCCTCTCCTAATTACTGCTTCAAACTATAATACTTAAAAGAACTAAAATGCGTTGTCACTGTTAAAACGAGGCAGAAAAATGCAGTTTCAACAAGGTGATGCATAGAAAACCATAAACGTTTGAAGTTCGCAGACCCCAAGTAGTATTTTAAAAGAAACAACAAAACAATGAACAAATACCACCAGAAATAAATTGTCTAGCGCATTTATAAAATGCACGGATGTAAAAGGTCCGAATGTTAAAATCATATAATAAAAAATGTAACCTCCGGATGCAAAGAGTCCGGAGGATAAGTAAAACGGATCAATAAAAAACTATATCACCCTGTCAAGTCCTGTATTCGATAAAAATCTCAGGCCTGCATTTGTACAATTAAAATCATTTCCAAGAGCGTCACGTAGAGTCGGCCGAATACCACACTGCCGACGGACAAGGTGGTATTTTCTACACTGTAATAAAAAATGTTCCGCCTTAAGTGGAACATGGCATAGATCACACTCCGGCTGAGGCTCGCCACGTAGCAGATGGCCATGCGTCAGATGACAGTGGCCAATCCTCAACCGGGTGAGTTCGTATCGTGACGCTCTTGTGGACGAATCCCAAACGCGAACAGTATTCTTTATTCTTCGTAACTTATTTCCCTCTTATGCAGACCATTGTCCTTCCCATTGCCACCATATTCTATGTTTCACGTAATTTTGAATATCCTGCCACCTCTCACGCCAATACATCTCAGATCCATTCAAAGCGCCGTCCTTTGCTGCAGCATCCGCTCCACTCAAAATCTCCAGTAATATTTAATCTTGTAATCTTCTGGGACGAAGTGCGATTCCTAATAATAACATGTACAAAGTTATTATTTGTTACAAACAATTATAGTGAGGTTTGAAATATATCGCAGTTATTGTAGGAAATATCTTTATGTCGTGAAGTCGGCCTGGTTGGCGTAGTTGGTATAGCGCTGGCCTTCTATGCCGAGGTTGCGAGTTCGATCCCGGGCCAGGTCGATGGCTTTTAAGTTTGTTTAATGCGACAGGCTCATGTCAGTAATTTACTGGCATGTAAAAAAACTCCTGCGGTACAAAATTCCGGCACACCGACGACGCTGATATAACCTCTGCAGTTGCGAGCGTCGTTAAATAAAACATAACATTAACATTATGTCGTGAAAGGAGATTGCAGGACTACGGCAGGGCCGGGTAACTAGAGCAAACATGAGCAATGAGCGCGGTGTTGTCTCTGTCACGTGGTAAGAGGTGGATTCATGTATTTGTTTACAATAAGATAGCACTTGACATGGAACAAGATGAGGTTCATTGTTCCAGATATTGAAAAAAACACTTGTTGGAAAGAAAAAACTCCAAAAAACAAAGTTAATCAACCAACAAATGATTAATAGATTTTCTTCATTACTCGGAAAACGATATTATTTAAAATAATTGATTTTTTTACATTTGCTTGATCTTATATAGTCATAGGCATAGTATATAGTATATAGGCATAGTATAGGCATTGAACAAAGGGAATTCTACTCACGTACAAAATACAGTGTCATGTAAGCCTATTTATTAACAAACAAAATATTTACTTAAACCCATCTTATGGACAACCGAAGAGTGTTCTCACAATAAGTAAAACGCATCTAGAATCTAGATAGGCCTACTTTTGTTTCACAATATATTTTTCATTCAAAAGGCAAACCTCAATATTCATTATTTTTCGTTTATTTACAGAGTTTTGAATATTTAAATTGCACTCTTTAAAATAAATAGATATATTTTATCACAGCGGAATGAATTTAAAAGTGAATAATATTGCAATTTATTGAAAGGATTGAAATTTCAATATTCACTTTTAAAATTAGTTAATATTGCAATCCTATATATATATATATATATATATATATATATATATATATATATATATATACAGGGTGATTCACAAGGATTTACCGTCACTTACGGAGGTTATTTCCGAAGAAATTTAAGAATATGCCTACTTGTTTACACGTGGCTTGGCTTTTCGAGGGCAGAATTGTCCAAATACAACACGTGGCATGGGTGACACTCGTGAATCCGACGCTAACAGCTGAATCTTTCTGCCTTAGCCCTAACAGAGCGAGATCGCATTTCGCGCATTAGGTTCCAAGGGCCCGATCCCAAGTCCTTCTACTATCAAGACTTCACCCCAGCCTATTTTTGTTATTGCAGATGATAAATGAAATGAGGAAGATGTGTCGAGTGTTGCTGGAACGATAGAAGGAAAAGGCAGTACACCGAGAAAAAACTTCTGCAACGGCTGCTTTCTCCATCACAAATTCCATCACGATCTGGCAGATGATCGAACCCGGGCCACCTGGATGGAAGATCAGCGCGCTAGCACTTGAGGCACAGATGCGGAAAAATTTCATTAATCTATTACAGGTCCCCAGACAATCGACACTAGCAGTACGGGAGTGTGGCAGACTCCAGAATTCTGGCAAATAATTGAAGACCCCTGCCATCTGTGACCACTCTATTGAACTACCTATGTAGCCTATATAATGTTGGCTTTCTATGGCATCAAGTTAGTTTTCGTGAAATTTTTGTAGGCTAGAAATTACGGTCTACTGATACTACATTGTGTATATAGTAGGTCTAGTTATAAAGTGATGATTGTTGAGTACCTATAGTATTGTCTTTATAATAGGTCTAGTTACAACGTCATGAAGTTGTTTGTATATTGTTGGTATAAAGTAAAGCCAGTAGAGGTCCGCCGCTGTTAAATAACAATCAGCGCGTCTGACAGTGAAACGAATGGGCCCGGGTTCAAATCCTGGTTGGGACAAGTTACCTGGTTCGAGTTTGAATTGAATTGAATTGAATTTAAGAGAGGGAGGGTGTTATCAGCCCTAGCACTGCGACCTAAAAGATCTATTGCGCATCCCCGTCGTAATATCCCATCAGTTCAATAGTTTGATGTTCTTGATGAACTGAATAAAACTAAGGACTGGGACAGTTGATAGCTGATCTAGCTTCGGAAAATGTTTTCCAAAGATGAGAGCGCTTTGATGAGCGAGTGCATTGCATTCGCATAATAGATGAGTTACAGACTCATCTCCCTGTGAACGAGTACAGGCTGGGTTGATATTATGTCCCATCCAATACAAGTTCTTCTTGAGGGCGCAGTGTCCTGTAAGGAATCCAACTGCCCAGTGGAGCTGTTTTTTTCTCAATTTTAACAGGTCATTTGACCTGTTATTATTAAAACTCTTATAAGGGCCTGTGAGTGCCTACAGCCCTCACTTGAGTTCCAGTGATTTTTGAGATCCCAGTCTCTGATAACCAGTGGTTGGGGTTATTTCCGGGGTTTTCCCTCAACCAATTGGAGCAGAATTGCTTGGTTAACTTTCGGCGTTCTATCTCGGACTCATTTCGCCATCATTAATTCACTTATCATCATCCATACAATAGCCCGGCTTAAGCTCACGGTGCGGCGTGCTATCCTACTTGCAGAAGAGCGCGGCCCTTCGGGTATCCAATCATTCACAGAATAGGAGTGGTAAGCACAATAAGCCTCAGACTACAGTGCAAACCTTCGGGTACCTCCTCCGTACAAGAGAAAAAAGACGCCTCATCCTGAAACTTCTCACTCGTACACATATTTATCATTTTCTGTCCTAGTTACGTAAGTAACTGTAGTCCAGAGAAAAGTGACGCGTAACAGTTTCTACAACTGTGAATTAATAATAGTGATATATGTGACTTACCGTTAGTACGTAAGTTCCGAAATTGTATAGATATAATTTCATATTTTCTTTAATGATAGCGAAATAGCAAGATTAACATCTAAAATTCTGACAATTATTATAATATACATGCTCTATACTTAGAAGTAATTCGTGCCCTCGATCCGAGATCATTAATATATCTATCGTTTCGCATTATCTTCAATTATGACTAAGATTATATTAACTGATACCATTTATAAATAGTCCTACTACAAATTCAAAACACTAATTTCTTCACGAAATGTTAAAGTAGTGCTTTTACTCACAACGCTATAAAAGTTTAAGTTTGGAAACAACATGACATTGGTACTGTTGCGTGAAAAAATTCTTCTTTTCAGAGGAAGAAAGACCGATTTTGCATTGTGCTGTAATTCCCATGACATGGAAAGCGTATTACCATTAACAAGAAGTACTGCTGAAAAGTGTTTAAATAAAAATGTGTTTGAAGTAATCCGTACTCCAGAACAGATGTCATCACTAGAGCTAGGAAGTTGGTACCAAAACTGTTAAGTTGTGTGAGCTTGGGATATATCTCTACCGAATGAAATGTAATGGAGCATCTCTCGGTGTCAGCGAAGCAGAACTACTAACATGTACAACCGTGTGATAACCAAACATGTGCTCCAATCGTTCATAGCCTTAGAAAAAGAATATAATATGAAAAAGAATAATTTGTAATTATAAAGTTCGTAACTTCCAATCTAAATTAATTTACCCATACATAGAAAAATAACACACAAAGTACACAATTATGATTCTATCACAGTCTACTATATACAGTCACGAAGCTTGGGATGATTTTTTGCATTTCTCACAATAGTTGCTAGCCGCTTGGAGCGCTGTGAGTACTAGGAACAATAGACTGTGTCACTCCCATCGTGATCTAATACAGGTCGTAAGGCAGACCATGTGACTCGTTTAACCTGATCACGAAGGGCGGCGTTTCAACCATATAAATTAATTGGAATGCATAAAGAGTAACATATATTTCTCTAAAATGTAGTGTAATTGCTTTAATAAAATTTAAAACAATGATTAGGAGACACTTCAGACATAATTCCTTGCGAGTTAAGGTGTAATATTATTTTTGTTGTGAAAATTACATTGTTTGTATGTGTAATACCTGCCTTTATTTCGATTAAATATTGCGAAATTCTTGTACATTCATTTATGCACGATTCAATAATTTTCAGTTGCACCGCACGAATATTTAGATATGTATGTTATGTCATATGGAAAGTATAGGTTATGTTTACTATATTTAACTTATATTCGCAATTATACATTATAATTAAACATGTCATGTATGACACCCATCACATTCTATTTTTCTGTATTTTAATACTATAACTGAGTACTGAATTATTGTATTTATCTACTACCTAAGAGACGAAGTAACAATCGTACGTACACTAATTTCATAACAGTGGTATGATAAAGTTTCTGTCTTTATCAAGGAAGGTAGATGTGCTAAATTAAAATCACAATATAAATTTGTTTTTATTGAACCTCAAAATAACTTCCTTTCTAAACTTAAAATGTTGATGCGAACGATTATGTTAACACGTAAAATTCTCTTCACATTAAAATAACACAGTTTTGTAATTATTTCTGCAACATATTATGCAACAAGAAGTAAACGGAACTTATGGACGTATTACACTAAATAAAACTTCGCAATGATACGCAATAAAGTTATGATATAATATTTCACTGAGCTACATACACTGAAATAGAAAACCCGAACATACATTACGGCCTGGTCTAGATTGAAAAGGCATTGACTGTGTCGTATTTCGCTTTGTTGTTAAAAGTTGTGTAAACTGTTCGTTATCGTTGTAATAACTGTAAGTGGCTAAAATACAATAATATGAATTATAATATGGGACAAGGAGACGTTTGTGGTACTATAAATATTGTAAGAAAAAGAGGTCAGATTTATCCTTCTTCCGAAAAATCCAGGAAGGTGAGTTTATAAAATATAATATATACTTTATGAAAATAATATATAAACCTTATGTATTTCACACTTCAATAGTGGAAGGAAGACGTTAATTTTTTCAAAAGAATACGATATCGAATGTACAATACATTTTATCGACTGCTGGGGAAAGGGTCTGTGATGAGGAGATAGTAGCGATCCTGGTGGTTAGCAACTATCTATGGATGCATATTTCAACTGTCTATGTTTGCATATTTAGTAAGTATTGAGCTTCGTGACTGTATATACTAGACTGTGATTCTATCCTAATTATAACAAATAACAATGAACATGTTCATTTTATCAAAACAATTAATACTTCTGCTAAGTTCAGAAAAAGAAAATATTTGTACTCTGAAAATATTCGTTCTACGTCACAAGACATTGCTGGAGCAAATCTGAAATATGATACAGTAGCCTATATCGTACTAACATCAGGTGAACAACTACTTTGTGTATCTAATAGTGTATCCCGTATGTGGCACATAATATTAAACACATAATTGTTTTCAAGAAAATTTTTCGTTTCTGTTGTAAGGAAGTTCGTATTGTAAATCATTGTTAAACTTGGATTATAACGCAACCTAATGTAGCAACACGAGACGTCAACATTTAACGAAGAATAATCGGGGAGAAAATAAACGTGTTACACGCTCCTTTTGCATAATTATTTAATAAGAGATGAGATTACTTTTTTTGGAATCGTGCGTAATATTCACATTACGTAAATAATACAATAATAACAGAATAGCTCACTTTGTTCAGAACCTAAAATATTAATACAAATTAACAATATTCTTCAAACTATTCACGACTCTCCACAGCTCCACAGAATGCCACTATGCGTTGTTTGTGAACATACTGTGTATCATCTGTAGCGAACGGCAGCAGGGCGAGGCGCTGGTGACATCTATACTCCTCGCTGTTTTCAACTGCAATCTACTGATTTGGTACGAACTTCCTATCTATGGTCATGACCAAAGCTCGGAACTTGGGGACTTGTGTCTTTGCACGTGGCTAAGCGACCGGACTTCAATGTCAACAAACTCCCGCTTCCAGCTCGGAGGTACTGTCAGGTCTGCTACAAAAGTGGTTTCTGGCTCCAACAACATAGTGATAATATTATGGTAGGTTGAAACACGTAATTTCATAGCATATATATATATATATATATATATATAATAAAAATAAACATGAAAAATATATCAAATTTAGACGTAATTTCATAGCATATATATAATAAAAATAAACATGAAAAATATATCAAATTTACTGTTCTGCTGTGTACATTTTATTACAGTGTATGACTACCTACATTCGAAGATTTTTCGGTATTAGACTTAAAATACTGAACTTTTTCACTGTAACTGTTTTCTGTTCGATTTTCAGCAGTTGCTAGCCGATCTCGTATCTGAGAAAGATAAGTATATCCTAAATTTCTCTCGAAAATAATTTTCAATTAGTGTGTCACTACTAGGGCAAGCCCCTCTACGTCTCGATCCATGGCTATGAACAGATTTTTCTCCAATTTGAGGGACTGTAATGCCTTTCAATGAATTCCGTTTCCAGCCTCTAGTTTGTGTGTGGCACAACTTACAAAATATAAACTCTCCATTCGAAAAAAAATAATGTATCTCCTCCGAATTCTCCACGAAATTTTGCATCTTAAATTTAAAAAAAGTGTATTTTCAAACTCCTATAATACCCATTCGAAATAACACGTATTTTCTATTTCCTCAAACAGACCGTTTACCTTTAATTCTCTGAATGTCATTGGCTTCGACATAACAGTTTCTTCGTCCGTCTTCCTGTCATTAGTTGTGGCCACTTTCTTAGTACACACGACTGTCCCTGAGCACTTGCAGCGTGAGCTTTGTGTACGTTGTACCTGTAACCTTACTCATGCACACGACACAAGTCCCCAAGTTCCGAGCTTTGGTCATGACTACTAATATCATTAAATATCTTGATGCCATTTCCTTAGAATCCTTAGACTGTTTATAAATTTTATAAATTCAACCCGACTAACCTAATATTATTAACACAAAATGTTAAATTCGTGTTTCTGCACAGCTACCTATCACAATTTTTCATATCTCCAAGCAAACTGGCATTATATAATGAACTGATAATTTTGGTCTTTATCAAAAGTCAAAAAATACGATTTTGTATTGCGGTAGAAATCCAATAGTATTCACTGATACACGACATAAAGATCGTGTCCTGGAACCGAGTTAATGACTGTATACATCGTTACACTACCTTGACTTCAAAAAAAATTCTAATCCATCTTTCAGGAAACGTTGCATGTAGGAAGTCAGTCACGCCCCTTCCAAAGTGTAAAGGGGCACCATCTTGTTTCTACGAGATTTCTCCCTGGAGCATGATATCTCACCACGAAACAAACCTTGGCAAGCTTGAATGATTCTGTTTCGCAACAGGTGTAGATACTTATCAGAATTTAATTTACCTTCAATGAAAAATGAACCAATTAGGTCTAAGTTATTTTCAACCACATTAACATTCTGTCGATGTTGTGTATGGGTTGTGTGAAGACCAATATCAACAGTTATATTAGAAAGTGGCATCATTTGAAAATATGTCTTCGTAAGATCCGGAATTTGGTTCTTCACCCCTATCAAGTTAGTTAGTGGGGTTTAAAAAAGGGCGCATCAGCTACTGTGGCTATTTGGGCCCTTATCTAAAATCATTCACTAAACACGAATACAATACAATAACCAGAATGCTGAAAATAACTAAAAAGCGTTGTCACGGTTAAAACGAGGCAAACAAATGCAGTTTCAACAAGGTGAAGCATAAAAACCATAAAAGTGAAGAGTTCTCAGACCCTAAGTAGTATTTAAAAAGAAACAACAAAACAATAAAGCAAATGCCACCAGAAATAAATTGTCCGGAGGATGAGTAAAACGGGTCATTAAAAAACTACATACCTTGTCAAGTCCTGTATTCAATAAAAATCTCAGAATTGCACTTGTACAATTAAAGTCATTTCGAAGAGCGTCACGTAGAGTAGGCCGAATTCCATACTGCCGACGGGCACGGTCGTATTTTCTACACTGTAATAAAAAACGTTCCACGGTCAGTGGAACATGGCAATCCCTATCACATATTTCACAAAATTCGCTCGGCGACTTTATTTACCTGTTTAAATAAGTTCTGTTGCTTCAACAGTTTACTGTTAATTTATCCACTTTGTTCACACGAGCTTGTTCCGTATATTTGCCATAAGATTCACGATGTTTAGTGCCATAGCAGCATTTCACGTTGTATTCTTTTACCACAGAAACAACAGCTTTACAAATAAGGCATATAGGCTTACCATTATTATTAACAAATAAATACGAAATTTCTCATTATTCATTGCAAACTGTCCATTCCGTGTCAATTTCTCTATTTACATCACTGTTACTCAGTTTCATTTTTGTCTCGGAGAAGCAAATTATCGTCAGGTGTTAACTTTAAAGTGTTTATGAACGAATCGCAGTTCAAAAGAATCTTACGAATAGTAACGGATCAGCATGGTATCGTAATCAATAGGCTTGTAATGTTGGGGACCGATAGGATACGTTACGGTGGTTTCAAGATGACTATCCGTTCACCAGTCAGTACTCTAGCTTGCGTAAACAGTGTCCCTGCTGAATAATAATGCCGAAGGTTAAAGGTTCTCACACGAAAATTTTTGCAGCGGAATTTAGTGATTGTTTTGAAGTGAATGACGGGAACATTACATGTTAAATGTTATGTTTTATTTAACGACGATCTCAACTGTGAAGGTTATATCAGCGTCGCTGGATGTGCCGGAATTTTGTCCCACAGAAGTTCTTTTACATACCAGTAAATATACTGACATAAGCCTGTCTCATATAAGCACACTTAAATGCCATCGACCTGGGCCGGGATCGAACCCACAACCTCAGGCATAGAAGGCCAGCGCTATACCAACTCGCCAACCATGTCTACTCATTACATGTAAATTATGTTATATAAACATACGAGGTGACAAGAGATATTATACACTATGTACCAAAAAGTAATTGGGCACCCAGGATTTTACGTGCTAGATGCCATGTTTCGACGGCTACTATGCAGTGGTATGCAGACAATAATGTTCACCGGTTGGACTGGCCTGCACAGAGTCCTGATCTCAATCCCATTGAGCACCTTTGAGACGAATTGGACCGGCGATTGAGGTTTCGGGAAATTCGGCCAACTTCCATTGTCCAACTGAGAGCCATATTGCAAGAGGAATGGCGACGCATTCCAGTGGATATCCTACACAAACTAGTGGAGAGCATGCCTGACAGGGTGGCTGCTGTTATAGCAACAAGAGGTGGTACCACGAGGTTCTAAAGGGGCAAAAACAGTATCCAATTACTTTTTGGTAGATAGTGTACATGTTGCAAGGAGTATAAGTGCCATCCTTTTTCACAGTAGTCGGAGACAGTCTACAGGATCAAAAAATGTCCATACAACATAGGGTCAAAACTCGATAGTTTTCCCCAGAAAAAAATATTTTCTTATTTTATTCGCGTTATACTGCTCATATCGTTAGTAAAATTACGAAAACAATTACATCAGTAGGTATATCTGGCAAAGAGTTAATATTAGTGTAAGTAAATATTTGAGCCGTTCAGAGCAGAAGTGGTGTAAGTCAAAAATGGATAATGAGGGTTGAAGTAAACATTCTGTAAATTACAGCGCAGAGTAGCAATTAATATTCACTTTATTTAAACTATTAATAGTGAGTGGATAGCACGAAGGACATTTTAATTGCTACTTTGCGCTGTATTTTACAGAATTTTCACTTTAAACCTCATTACCCAATTTTGACCTACACCACTTCTGCTCTGAACGGCTCATTTGTGTGTTCTATTACGTTTTCGTGAAATTGAATAAAAATGCATGCTTAAATTTGTTATTATTCTGGAGTGAGAGACTTGGCAACCTTCAGCAGGCAGTGGGCTACTCTGCACAAACGTAAGTACGAGTCAGCTGAGTTCAACTCCTTGTCTATAGGTATACTGCCGAGCGGATGGGAGTTCAGTACAGGGTATTCGATAAGCAACTTACAATGTCATTCACAGTTTAGGAATATCATATATTATTAATTTATTGAGAAAGTCGTCGTAATTCAAGTAAGGCAAGAAGGATGTACAGTCAACGTTTTCCTCAAAGAAGGTTATATAATCGGCGAACTTTTGTAGCAGTTTTTCAACGATGATTAGAACTAGAAGTCCCTTACACAGTTTCGAAAATCACACAACTAGAAATTTGTTTAAAAATGATACTACTTTACGCAAGCGGGAGAGATTAAAATGTTGCAGTAGAAAAAAAGTTCGTTTGATTTATGCAGGGAACCATTATTGTTTATTTTTTAGACTTACAGTGAAAACAGCGGAGCAATATTGTTACACAAAATGTAAATTTATCATAATGTTCTATTAATGAGATTATTTGCTGCTCGTTTTATGTAAACAACAGTATTGTCATGGTCCGTTCCTGCATTAGAACAGAGCGTCTGTTTTGTACCGGTATGTCTGTACCCGCTTGAGCTGTACTGTGTACTTCTAAACCCCCTCCTCCCCATTCAACAACTTTGCAAAACGTCTAATATTTTAAACTTTAATAATTAATTAACTAATGGAATTAGAAAAAAATATAATGACATTTGTTCTTCCTTATGACATGAATAATCATCAGTTAAAATAATGACACTTATACTCCTTACACCCTGCATGCAGAGACATTGTAGCACAAGAAAAAAAATGGAGGAAAGTCAAACTGACGAATAATTCTATAAGTCTTTTGCACATAACGAAAGGTACGTAAAAATATATCTTTGTAATGCTGTGTAGCGTATATTTACTTTTAGAGCTGTCCAGATTTCTTTATGTTCACATTATTATTCCCGTAATCGATCGCAGAACCAAGTCAATGTCCTCGTACTAGCTCACGTCCCCGGCCTACGCACCATGCTGCAGTCAACTTGTGTAATCCGTCCCCAACATTACAAGCCTAGTAATCAATAATATGATTATATTTATTTGCTTAAGGTAACCGTCACGGGTCATTTCCGAACCGTGCCGAATGCTCCCGAGCGAGCAGAGGAAAAGATGTTATGTTATTCAATTTTAACGAGATCAAGTTAACCCTTCGGCGGGCGCGTCTTTTCTGGTAACATGACCAGGCGCGCGGAGCACACTGTGCGCCACACAATTTTTCATTAAAAACGGCCTTTTGTGTAATGTTAACTGAATACTTTTAAGAGCGTTCTTATACACTTTATTATTATTAGTATTATTACTATATTATTATTATTATTATTATTATTATTATTATTATTATTATTTAATACAATGCGAACACTCGATTGGAGGAATAGGCGCGAAGAAGAAATAGGAACTTATCCCCTCCCATACAACTGGAAAATCACGGCATGGCGCACACCACGCACCGCCGCGCCAGCCGGAGGGTTAAATATCTGATTATAGAGTTGATATACTAATACACAGCTGATAATAATCGAAGATTTCTAACTCTTCAGTATCAGACACTGTATAATGAAAGAAAGGGATAATAGTGGAAACAACATATTGGATTTTTTAAGTATGAAAATAATGAATATCTACCTGAAATCTGCATGGTTAAATAGAAATGTAATGCAAAAATTGTACGATACTTGATAGTAAAGTGGAATTTATAAGTATATTTAAGAAAGACTATCTTGAAAAATGTTGTATTTTAATCGAGCTCTTTATACTTCCAGTTAATCTCAACTCTCACACTATCTATTCGAGAGCTGTATCACGTTTTGGTTCTCCCCTTGGTTTGCGAAGGGAAGTGTCGTGTGAGTCGTTCGCTCACGACTCATATAAGAATATTTGGAATAACAAACTAGGACGAGTTGTGAATGAATACCTTCGACCGGGTATACTTTACACAAGGGGGGTAACTTTACACATTTCTAGAAAAATGGTGTATAACAGCTTTACTAATGGCACACACTTCAGTCTACTACACATATGTGCTGTTGTCACATAGAATCAGTGGTGAATGTTACTATAGGAGACATAGGCCAGTTTTACACTAATCCTAAACATTTAGTATAACTTGTTGCTTGTGTAGGCAGTCTTTTACATTAGATTTGCGAAAATTGGTTTATAGCGCAACATTGGCAGTAATAAAAGTGTGAAATATTCGGGTGAAACGAGCGTTGAGCGACTTCCGCCGATTTTGGAATAGACACCGACGCACTTCAACTGCCAACATAGAAAACAAAAAATGACACTCAATCGCTTTCACCTTCATCTTGACGGGATAATAAAATCCTAAATTAACCTAACCTAACCTAAATGCGTCGGTGTCTATTCCAAAATCGGCGGAAGTCGCTCAACGCTCGTGTAACCGATATTCGTTCAGTGGGCGGTGGATACTCTACATTGACCGAATCAGTTCCACGGAGTTGCTACACATTGTCTGTAATGTGCTGCCTTCTAAACATTTTTCTAGAAATGTGTAAAGTTACCCCCCTTGCACAAAGTATACCCGGTCGACGGTAGTGAACGAATCGTTAGAATCGATTTGTAATGTATGATTGAATCGTAGGAATAGACTCCTGAAAAAGAATCGTATTGCCCAACTTTTCTGCAGACGGAGAGGCAGAGCGTTTTGTGACTTCTGCGCAAGCTTACAGGTTTAAGCACGTACTGTTGTGTTTAATAGCTTGACCGGTGTTGTGCGACAACATTTAAGTAGCGATGATGAGGAGTGAGTCAATTTCTCAGCTTATTCAGTGGTGCAGGAAGGGGAAGCAGGAGAACTGCATGCATGCTGACACAAGTTATAGCTTTGTTGAAAAAAAAAAAGAGACAGATCACGTACCTGCATTCCATGGGTGAACACAGTTTTCCCACTCACTGCTTTTCAAATACTCGTATTTACCACAATATAGTCCTGTCTTTTCACTCTTCCACTCAGACTAAAGTAAACTACAATGTTCTTTATTGGTTCCATTACGATACTAATGTTTTCGCAATACTTAGTATACTACTCACTTTCACAAGGAAGAGAAGGTGAACTCCACAAGAGCTGTACAGCGACTAATCCGAACACCTGTTTTTATCCTTACCAGTATTAAATGGACTCGCCTGGTATACTGCGCAAAATGTTATGACTGGGCAAGCTGTCTACACACATCAGTACTACTCGACCGAGGCCAGTGGAGTGCTGCAACCCGGAGCCGTGGCGCTACTCCTTCTTTGTTCGTAATACCGCATTCCGATAGTTCACATTACGCCCGCGGCTCCACTCGGCTCGGTCGAGTAATAACACTATAGACCTGACGTTTGAAGTTCAGAGTCAACTACAATCTACATGCTCTGGAGTCTCGTTTTTCTAGGACCGAACATATTATTACTGTTTCTAACGACAGGATTGAAAATAACAGAGCTGATTTCATTCAATTATTTAAACCGCGCGTTTCATTGTATTATAATAATTAATTACTAATACGTGCCAAAGAAGAGTTATCATATTAGTTTATTTATTTATTTACTTATTTATTTATATAATTTAGTTAAATTATTTACTTAATTTACTTATTTTTCTTATTTAACTTATTTATTTATTTTATTTTATTTATATAATTTAGTTAATTTATTTACTTAATTTACTTATTTTGCTTGTTTCTTTGTTTGTTTGTTTTGTTCGTTCGTTCGCTCGTTTGCTCGTTCGCTCGCTCGTTCGTATTAATTTTGTTCCTATAATCCATTAAACAAAAACTTAATATTACAACTTAATATTACATTTCAAAGAATATTTATACTGTAATATTTCAGTCTACAACTTATCAACTTATTATGAAATAAAGGATTAAAATTCTATCGTTTCACCATACATAGTGTTTCCACAAATATTTTCGATCTATTATAAGATAATCTTCATGTGGGTTATCGTATTCATATGTAACATAAAGTATTAACACAGGCAGTACTGTCATGGTGGCCGTACGGGACAATACATTGTATGGGAACCTACAATTTTTTTTTAATTAATCGTATGGAGAAAAGAAAATTTTGTCTGTACGGAGCAATACGGCATAATATGGTTGCCTAAGTTTTGTACGCTGAGATCTGAACAGATCTTAGCTCATCTCTTGCTGTTTCTAATGTATTTTGTATGATGTTCATAAACAAAAATTGTCCACCTCTGCAGAATTAGAATACAGAATTATATAAAATAATGGTTGAAAAACAAGAAGTGCTGCAAGTACACACTCCAAGATTCATTAAGACAAGTGTGCATCTACAGTGGTGCTACACGGTGTGTATTCTTTAAATCAAACTTGTTGTACAACTAAAATGTAAAGCAAAACAATTTCTTTCCCTCTTTTTTAATATAAAAAAATCATTAAATAGCATTCGGAGGGATAGAGAGAGAAGAATAAAACATATATCAGATTCACTTTCTTTATTGAATTAACAACTCTGAAATACGCATTCCAGTAGGATGGATTTTTTTTTTTTTTTACTGTCCATAATATTTCTGAGTTTTCATGCTGTACCTAAACATGATGCTTGCCGATTGTAGGGGACTTGCTCCGCGTGTTATATCTAAGTAGGTAGACATTAGAGACCTGCAAAACTCCGCACACAACCGGTTTAGATTCGACCGGTCGGAACTACAACCGGCTACGATGAACATCGGGCCGAATAACTCGGTTGTCGAGCGGTTACGCCTGATGCATTGCAGAGTAGACAGAACATCAGGCGCATTTACCTGAAACTAACGTTTTTCGAGTACACAACCGGAGTAACAAGGAAATTTACGTTGTCTTATTGAAAAAAAAAATGTTTGCAAGTATTCTTACAGTTCATTCAACACTATAACACATATATTTTCTTTATTATTCTGAACTTGCAGTAACTTTATAAGTATCGTTTATATTTTAAACTTTTAGAGTTTTACTAATGAAAGTTGCTTATAGATATGTTAAACAATGTTATAGTTTTTCACAGAACAAGACGTGCACAAGCCATGTATATGTTTCTTACCAATAAACGCTATATAGCTGGCGTTTTTCTATACCAGTGTTAAACAGTATACTTCATAACTCCATCATTTGATTACGTCGTAACTCTTTCTCGTCACATATTGACTGAATCTTCTTCGATTTGTATAACCCAATGATCGATATTACATAAGTTCATGTAAGATCGCGAATTATTTAGAACACAAATCTCACACAGAAAGAAATGGTAAGGAGGAAGAAAATACGATCTCCAAATAACACCTGGTACATTTCATTATATAATAACTCTTTAACATTTTCTCAGTAGCCTATACAAACAGAGTAATAATATTGAAGGATATTTATTTTGTTTAATTACAAAAATATGTTTGCTTCAAATAGGAATACAAATAATTTGACACTTTAATACATTTATTATTGTATTTCGAACCTGCAGTAATTTGAGTAGTAACAAATAAATGAACAATGGACACAGTGACATCGAAGGAAATAGACGTAATGTGTAATGTGAAATATCATAATGTAAACATATTCAAAAATATAATTACAATTCATTATAAAACAAAATAGGAAATAAGTACATGAGTCCATTATGACGTTTCTACTTTAAACTAAAAAAAATGTATAGGCCTACCTCTAAAACAATAGTTGCATGCTTTTTAATTATTCTAATCATTTGCAATATTATTTATTAAGAAATCAATTTAAAAAGATAAACAGTAATGTTATTTTCAACAGTACGATTACTTTGGCTCCCAAAGGTTGTTGTTCTGTACAAAATAAGTATAATTTACACATTTCTAAACTACGAATAACAAAAGAATAGCAAGGTTTAGAAACAAATCATTCTGTATAGAAAAGATCTACTTCAGAGAAAACAAGTGTTATTCAAAGAACTATTTTATTACACACGTGCTAATATCAAATATTTTATGTTCACATTTATTATTAGGGCCTGTTATCATAGACTACATGCTCAGAGTTGACTTCTTGTGTTTATGTATTGATAAATCCGTTTTACTAGTCTAAAGTTACGCTCGGTGGAAACACTTATTCGTGGAATGGCCAATATTCGTTTCACAAGTGTTGCTAGAGAGGCTAGAGTTGTTTGGTGATCTTTCCATCGATTTAGTATGTAGAAAATGAAATGAGCATAATGTATAATGTGAGATATAATAAGTAAATAAATCCAAAATAGAATTACAATTAATCACGAAACATAAAATTAAATAATTATTAACTCTAAATGCATTCCTCCAAAACAGTAGCTATTCATATACAGGGTAGAAGTGAAATAACCCCGCAGATTGTGCGGGGCGATAAGGTTTACTTAAATGAATGGAAAACCTATATTACGTTTAATTCTCTACTCATAGTAAACATACTAAAAGCATTGGTTGTAGTAGGTTTCAGAAGATATAAAGTTATTTTTGTTTTAGTTTTACTATTGATCGAGTTTACTGTTTTTTAAGTGTGTCATTATTGTAATATTATAATTCAGTTTTCTAGTGTAAGCAAAAATTACAACCTTGGTAATTTGTGGATACCAAAAGTTTTTTTCTGCAATTTACGCTTTACAACGTCTGTAGTTTCACGCTGCATGCTGTTTGTTCATCTTGATGATCCGCAGCTATAATATCTGGATGGTTCACTGTGATCATTTTATACACCAGAGCCGTCCACCCACAGAGAGATCGAATCAACTCGAATACACGTTAAATCGAATACTGAGGCAGTACGCAAGCAGATGTACTTCGCATACTGCCTTTAAATCCAGGCGTTCAGTAGCGCTATGTAAGTTTCTTCGGTTTTCAACCGGTTTTGCAGGACTCTAGTAGACATTGCTTTCTCCTATACCGACAGACCAGTGTAGTGCTTAATCTCCTATTCTCCTGTGACAAAGTACAATCCCTATTAATAATAGTATGTCATATAATGTTTTAGGAAATCAGAGTGACCAATATATCAATTAATTTACTTACTTATTTATAAAGGACAGTTTATAAATAAAGTCAACTATTTTGTCATATGTACCATTTCCTTTAAATGTTTCATTTCAATATGGACTAATAAAATAAACTATAACTAGTAATGTAAGCAAATCAGCAGCATAATGAAATACAATTGAATTGTTTTGTAATGTCTAAAGTATATTATGAGGAGATATGTCACTGTCGTGACACACGGTCTTAATCTTATTCCACTTGAAGCTACTGAATGTGTCTTTTTATTTAGTTTTTATGTATTTATTTATTTAACCTGGTAGAGATAAGGCCATCAGGCCTTCTCTTCCCCTCTACCAGAGGATTACAACTACAATATTAAGAATACAATTGCAATTATAATTACAATTAATATTAAATTTACAAATACAATAAAAATCAAAGTACTAAAAGATTAACTGATTAATAAAAGCTAGACAGTTTATTGTAAAAGTTAAGAAGCGAGAAGCATTTCTTTTATTGATTAAGTAAAAATTAAACCTATTCTACGCAGTAAGAAAATACTTAATAAGCTTGCTTTTGAACGTTACTAAATTCCGACAGTCTCTGATGTCACTGGGTAGGGTATTCCACAAGCGCGAGAGCGAGATTGTGTATGATGATGAATACGATGATGTCTTATGTGTTGGTATGGCTAGTATGCGGCTATTTTGCGTGCGTATGAAGAGATTATGATATGATGACAGGTAACTGAAACGGGAGGCAAGGTAGGTAGGTAGGTGTAGAAGTGTGAAGGACTTGGAAAAGGAGAACAAGAGAATGAAAATTTCTACGTTCGTTAAGCCGTAGCCAGTTTAGAGTTTGGAATGATGGGATAATGTGGTTAGAGCGACGGACATCGCAGACGAAGCGAACACAAGAATTATGAACATGTTGTAATTTGTGCGACTGGTTGACATTGAGGTCAGTCAGTAGAAAATCACAATAATCGAAGTGGGGCATTACTAGTGTTTCCACTAATATTTTCTTGAGTGACAGCGAAAGGAATTTTCGAATGCTGTTTAAGGAATGTAGTATGGAAAGCACTTTTTTGGTAGTATGGGTTACTTGGTTATTCCAGTTTAAATGCTTGTCAAAGTAAACTCCAAGGTTTTTAACACAGGAAGCAAAAGGGATTATTGTGTCGTTTAACTTGACTGGAAGAGCAGGAGTAATATTGCATAATAGACGTTGATGTCCCACTAGGATTGCTTGTGATTTTCTTGCATTGAGAGTCAAACCAAACTCTCTGGCCCATGCAGATATAGATTCAAGGTCTTTGAGTTAGAGTTGCCAACTCTCCCGTATTTTCCGGGATCTCCCGTATTTGTCCCTAATTTTTAACATTCTCCTGGCTGCCGTATTATTCTTTTCCGAGCATTTTTCTCCCTTATTTTTGCATAATGTAAACATTATTATTCTAAACATTTGATTTTGCCTTGAATAATTATTGTTTATATGTCGCGTTTTGTTGTTGAAGAGATGCATTAAAATATGTTCTTTGTAGAAAGTAATACTTGCCAAGAATGAGTTTTAGTGCTCACTCGTCTAAAATCAAACCATGTTAATGTTATAAATTTGAAAAAAAAAACTGGCTCGTTTTGTTCTAAGCATACCAGTAGTAATGCTCTTACAAAGAGGATTTTTTATCTCATGAACAATAATTGAACAGATGTTCGAAACATGAGCATAATACATTTAATCAAATCAGAGCTGAAAACTGCAGTCGACTTCAACTATTACGCGAGACATCTGTCTCAAAATACTCTTAATTTAACCATAAGTGTAGAATAAAGTTGCTTTTAGTAACTTAATCGAATAATATATCTATTTTCTATGTGAAATTTTGTCTCCTGTATTTTCTTAAAAAAAAAAAGTAGGCAACCTTACTTTGAGTAGAAAATTCGAATTAGACGAAATGAGATTCACTTCATCCCTCAATTCACAAATTAGAATTGAAAACTTTCTACGAGAGGGACACATTTCTTTACATGTATTGCTTCAAAGAGGTATCTCCACTCACGTTATGGTAAATATAATATTATGTATGTTGTATGTTGACGAGTAAGTAAAACTTGCCTCCCAAGTGAAGTTGTTACCTCCCTACGATGAAGGACTGAAGTTATTGCAGGAGCTGAAATTATTTACAATATTTTGATGCAATTCACGAATTACTAGTATTTATTTCTTTCCATATAAAAAAATGCATAATGCACTATGTAATTGTGTAATTTAACTAACAAAATTCTGCTGGATTAATATTGTATTTTCATACAATAATGAAAACAAAATACGATAGGGATAAAACAAGTGGAGGTTGGACAAAAATAAGCAACGTTTGACGTTACCTCCTGGATTGCATAAAAACTAATTAAAATAATAATAATAATAATAATAATAATAATAATAATAATAATAATAATAATAATAATGGCTTTATTTAACCTGGCAGAGCTAAGATTGTAAGGCCTTCTCTTACACTCAACCAGGATTAAAACTTGCTTACATAGTTGAACATACAACTGGATCGGAATTAAGTAATTATATACAGTACTGATACAAATTAGGCACATAATGAGATCAAAAGAGGCAGTTACATAAAATTTACTTTATGAAATAAAAATAAACGTAGTGGAATACATATTAATGTTGCTAGAATCAAATACAAATCACATAAAAACAGAAGCCGATAATTCAATAAAAAAATGTACACAGTAAAAATAAAAATAAACACATTAGTATACATATTAGTATTAGATCACAAGTAAGTAGAATTCACAGAATTAAACTAGAAACCGACAATTAAATAAAATGTACACAACAAACAATAATAATAATAAAATATAATTTAAAAAATAAAGCATTAGCGAAAGCACAATATGGTCATTAAAGTTGATATTTATTCAGATTTTATCTTATACAGATCACTTAAAACTGAGAATGATATTGGAATTATGATATTGAAATTATTCTAGTAGCTCATATTATTTACAATATTCCGATCCAATTCAGGATTTAATTGCATGCTCACACCATAAACTTGCGGGGGAGTGCAATCTTGTAGACTTGTCTAGGAAATATACTAACAACGAATTTTCAGAAACGCTGGTACCCTTTTTAGAACACTATTATTTGAATCAATTATAAGCATTCTCATATTTTTCTTTCACTTTTCTGGAAGTAGAAATTGACAAGCTTCACTCGTAGCCTCCTACGCTGTCATATATCTTTTTCTTACGGCATTAAAATAAATCAAAATGTCTGCCATACCTATTTCGTATAAATAAACAACTATTGTCCCACGGTAACAAACAATACTATGACGAACAATAGACTGTCAATGAACAAGTCGACCCATTAAGGGGTTAGGTGCAGCTTACAGTAGTAAAAGTTTGGAAATATTCAACATTTTTTTTTCTCCATTACTGTATCTTGTACAAAAATGAAAATTAGTATGTGTAAAACACTGTCCTTATCCTATATGAAAAAAAATTACGATTTAAAAAAATTATTTATATGTATATATAGGCCTATATATTTTTTTTTCAAAATGTAAAATTGTTGCAGTTTACTGTGCAGTGATGAAGCGTTTCCCTCATAACTCATAAATTTGTTAACATTCTCGCGTTCTCTCTCTTTCATTTTATTGCTGAAAACTCAAGTTTACAATATCATGCTCTTTCAACTACATCTATTAATAAATAATCATCATCGACATCATCATCTTCTTCATGGTAGGCTATCTCATGGCCTGTTCCGACCTAGGTTCCGATTCAGAGAATCTCTCCACCTGGTTACCGGACGTCCTACGTCAGGATAACCTTTTGGATTATAATTTAAAACTTGTTTTGTTATAGAATTATGGTCCATTCTTTGTATATGATTATACCAATTAATTTTATTTGTATATATTTTCTCTTTTAAGTCATATATTCCTAATGTTTGTCTTATTTCATTGTTGCTCACTTGGTCAAGTAAGGTAAGGCCTGCTACTCTTCTTAGAAATTTCATTTCGCTTTTTTAACTTATTAATAAATAATTTTTTTTTATTTTGTGTTGGAAGAAAATACTGATATTTGACTATTTTTTAAATGAATTTATTTTTTAGCTGACAATCTGTCAAAGGTAGAAAGGTGATCTTACATCATATTGTAGATATGGCATGCATAAACACACACAAAAAATCTCGGTAATTTCATAGAAGACGGGCACTTGGTTGAATATAGTAAGTATTACCAACTTTTTTTATTTCAGAGTTAAATGTTAGTGATCTTTTAGTGACTTTTACATGTTAGTTCTAGGATTTTATACTAGGTGTCGCCGTGATCTTCTTTTAATTTTATTGGTTATAGTTGTCATTTGTTCTAGAATTTTCGTTAATTTTGAATGGATAATGACGTTATCAGTTGTTCTTGGTTGTTTGACGTGAGTGGTGTTATGTTGTGTCTGATGGCTAAAGCTATTGAAAGTTTGTCATTTTATGATTTTTGTGGTTTTCTTTCGATTTGATTGGTTATAGTTGTAATTTATTCTAGAATTTTCATTAATGTTGGATGGATAATGACGTTGTCAGTTGTTCTTGGTTGTTTGACGTGAGTGGTGTTACATTGTAGATTTGTCTGCATTTGTCGAATGCGCATCGTCATGCTTACGAAAAGGCACTTCTCAGTGTCAATAATTTATTTTGTGTGCACGAGGTTGGAATTTTGAAGTAAGAGGGAAAGGAAGGAATCCGTATTCTGAAATTATTTATTAAATTTTGTGTCGATTTTGGTTTAGTTCTTTCGCTGGTGAATAACGATTGTGTTGAATGTTGAGGAGAACACTGTTTTCCTGTGGTTTAAAGGAATTATTTACTGAATTTTCTGTAGATGTTAAGGTGTAATAAGTGTTCGAAGATAATTTCATTTAGTGTAAAGATGTGGTTTATTTATGCAAAGTTGACTGTACGACAAAGTGTTGGTTTAGTTCTTTGTTGGCTGCATGGTTTAAGGTTAGATTGCCTTAAAGCCTGTGTCATTTATACTGGAAGTGAAGTGGTTGTCGATGAAGACGTCAATGAGAATTGAATTTTATTTGATAAGTTGATAAATTATTATGTTTTGTTTTGTGTTTTGGTGATTTTTGGGGGTAAAGTGCGGACGAAAACTGCCAGAAAAGTACTACCAACTATGAAGTTCGAATGCCACTAAACGCCAAACAAATCAAAGGCGAAAAATTAAATATATTTTAATTTTTTTGAAGGGCTTGTTCTTTAAAAATATGAACGTATATTTGATTTTTCATCTTTGATTTTGCGATGTTTGGTGACATTTGGACTTCATAGTTGGCAGAACGTTTTTTGTAGTTTTCGTCAGCCATGTTGGATTTTGCCCGTCTTCTAGGAAATTACCAAAATCTCATCACAGAACGTTGTATAGTTTTTGAGTTACGTGTGAAACGCTTCATCACTGCACAGTGAATTGAATTTTGAAAAAAAAAAAAAAAGTAAATATTTTTTTTAAATCGTAAAAATATATTTTTTTCATATAGAAGAAGGACAGTGTTTTACACATATTAATTTTAATTTTTATACAAGATACAGTAATGGAGGAAAAAAATGTTGAATACTTCCAAACTTTTACTACTGTCAACTGTACCTAACCCCTTAACTGATATAAATTAATACAAAATTAAAATAATATACCATAAATAACTATATTTAAAATTAGTGAGTGGAAAAAATGTTATATGTAATTCGGGAGGTAAGTAGACTTGACCATCTTCGGACTCAATATTGCTAGTCCTCACTTCGTTCGGGCCCAAACTTGTCCTCGGCTGGTAAATCTTACTTACCTCCCTTACAACATAAATAACTATTTTTTTTCTCTAAGGGTGTTGAGCTACTTGGAATTTAACGTCATTTAAATACTTTTTTACTTCACCAATGTACCGCATTTCTAAACTTGTTGCCAATGTACCCCTATAAGACGAATAATAAAACCACTCAAATGTTTCAGTTTTTATCATATTTTTTGGTTCCGACTGCACATGATTCTAGTACCATCTCTAAAGACTCTCACACTTTCATTCAAATCTGTTTTCTTCATCACATAACTTTAAAAAAAGCGAACATATTCTCCGAAGTAATACGAGGTATGCAATTACATAAATTGTATGGGCTATCCTCATGTACTGCCTCATAAAAGTCTTGCAGTATATTTTTTTCCTATTTCGTAAAGGAAATAAGGAACTACACATGACACACAAATAAATTTGTCACTATAACTTTCATTGACAGAATATTTAGTTTTAGAGATAATGTATCCAAAATTTGCATGCATATATGTTGTTGTTTTGTTGTTGTTTTCTAATGCCAGGCGTTTGACAATAAAGTCATTTGACCTCTTGCACTCCAATATTTTTCAAAGATATTATCATGACTAGCCACTGAAGCACAGATTTGGAGGTGTTCCAAATCCATTTCTTGGTTTGAGTTGCACAATGGGCAGTTAGGGGACTGATATATTCCAATTCTATGCAGGTGTTTGGCCAAACAAGCATGCATATATATATATATATATATATATATATATATATATATATATATATATATATGTATATATACACATTCAAGAAATATATCTTCCTGTTTTTAGGATGAAATGTTTGTAATTTAATTAATTATGCAAATTTATATTTTTATTAAATCAATTTAGATAATAGAAACATTTTCTCGAAAACTGTTGGTACTATGAACTTCATTTTTACACAGCATATATAGAGGATAATAATGAAAACATCTGTGGAACAGAATGTTTTTAAACATCTTAGTTTTCAAGAAATAAAATTATAATCTCTACAGGTAATTAAGAAAATAAAAATGTTTGCACTCATTAGTGAATATTTTCACTCAGGACAAATTTAGAAAAAAATCTTTTCCACGGGATTCTTTAACTATATGTCTAAAATCACTGTACCAAATTTTATTAAAATACCTCTATTACTTTAGAAGAAAATGTTCCTTATAAGTTAAAAATTTAAGTTACGGGAAACGAGGAAAGAAAATTTAAACTATGTACCTGACAAAAACTGTTAATGCTGGCCATATCCATACTCATCTTCCCCTTGTAACTCTTCAGTGAACTTCCTTTTCAGCTGGTTCTCTTGTCTGGATTGTCTGCTGAAGGACTGTGCTGATAATTTTGATGAAGCAATGCGGCGGTCATAGATCATTTTCAGAATTTTCAGTATATACACACCAGCATCAAAACCAAGTCTCTGAAGGATTTTGATTCTTCCAACATTTCCATTATTAAACACAACACAAGCATCAAATGCACCAATCCTTATTACATTAGATGAACAAAATGTTGTTTTGGGGAATCTTTTCCAAATCAATTGGTTGTAACTCTCATTAGGATTTTGGTTTTTTCCATGGGTGCACTTCACCAGGAGGTCAGGATTTGCAAGGAATTGGAATGTAGGCTTGATGGTATTCATTACTGCTTCAGGAAGACTGTGTCTATGTATGACTTCCCTTCTTCCTTTGAGTGTTTGAATTTGCACCACTTTATGTTGCAAAGTTCATGCCATGGCCTGTCATTGGTAGAGAGCTTGTGGAAATAAATGGCCCAGACTGCTTTCTGCATGGCTTTGACATCCAGTCCTACATTGTCTCTTATTGCTTTCCCGTAATAAACTTGCAATGTGTGAATTTCTTTATCAGTGAGTTTGTGTTGGCCACCTAGTAATTTCCCATCTTCAAGCTTCTTTCCTTTCAGTTCACGTTTCATTTTCATTAATCTGCCACCCATTCTTTTCTGTATGTGACCAACACATTCTAGCTTTTCAATTTTGCAATCTGGGCCATATGGTTTACTATCTGAAACAGTTTCGAATGAACTTGAATCCCCATCACCTAAATATTGTGTATATCTTACACCGTATAGTGTTGGGCTGCGTTGGAAAATTATTTTCATTCCAGCTGCTTCCATTCCTCCGTTACTATCTGCATGGTTTCTCCCACAAAACATTTTATGTTTCTCTAACCACCTCTCTTCTTCTTGTATATCTGCAATTGGTTTCCTGAGAGCACATGTACTGCAGTACTTACGCATTACCTCTAAATCTAGGATTTTTCCTGTATCGATACTTATTACAGATGTGACACAATGAAAAGAAGTGTGGCCTCGCTTCATCCAGGTGCCAACACATGAACCAGCCAAGTCAGTAACAGGACCGCTATCATTTTCTTCTCTGAGTTCACTGTTCATTACAACAGCTTCCTTAACAGCATCTGACATACTGTTTCTACTCTCAATTTCTAGTGCATTGAGAAGATGATTGTTGAGTGCAGATAACCTACTTGAGGGTGGAGGCATGTTCATAATACCACAAAATAAGTTTGTGCCCTCTCTTCCCACACCATTACATCTCGTGGCATAACATAATCTTACATTAGCTTCAAAAATATTATTGTGGGACGAAGAAGTTAAAAATGATGTGTCAGTTTGACAACTGTCACAAAACAAGTGAAGTTTAGGTTAAACGAGCGTTGAGCGGATTCCGCCGATTTTGGAATAGACACCGACGTTATTGAACTGCCAACATAGAAAACAAAAAATCACACTCAATCGCTTTCATCTTCATCTTGACGGGATAATAAAAGCCTAAACTAACCTAACCTAAGTGCGTCGGTTTACAAACAACACCAATAGTATCTGCACTATCAAATAGTCTCAACGATTTTTTGCCACAGCTAGAACACGCAAATGAAGAATTAATAATATTACACAAAATTTCTAAATCAATAAATCTATAACCACTGGTTGTTTTGTCCTTGGCAGTGTCTTCAGTAAATATTCCACTACCAATTTTATTACTTGAGGCACCAATATTATTCACACTATTTACACTTGTTGATTCCACACACGTGGGGTCAGTATTAGTTTTCTTCCGAAATCGTAAACTCCGGTTTTTCTTCACTTTTCTGAACACTCTTGGACTACTTCTAGGCATTATAAATAAAATTTAAAACTCTAAGTAGAAAATTAAATGACTTTTACTAAAGTAAACTGTAAAAACTCAGTTTTAAAAACGCATGTAACACCTATGTTTACAAGAAGAACAGGAAGTACGCAGTATGCCATGTTGTTACAGCCTTCTGGATTGTAATGGCAAAGCTTTCCCAAATTCTGCATGTCAAATTGGAGAGAAATATTTGAGAATCTCTGACTCTAGATGTCAAGAAGGAGGCGTGGCCTGGTGCAGGTTTTTACATAAATATATTTTAGATACATTTCTAGACAGAATTCAGACTTGAAATTTTGGAAATAAATTCTCAACATAACAAACCAAATTATGAACCTATTTCTGAAGAATCGGTTTTTTGACACAAAACCGCAGACAACCCACCCTTAAAGGGGGGAGGAATTTCAGGTGTAACATCTATAAACAACTTACACTATAAGAGAAAAATGAAAAGATTTTGTGGAACAAAAATTGGGCTTTGATCGCCATGCAAAAGTTTGCGTCATATCCAGCAAACTTAACAATGTGAACGAGTCCATTTCTATAAACAAGGGGAATCCACCTATTACATAACGTTTTTAGAAGAGTTTATTAAGATCCATTAGGGAGAGTTGGAATATATTTTAAAAAATAATGCTGTTCAGGTTGCTTTGCTGTGGAGGCGAACCAGACACGTCCAAAATAAATACGTAACTATAGAAAGTTAATACAAGCTTGGCATTACTCACATACAGGTGAAAAAGTAATAGTAACAATTACGGGATGTTGTCATGGACTTTTATACAGTTAGTAAGGCATCACTCATGAGGCAACTAAACTATAAGATAATGAGGTACGTTCGCCAGTTCCTTTTTCCCTCTATTACATATATCGCTGACCTATCCGTCCGAGTGTTTATGTCGCATCCCGGTTTCCCCCACCCGTTTCTGCTGGTCCCTCTGTAAAGACTTCTGACTGGTCAGTCAGCTATTACCTGAAAATATCAATTGGATGTCTACGTAATAGTACACAACTGTTTAAAATAATTTAAAGGAAAGGTCTCCGTTAAGTAAGTAACTGTCACGTGATTTATCCCGTTTCGATGATCCTACGACGTAACCATTCGGACGAAAAGTAGTAACATATTACACTACCTAATCGAACTTCAAATGTACACAAACAATTTATTGTTCTTTCTGTGACACATATAGACAAATGAGATGTACTGCCTGATAATGATAATAGATGTACATATCATCCAGAACATTGATAAAATTAGAGCTATTTTATGCAGTATACTAGTTAATTTGTTATTTTTTGTGACTCAAAAACAGCACTTTACTTGATGAAGGATGAGTGGAACGGGGAAAAATTCTCTCTGGCACCGGGATTTGAACCCAGGTTTTCAGCTCTACGTGCTGACGCTCTGTCCACTCATAACGAGTGCACGTCTGCACATGTGTGGACATTGTGCCACTGTCATACATCTATGACGCAGTGCATGAGGGTAGGCCACTAGAGGGAACCCAAGAGCTGGAACTTAAACTGAGATTCAATCCGACATTAGGATGGGAATCCGGTGTGGCTTAGTGGATAGAGCGTCAGCACGTAGAGCTGAAAACCCGGGTTCAAATTCCGGTGCCGGAGAGAATTTTTCTTCATTCCACTCATCCTTCATCATCGCAGAATTTCTGCACGGAAATATCATATATGTACTTCGGTACATCATAATAATATAATATATGCGAAAAAAGAATAACTTAGTGTTATAAGACGGCGCTAACTCCGTCGGATCCCGGCCACTTAGTCACTCATAATGAGTGCACCTCTGCACATATGTGGACATTGTGCCATTGTCATACATCTATGACGCAGTGCATGAGGGTAGGCCACTAGAGGGAACCCAAGAGATAGAACTTAAACTGAGAGAATAATACGAAATATTTATTTTCAGTCAATTACCTTACTTTCTCTATATGTGAGGTGCGAGTCCTTACATAGAAAGTAAAGTCATTGACGGAAAATAAATATTTCGTATTATATATCATAGACTTTTCTGAAAATTAATCAAAATGAATTGCAAAAAAATTAAACTGAGAGGATTCGATCGAATATCGGAATGGGAATCCGGTGTGGCTTAGTGGATAGAGCGGCAGCACATAGAGATGAAAACCCGGGTTCAAATCCCAGTGTCCGAGAGAATTTTTCTCCGTTCCTCTCATACTTCATCATATGATGACGCAGAATTCTGCACGGAAATATCATATGTATTTCGGTACATCGTAATAATAAATAATACAGTACTTTTCTTGTCTTCTTAATAGTACATTCTGATTTAATGTATTATTATTATTATTATCATTATTATTATTATTAGAGGATTGTCTGTTATTTACAGCTTATTTTATTTCATTGACACACTTAAAATAACAGCAAATTTTATTAAATCAAAAATGCCATTACACTAATTGTTGTACAGTTGTTACACACAATCATGAGGATTTTTTCTACTCCAATGTCAACTTTTTCTTAAAAACAAAGAGATTTTTCGACACGTTCAAGATGCCTTGTTATTAAAATGTAAACTACTGCTTGTCGCTTAAATAATTATATTAGCATACCTACTAAACTATCAAACATATTACATCGCGTCCTTACACTTCCTCCAGTTTATTAGAAATGTCCCATTTTTTTAAAATGGTAACTGGATTCATGCACCCTCTCTAACTCTGTATGTGTACTGTATTTATACTGGCACTCTCAGAACATTGATTAAATCTCTCTCTCTACCACAAAAGGAAACCTCTAGTATAGATTCCACAATGCACGTCACATCACTCGGCATATCATTAGGACCAATTAATCGAACTTCAGCCATTGTTTGGAAATCGCATTGAAATAGCAACACCGAGATAAGACTGAATTACTTTTTGTTAAAAAAAATACGATTTTCTGTATGAATTATTTAATTGTAATTGATATAACATAACAAAGCTGTTTTTTAATTTTTTATATTGATAGTATCCGAGATTTTCAGTGTCCTATATATAGGACGTCAGTCATATCCCCATGCAAAAACATTATATGACATAAGTCGTTTTAGCACTAACATATATAAGTTGTTTAGCTTAATAATACATCAAATTAACACAAAATTATAATATCACTCACACATAATAAGATTATTGTATTTTTCGTGAATGTTTATGGTGTGTGATACGTGATAAAACATTTTACATGTACTCGTACACCAACATCACACTTCATACATATTATTGTTGTGTTTGTGCGACACTGTCTGCATCGAGTTCGTTTTTCTTGAGATACCACAAAATAATTACTTCCATCAAACCTTGAATCTTTTTGCTCAGTCTTAAATGAGATGGTCTACCGCAGTGGTGTCAGCACTCGCTGAAATGGGTAAAGGTTAAGTGCAGCAGGAATAGGTAGAGAGCATACCCGCCAGCAGCCACAAATGCACCTGCGGGTAAGAAACGATAGCCGAGAGTGCAGTGAGTTGACGACCGCTGGTCTACCGCTTGACTGTACATGTCGAGATGTGGATTCGAGAACACAAATAATACAAGACGTTTGCGAAATGCAAGATGATCGAGTTTTTAGTTGGCTCTTGTATAGCTGCCATGCATTTTGTTCTGCTACATCAATGCAGACTAAAGTACCATTTCTTGCTTCTAAGAGATGTTTTGTACAGATTGATGTTTTGGTCCACCCATATTTTTGTTGTACTAATATATGATATTGGGCTATTTCACTGATATTTTCTTCTTCAAATTTCTAGAGTATCTTGAAACTGTGTGCACTGGGTTCACGGAAATTGAAAAATATAGTACTTCCCTGCTGTATGTCAACTTCTTCCCAATTGAAATTTATTATTCTTTCTCTTCATCTGTATATCGGTTGCTGAGTCACTAGTAGGCTATTTCTACTGCCATTCTCACCATCGCCTTTACTATGTTCATCATCACTTTCCTTTCCTTGTGTGTTGAGGGTTACTTCGGTCTCAGCTCGCAACTGACTACCAGGCATATTGTCAATTGTAGGGTTATTTTCATCACCAGAATCCTCATCAGTTACGTTACCACACGCATTTTTTGGTGATAAAATGGTGATGGAAATGTTATTGCACTTAGGTATAGCAACTTGGTCGTCCTGAATCATTTGTAAGGCTTCATTTAGTGAAAACCCCCTATAATAACATGAGTACCATCAGTCTCACGAAATGTCCCCTCTTATGACTGACGTACTACATGTAGTACGCCTAATTTTACCATGATATGGCATAACACTAAATCAAAAATTGAATCTAATTATGAATTATTATATAAGAAGTACATCATACGAGAATGCCCTATCAATATCAAAAGCATTATATCTTGAGACGGTTCCTCGTATAGGATAAGGAGATTTTCATTAGATTAGTATTTCGTGTTAATATTCTTATATGGATAGGATGCGCGGACGTGTAAGTTAGTTTCAAAATCTGAGACGGAAGTAACAGGTGGACAGGAAGACCGAAAGGAAGCTAGGCGGACAGGAAACATGTGTCCAGGCGTGGAGTTGACTGATGAGGGAATGTATGGACTTTGCCTGCGGGTGGTCAGTAAGATGACGCCAAGCCAGGTTCCAAAAGAGATGATCTGGTATATGTCAGAGAATTGTCAGGACGCCGGAAGTAGGAGATGTTCTAGTTAACGAACAATTTTTGAAGAACGCGTCTTAAGTGACGTAAGTGTAATCATGGCCAATCAGGATTCTTAATAGAGACACGTGATATATAGATAGGAGGGTGAAATTCTATGTTTGGTGGTTGAAAGTAGAGGATAGATTTGGCAGATGGGGAGAAGGCAGATAGACAGTGTTCGGAGAGGTCACACTCCACATATTCTCGGCAAACCTAACTCGGAAGTATAACAATTTACGGACTTAGAAATTTTTAGTGGGTGTAGTAAGAAGTCGTGTGTTGCATTATTATTATAAGTCTGAATTCTTTCCTCTCATCACGTTATCAACTGTCCGTTATATTACTGGTGTTTTATAGTACAAAATATATAATTACGTGAAGTCAGAAATTAGTATATCAACTTGCGGGAAGTGAGAGCGAGATATTATACACTTGGACGCGCATTTCTGCTAACCTGAAACGAACACTTAATAATAATAATAAACGTTTTCAAAGTTCTTACCAACAACTTCTGGTGTGCGCCTACATCATTTCAACCTACGAGCACGTCTCCCAAACCCCATGTCCCGACCGTTTTTGCAGCTGACCTGGGAACCTCATCCTCTACCGGAGTAATCTCGAGGAGGCTGGCGCCCAAATTAATCAGTGTACGTAGTTAATTATCGACATCGACGTGCTTCCTCGAGATACTTTCCATATTTCGGAGCTGGCAGCCGAGGACGACGACCGCTTACAAATTTGGCGTCCCAACGTCGGGCACGAGATGGCAACAATGACCACGGCGGGGATCGACGCGAAAGCCGACAGCCGACGCAGGGTTAATGCGGCTGATGGCAACAATGACCGCAGCGGGGATCGACGCGAGAGCCGACAGCCGACGCAGTGTTAGTAGAGCAGCTTGCAGTATCATGCAGTGTCAACGACCGACAGCCACAACACCATGCAGACCCCAAAACAGCTGAGAACAATAATGGACGGTGGGGGAGACGATCAACCAGGCATACCCTTGAAGACGTCGATACGTAAGCATAAATGGTTTCATTTCAATTGTTGTGTCCATATATATGTACATGTGTGTAATTCATTTTGGTAGGGTTTATTTTGTTTTTGAGTTTAAGGGGAATTGTTGAAGATATATTATATATTACATGTTGCTAAGGAGCCAGACTAGAAGTAAAAAAAAAAATGGAGACTACAGCAGGGACGAGTACTAGCCAAGATAAAGAAAGTTCGCGAGGTTCGGACAATGTCATGTCGAATAATGTGTTAGAGCGGATATTGGAGCAGATGAATCAGATGAGGAACGAAATGATAGAAACTAGTAATAATTTGAAGAGTAAGATAGCCGAGAATAGTAATGAAGTGGAAAGTAAATTAATTGAGAATACTAGTGAATTGGATAATAAGATAGCCGAGAATAGTAATGAAGTGGAAAGTAAATTAATTGAGGACAGTAGTGAATTGGATATTAAGATAGTCCAGAATAGTAAAGAAGTGGGAAGTAAATTAATTGTGGATATTAGTGAATTGAATAATAAGGTAGCCGAGAATAGTAATGAAGTGGAAAGAAAATTAATTGTGGATACTAGTGAATTGAATAATGAGGTAGCCGAGAATAGTAATGAAGTGGAAAGTAAATAGATTGAGGATATTAGTGAATTGAATAATGAGGTAGCCGAGAATAGTAATGAAGTGGAAAGTAAATTGATTGAGGATATTAGTGAATTGAATAATGAGGTAGCCGAGAATAGTAATGAAGTGGAAAGTAAATTAATTGTGGATATTAGTGAATTGAATAATGAGGTAGCCGAGAATAGTAATGAAGTGGAAAGTAAATTGATTGAGGATATTAGTGAATTGAATAATAAGGTAGCCGAGAATAGTAATGAAGTGGAAAGTAAATTAATTGTGGATACTAGTGAATTGGATAATGAGATAGCTGAGAATAGTAATGAAGTGGAAAGTAAATTACTTGTGGATACTAGTGAATTGGATAATAAGATAGCCGAGAATAGTAATGAAGTGGAAAGAAAATTAATTGTGGATACTAGTGAATTGGATAATAAGATAGCCGAGAATAGTAATGAAGTTGAAAGAAAATTAATTGTGGATACTAGTGAATTGGATAATAAGATAGCTGAGAATAGTAATGAAGTGGAAAGTAAATTAATTGTGGATACTAGTGAATTGGATAATAGGATAGCCGAGAATAGTAATGAAGTGAGAAGTAAATTAGCTGTGGATATTGATGAATTGGGAGATAATCTAGATGAAAATTGTAATGTATTGGATAATAAATTAGAAGGGAATATTGATGAATTGAATAATATGGTAGCCGAGAATAGTAATGAAGTGGAAATTGAATTAGCTGTGAATATTAAGGAGTTGAAAGAGAAACTAGTTGAAAATAGTACTGAACAGAAAGATAAGTTAGCTAAGAATATCAATGAATTGAGTAATAAACTAGCTGAGAATTGTAATGAAGTGGAAATTAAACTAGCTGTGAATATTAATGAGTTGAAAGAGAAACTAGATGAAAATAGTACTGAACTGAAAGATAAGTTAGCTGAGAATATTAATGGAGTGAATAATAAGAAAGCAGGAAATAGTAATGAAGTGGAGAGTAAATTAGCTGAGGATATTAATGAGAATATTGGGGAATTGAATATTAAGGTAGCCGGAAATAATAATGAGGTGGAAAGTAAAATAAATATGGATATTAATGGATTGGACGATAATCTCGATAAGAATAATAATGAATTGCAGTATAGACTAGCCGAGGACAGTATCAGGTTAGAGAGCCAGGTGTTAGAAAGTTATGGAGCATTCAAGGAGCAAGTAAATAGAGTAATCGAAAAGTTTTATGAGTTTAGGAGCAATAGTGGACTTGTGAAAGAGAATGCGGAAACCATCACAAACATGGGGCGGAGGGCAGGAGAAGCCTTCCCACCCCACAGAGGGTACAATAGCAATGACCATAATGACGGTTGGAGCAGGGATCGGCCACACAGTGCTGGCGGTCATGGTTTACAACCCTACAATAATGACCGATTTTCTAACAATGGTACAAAGCGGTACTGCGACGATCAAAGAAGTGAGTATAGGAAGGGCTATTGGAGGCCTCATTTTTCTGCAGGAGGAGAAAAAGTTAAGTGGAAGCATGCTGGTAGATTTAATGTGAGAAGTGTGTCTCCACGTGTAAACTGTCAATTTAAGAATGGCACAATGACATATGAGGAAGGCCGCAGACGATCCCATTCGGAGAATGACGATCCGATTCATGATAGACATCCAGGCGACGTACCAGGTTAATAGACGAGAATTTGTGTAAAGTTGAAAATAATATGATTTTAATTATAGGAAAAATAAGAATGTGTTTGTTTTGTGCATGTAGTATTTGAGCGGTATAAGCAACTAGAACCAAGAACTGATTTCAGTGCTGAAAATGTTTCCTCGTGAAAAGTGTTGTTACTTTTGTTTTTTTTTGCCACCTTCAATTAGTTGTTTTTGTGTGTTTT
This sequence comes from Periplaneta americana, assembly GCF_040183065.1. Taxonomy (NCBI): domain Eukaryota; kingdom Metazoa; phylum Arthropoda; class Insecta; order Blattodea; family Blattidae; genus Periplaneta; species Periplaneta americana. The sequence goes on along the minus strand of NC_091121.1, from coordinate 137,961,573 downwards.
CTTGTAGGATCATGCGATAAGTAGTATTCCCTGTGGCAATAATTTAAGGATAATGTTAATAATGATTAATAATAATGATAGAATATTTTTTTTAATTAACTTCATTTATGTTCATTTATTTGTAGAGGTTGAATGATTCGATTTGAATATGAATCCATTTTTTTAGAATCAATATTAAGTGCCAGACCATCATTTTTTTTTAGTTCGAGACATAAAGTTGTCCTCTATATTGAGGGGACGTTATTCGAGATGTGTATTCAAGGTTGCAGCTTGTGTATGAGATATGATAAATAGAGTCAGTTAGTATTTCAGAAGTATTGTGCATCGTTTAGTATAATTTTGATTCTGGTTAATGGTTATTATTTCGGTTTCATGAATGTAGATGTGTTTTGAAGGTTGCAGATAATGTATTAAGTATGATATAAAGAGTTAATTGGTATTTTAAAATGTATTGTGTATTGTTTAGTGTATTTTTTTATTGTGGTTCATAATTCTTATTTCTATGTTATAAGTATAAGTATGTATCAAGGAACCGATCATGAATGTGAGTGAGAGAGCGCCATTGTATTCGGATGTGCCCTGAATGTTACGATTGGATGCTGTATATATGTCAGGTAGAAGTCAGTTAAACTGGCGTGTGAGATGTAAGCAGGCGTGAGGTGTGTATATAGATTCATACATGTGAATAGTTGTAAATATGTAATAATTGTAAGTGTAAATTTGTACATTGTTTATAAGCATAGCAAAAGGTGTATCCAAGTGTGACTAATTAGGGGACACCGGAGACTAGTAGCGAAGGTATTTTTTTTGGGACGTCTCATAACAACAAATATTCCCTTGGGAATATTCTTTGTTATGAGAGGGCATTTGAGACGGTTCCTCGTATAGGATAAGGAGATTTTCATTAGATTAGTATTTCGTGTTAATATTCTTATATGGATAGGATGCGCGGACGTGTAAGTTAGTTTCAAAATCTGAGACGGAAGTAACAGGTGGACAGGAAGACCGAAAGGAAGCTAGGCGGACAGGAAACATGTGTCCAGGCGTGGAGTTGACTGATGAGGGAATGTATGGACTTTGCCTGCGGGTGGTCAGTAAGATGACGCCAAGCCAGGTTCCAAAAGAGATGATCTGGTATATGTCAGAGAATTGTCAGGACGCCGGAAGTAGGAGATGTTCTAGTTAACGAACAATTTTTGAAGAACGCGTCTTAAGTGACGTAAGTGTAATCATGGCCAATCAGGATTCTTAATAGAGACACGTGATATATAGATAGGAGGGTGAAATTCTATGTTTGGTGGTTGAAAGTAGAGGATAGATTTGGCAGATGGGGAGAAGGCAGATAGACAGTGTTCGGAGAGGTCACACTCCACATATTCTCGGCAAACCTAACTCGGAAGTATAACAATTTACGGACTTAGAAATTTTTAGTGGGTGTAGTAAGAAGTCGTGTGTTGCATTATTATTATAAGTCTGAATTCTTTCCTCTCATCACGTTATCAACTGTCCGTTATATTACTGGTGTTTTATAGTACAAAATATATAATTACGTGAAGTCAGAAATTAGTATATCAACTTGCGGGAAGTGAGAGCGAGATATTATACACTTGGACGCGCATTTCTGCTAACCTGAAACGAACACTTAATAATAATAATAAACGTTTTCAAAGTTCTTACCAACAACTTCTGGTGTGCGCCTACATCATTTCAACCTACGAGCACGTCTCCCAAACCCCATGTCCCGACCGTTTTTGCAGCTGACCTGGGAACCTCATCCTCTACCGGAGTAATCTCGAGGAGGCTGGCGCCCAAATTAATCAGTGTACGTAGTTAATTATCGACATCGACGTGCCATCCTCGAGATATTTTCCGCATATTTCGGAGCTGGCAGCCGAGGGCAAGGAAAGGCGTCGTGGGCAACGACGACAGACGACCGTCGCAGACATGGCGACCCCAACGACAGACGACCGTCGCAGATATGGCGACCGCAACGACGGCGACCCGCTTCAATCAATAGCATGTGATATATACCGACTTCGAGAACAACATGTTCTGCTCTACAGCCATGACTCACACAAATTATGTTAAAAACAATGACTATGACAGACTGAACATAATAAAAAAAATTGGAAGCAATTTATAACATATAAGGATTATGATATCATGATTGCCGACTATGAAAATCTTACACAACAATGTTAAAAAAATAAAACGTCCGATGTCCTATCTTATCTGGGTTAAATCTCGTAATGATAGGTAGGCCTACAGCGTTTAGGGTTCGATTGGTACTTCTCTCCTAGTCAGCCAGACACTCTCTATTGAAGAAAAATCAGATATGGCCTATATTTCAATTTTCTACATCTATAGTCACCATTCTTAGCGTAAGACTTATTGCCGCCATAATTCAAACAAAAATTATATATTTATTCATAGCCTAAGATTACATAGTCAGGTTGCTTTAATTACTTTACAATGCTTCTTTTAAAATATATCTAAATATTAACGTTTCGCAGTCTCTAGTTACGATATTCACAATTTTCACAGGGTTTCCGCATTACAATTTGAAAATTATTACGCAGCAATGTGTGCTTTTTCCTGCTCACCGTCAGCTTCTGACCTCTAGGATTGAGAGCGACAATCTCTTAGTAGTACATTGTAACTCGCACAGTGGCCGGTAGATGGCACAACAGTATTGAATATGAGGAATGTAAGCGGGTACGGAGCTTTGTCGGTAAAGCAGAACTATTAATATGCCGAGAAAAAATTTCTTCGCTTTTATGACAGTCTTTAATTCATTAGTTTTCTAACATACACAGTGAGGGAAAAAAGACGGTATGCGCCGGTATGGAATACCGCCACTGGTTTCTATGACCAGAAACAGAGCCTTCTTTAGTTACAAGCCGGAGCATGGGTAGCTTTGGCAACGCAGAGTGGAGGCGGGAGATTTTAAAGTGATATTGTGTTTGCTCATTGCTTTCGTCATACGTAACGCGTATTTTTTTCAATATTACTTCATGCATAAAGGTAAGATCAAGATTCAGAGTAGTGATGTAAATTATTACGGGTTCGAAAATAGTGTTTTATTGCAATCAATTAGTTATACTTCAGAATACGGCGTAAGTAGGCTACTTACATACAAAGGCTGCCACTTAAAGTAATTACAAAAAAACATGTTTTTACTGATAGTACGAAGTAAATAAATAAATAAATAAAAAAGATATTCCTTGCACCGAAAATAATAAAATCAATAATGCAATAAAGACGTAAGTTCCTACGCAGTATTCTTAAGTTCCATTCAGTTCACAAATTTGTGTCTAGTAAATTGACAATGTTTTGCCGTTTAATGTTGTTTCACCTCTGACGTGAAAGGTGTAGGATAACATATGCATTTTGATTTCATGTGATTATGTCATACTTTTCTATAAATATTTCAGATGTCCAGGAAGCCAGTTTTAGTTTGAACCTGGCCAGTCACCATAACAATACTGTTATCCTAAATTATTTCTTATGAACTTTTGAAAATATAATTTTAAATAAATATAACTACAGAAAACAAGCTAAGAATGTAAATTATGCAAATAGGCCTAAAATAAAATGTAAACCGAAGAAACTATTGACGTACCTATTATAATAAAAGTATGAGGATGTAAATACAGTTAAGCCAAGTAAAAAAATCTATTAAAAACTGAAAAAACATACCTTCAACATAATACGTAACAAAACGCAACATTATCTATTAAGTACATGTGTCAATTAGCGTAAACTCAGTGAACTTTAAATCCTCTAAAAAAATACGAAGTGAAAAGAAACATGTTTATACCTAATTTATTACAAAATAAATAATATTAATAAACAAACCTTGAAAACCAACAAAGTGATTATATGCATCTACAAATTATAGGCAGTTCTGACGTATAGCAGGCATTCCGAATCTTCAACAAAACTGCAACATTTATGGAATCACAAAAGAGCTGTTTACAATGAATTTGAAAACCAACTGCGTAACTTTATTGATATAGCAGGCGAGACCCAACAATTTGACTAGAATTCTGATACACACAAACCACAAATAAGACTATAAAAATGTAGTTATACAATATTTAATATTTAGTAGAATAGACAATTACTTTGTTATCAATACTTACTTACTTACTTACTTACTTACTTACTTACTTACTTACTTACTTACTTACTTACTGGCTTTTAAGGAACCCAGAGATTCATTGCCGCCCTCACATAAGCCCGCCATTGGTCCCTATCCTGAGCAAGATTAATCCAGTCCCTACCATCATATCCCACCTCCCTCAATTCCATTTTAATACTTATTGTTAGGTTTCGTAACAAGCTGTGATGGGTTGTTAGCCCTTCGCCCAACCCCCAAGCTGGAGGACCACCCCTTATCGGCTGTCTACGACTGCTTATTCAATATATTCACAGCTACCCTCCATATCTGGAGGCCGTCTCCTCTATCCGCAACCTGAGGACGAGCCATTCCTTGGTGATGGGGACCCACAATACACGGACTTTGTCATCAATAACCGTAAAAATTCCCAAAGACTGCAACCATTTTATTTTCATTTATGGTCTTGTCTTTTATCACCAACGCGCATTTAGTTTATAATACATCAACAATTAACGTTTGGTACGACCGCGAACATAATTCCATCGACACACACCTATATTGTAACATTAATTTACATTGAAAATCGGCATTAGCACAAACACGTGTCCTGTATGGTCGGCCTCCGGGTGACAGTCAATTACAGTGTTGCCGACGTACGGCTCCTGCTTGTAACTAAAGAAGGCTCTGCAAGAAAACATACCGTCAGTGAAAAATGATATACCGTCACTAAAAAAATGTGACTGCCTCCGTTTTCTGTTGGTCAGCATGCTGGCTTCTAGATCAGGAGGTCCCGGCTCGGCTCTCAGTGAATTTTTCTTGAAGAAGAGGTGTCTAGAGTCTGGAAATTTGTATGAATGTGAGTGTGATTGTGAGTGTGCCGGGTTAATATTAATTAACCAATCATCACAAATATAAAAATACATCAGGACTGTCGCTGGGCAGTAACCTGAACACACGTTTCAGTCACATTGTTGACAAATAACTCCATCTGTTAGCACAACCATAAAGCATCTAATAGATACTATAGAGTTACAAACAACGAAAAAAAGATGTGATCTCTAAAAATTTGTTCATATATTCTTCACAACAAATAGTACTCTCTATTTGCTTCGTAGATCTAAACCACAGCCTTCTGAAACTGTATTCAACGTGCATTTGCACATGCTTATTTGATAAGTCAACCCCTCGAATGCTTTCAAGTATAGAAGACTGTGATGTAGCTTGTGGTGGCCATTGTTGTCAGTTTAGTGATTGTGTCACCAGATGTTACTTACTGGCTTTTAAGGAACCCGGAGGTTCATTGCCGCTCTCACATAAGCCCGACATTGGTCCCTATCCTGAGCAAGATTAATCCAGTCTCTACCATCATATCCCACCTCCCTCAAATCCATTTTAATATTATCTTCCCATCTACGTCTCGGCCTCCCCAAAGGTTTTTTCCCCTCTGGCCTCCCAACTAACACTCTATATGCATTTCTGGATTCGCCCATACGTGCTACATGTCCTGCCCATCTCAAATGTCTGGATTTAATGTTCCTTATTATGTCAGGTGAAGGATACAATGTCATCAGATGTTATTCTTTTAAAATAGTTGTCAGTGACAAATATCGTTAGGTACTTATCTATTCTATTATTTAAGGGGAGAGGATGGTATTTTTGATGAAAAATGACTAAATTTTCAAAAAAAAATCTTTAAAATACCCTGTGGTATGTGTGGATCGCCAATTTTAAACTTCCTGCATTATGGATTTTTAAATCACTCGCCCACTTTTATTGTTGTTTCCGGTAAATTAAATTTAAAAAAATCTTTAAAATACCCTTTGATATGTGTGGAATGCATTGCATAACAATTTGTGGGTATTTGTGCCCTTATCGGATATTGAGATGTAATTTTTAAACTTCCTGCGCTATGGATTTTTAAATCACACGCCCGCTTTTATCGGTTTCCAGTAACTTCATTTCTTTTTGCTACATTGCCAGACAAAATGGATAGGGTAACTGGCTATAATTTCTTAACTATTAAAGATACATGCAAGACATTTAGAACACACATTCTTTAGACTATTAGGAAACTTTTATCTGTAACAGAATTTTGTTAATTGATTTCATTTTAAAAATACGTCCGTTTGTTTGCAAGAAAGGAAATCAGAAAATTGTTATTAAATTTTAATTCTTTATTTTACAAACGTAGGGACTAATATCAAAATTCTGTTACAGACAGTTTGTAGAACATACTTTTGCAAATACATTGCAAAAATTGTTTGAATCTATCTTTAAACATGGTTTAGATATATCGGTTTCGGTACAATCCTGCATTGGGTATATTTTTTTCAAATTTTGGCCCCCAAATAATTTTTTTTTCAAAATATTTTTATTTAGTTGAGTTGCCACAGCTATGAGCTCTCTACATACAAAAAATTAATAATTTACACCAAATAGGAAAAAAGTTTAAAAAAATACCATCCTCTTCCCTTAAAAAGGTTTACATACTATTTTAAATACTCATTAGTGATAGAAATAAAGTTTTAATCATGAACACTATAAGAAGTAAATTAATTTTGCGCCGCAGTTTAGCTATTTTACGTAAATCGGTATTGTCAATGTTTGATTCAGGTTTGAATTTGAACTTTACTGCTTCAGTATGCGGCGTCATTAAGTAACGGTTAACACAGACGTTTAAATCTAGTACTTCTCATCCTTCGTTATTACGTTATCACTGGTGTAGTGGTGTTTGTAATATATTAATTGATTCATTTCTCATACGAGGAGTAAAGAAAAATCGGTACAAAAGTTATTGTGTTCGTGATGATCGGACTAGGTTCAGTGAATCCAGTCTACAAGAAATTTAATGTTTTTCCTAAGCTTCTAAGATTCACGTTACTGACCTCACGAAACAATTTATTGTATATATATATATATATATATATATATATATATATATATATATATATATATATATATATATATATATATATATGTACGTGTATGTTGTAAGGGAGGGGCTATGCTAAGGGAAAATCTTGGGTTACCATACCGCCTCAGGTTTTTTCCCACTTCCCTCACTGAACATACATAACTGAAATTACTGTCCATTCAACTCAAGAGTAGAGATGGCCGATATTTCACAAACCGATATTTTGTCACAGGTATTTTTTTGTCACAGATAAACCTGCGACTGATGACGCGAAATATCTGTGACAAAATATCGCTATCGAAATCTCTCCGTATTCAGTACTCTGTGACTGATATATTTTTTCCTCTACGTCGTGGGTTTGCGCGTGCGCATGATACAATAACAGCAATCTGGCGGTAGTTTTTCCATCTTATTATAAAGTAGCTGTACCCGTGCGCTCCGCTGCACTTATTAGAAATAAATATAAAGTAATTACATAATTAAAATAGAACATTGGGTCCACGGAACATTCGTGTATGATAGAAGAATAAATCGTTTAATATCCTACTTAATTTAAATTCTATTTAAATAATTAAAATGCTATCATTTTGGTCCAGAGACCACTCATTTGGTGCAAAGATAACACCGTTCTGCATTTCAAAACTCATTTTCTATTGTTTGCAATCTGATAGGCGATTCTAAACAGATTTTTTGTGCTGAATTCGAAAATAATCTCCATTTTCCCCCATCACGTTAGGTTTTCAGATAATTAATGAATAACCAGAAATGAAATTATAGCTTTGTGAAACGTCATAAAAATTACTTTCAACACGAATTTTGTGAGAAAAGCTAGGCCACAATTTGTTGTTTGCCACTAATTAATCATTAATTAATATTAATTAATAATTATAAGCACTTTCATAATCTTACCTGTCCACACCTGTGGAGTAACGGTCACCGCGTCTGGCTGCGAAACCAGGTGGCCCGGGTTCGAATCCCGGTCGGGGCAAATTACCTGGTTGAGGTTTTTTCCGGGGTTTTCCTCAACCCAACACGAGCAAATGCTGGGTAACTTTCGGTGCTGGACCCCGGACTCATTTCACCGGCATTATCACATTCATATCATTCAGACGCTAAATAACCGAGATGTTGATATAGCGTCGTAAAATAACCCAATAACATAAAATAAATAAAATAAATAATCTTACCTCAATATTGCACTTCAAATTTTCTCCTTTTTGACCTCCTCGCATATTGTTCAGAGCAGTCTCTTTTTATCATCCAGCAATAGTCCGCAATGTTTCCACTATGAAGCAAAACACCTTTAAGACTTTTCTGACAAGAATCTATGAAGAACCTCCACTCTTCGGAATTATAGTTTATGTTATAAAATTTTAAGACGGCAAGGATGTCTGGCAATACACTAAAATTCTTCTTCAGCAAAAAAAAAGGGGGGACAAGTTCCTTCTCATGATGCCTGTACCATGAAAAATATGTATCCTCAGCCAATACTTTCTTTTCTTTTAACCTAGAACCTAATAGTTCTGCTGATTCTTTAGGCAAATTTAAATCCCTCACTAAATCATTAAGCTCATTTTGAGTAGAATATCTATCATCGCCAGTATTGTCTGGTTCATAAGTATGATCCACTGGAGATTCAGTTTCATTGCTAGTGGATGCAGATGGCAGTGTATCTGATTCAGGGGGTAGCGGAACGGGAATATCAGGACCATGAGGTACGGGCCGAATGGCAGAGGGAATGTTAGGATATAGAATATCTTTCTTGTTTTTAGCAGTATATCCAGCTACCTTAACTACACACAAATAACAATCGTCTCCAAGATTTGTAGGTTCCCTCCAAATCATAGGGATACCAAAGGACAATGATTTCCGTTTTCCATTTTTCCAACTCCTCAACTCTTCAACACAACTACGACACACTTTATGGAGGCACCAGGATTTGTCCGGGCCTCCTAACTTAATGCCAAAATATTGAAAGTAAGTATTCTTTACAAAAGCTGTTGTATTCTGTCTCTGTTTTACCAACGTTTATGACCACTTATATAGCAAAACAAATTTGGATCATTTACACAACCACGTTTCGACATTTCTATGAAACAACACTATTATGTTGTACTCTCGCAGAAAAAATAAGAACTCACACACTTTACTTTTACACGACAACCAACAACACAAAACTGAACCTTTAATTTTAAAACAACTTTTAAAAGGGAATAGGCTTATTATCTCAGTAAGGAAATCTGTAGCCTCATAAACTGGATTGCACTACCATAAATAAATATATATACGGGGACCCTATGTCATTTCTGTAATTCATTGATAGTTTTAATAGCAATCTCTAAGAGTAAATATTTCCTTCATAATTTTTTATGACCTGAGACACTAAACATTTTAACTTCCTGTTTATAGATAACGTTGGTTGCAGACAGTTAAAAATCTCCAAGAATAAACAACGGATGTCTTAACCTCAGTTCATTTTAAGGGGAAGGATACAATTTTGTACATCCCTCATGGGCGGATATAGTTAGTAGATTTTAATAAATATCAAATACAAACATAATCAAATATATTATGTCACATTTTAAGTAATAAAGTTTAAATTATAAGCTGTCGTGCCTTTTTAACAAATGAAAAGCACACTGTAATATTACTATATTACGAAGAATATTGAAAACATAAAATTTTGAATTGTAAAAAATTCTGACGTGGTACGCGAAAACGGATTTCAGTTTTGCCGTCAGTGTGAAATTGTGGTTCAGAAACGCTCATTTATTTCAAAACAACGAAATCCATGCAGAACGGTGTAATTCGTTTAACATTTTTCTAAATTAGGCTTGAATGCATCCTTTAATAAATCACTCCAAATTAATAGAGTTGATTGTGTACGAAGATCATTTTTATGTTAACCTTACTGTACATCTTTATTTTTGTTAAGTTTATTTTATTCACGCCTTAACATCTGTGGTCATGTCGCGTGTTTAGAATGTGTGGGTATATCAGCAGGCCGTTTTTGCTCTTGTTGAGTTCCTGTTTCTATTGTGTGTTGTAGATGGTTTGTGCTCATGTAACTGATTATAGACTTTGATTAATGTTTTTGGTATTGGTAATAGAGGCGGTGATGAATAATGGCATGTATCTTTCCAATCCGGCATTTGCCTTTATGACTAAGGGAGATCATGAAAAGCCCAGTCAGATTGGTCGGCCACGGGGTTTGAACCCGGGACCCCCGAATGCGTGTCTGAAATGCTACCGCCTGAGCCAACTCGCTCGGTTGTATATCATTGTTTATGAAAATAAAAAAATGAGGTACCCTACATAAATTTCTTTCGAAAATGTAAGAATTCACGATCTACTATGCACTACTGCCATAGAATGAATAAATTTGTTTTTTTTTTTCCTACTAAAAATTTAATATTTTGCACGTAGAAGTTACGGAACAACGACACTATAATCTGAGGCGGCGGTGGAAATGTATTGTATTGTTATTTTTAAAACTCTTGTATATCCTTAAAGATCAGTCCTATCAAAATTTTGCCTGGAATGAAACTTATCGGAAATCACTTTTAAAGAAACCTTTGTTATGTAACATTTTTCACAAAATTCAATAATAAGCTAGATATTTCGGTTTATTTAATTCATGCCCCCTTATAACCCCCCTTTTAAGTAAAGTATTTTGAATGCCATATAGCCTGAAATCTAAGTTACAACGCACTTCATTTATATTCCAATTTTCATCGAAATACGTTCAGCCATTATCGCGTGAAAAGGTAAACATACAGACAGACAGACTTAAATATCAGTCCTATCAAAATTTTGCCTAGGATAAAACTTATCAGAAATCATTTTTAAAGAAACGTTTGTTATGTAACATTTTTCACAAAAATCAATAATAAGCGATATATTTCGGTTTATTTAATTCAGGCCACCTTATAACCCCCCTTTTAAATAAAGTATTTTGAATGTCATATAGCCTAATATCTAAGTTACAACGAACTTAATTTATGTTCTAATTTTCATCGAAATCCGTTCAGTCATTATCGCGTGAAAAGGTAACAAACATGTAGACAGACAGACAGACATACAAACAAAAATTTCAAAAAAGCGATTTTCGGCTTCAGGATGATTAATTATACATGTTAACACTAATTATTTTTGGAAAAGCGAAAATTACCAGAAAAATTTCGCTTACAGATTTATTATTAGTATAGATGGTACTTGTACATAATTTATTTGTTGGATTTTCCCATATAAATCGTTGTTGTGTGGCGTGTATAGAGAAATCGTATTCACATTTCACTGCTCTTAAATATTTCCTGTTAATTTTTAAAGGTGTGACAAAATATCGGTGTAATCCATGCATATTGTGGTTACTTACCGATATAAAATATCGGTGTGACAGAATCACCGATAAAAGTCACAGATATTTAATTGTCACAGTCACAGTCACAGTTGTCACAGATACTTGAAAATATCATTTAAGCTCATCTCTACTCAAGAGTGAACCTACTTTTAACAAATGCACATGTGACGTCTCATGATTGACCGTCCATCACACTTAAGCTTGGTAACTTTCGTAAGTAAAAATTAGGGACACAAATGTTACTGAGAATTTTATTCCACTAATAATTATTTCCACCTATCAATCCACATACTCAACAGTTGTACTCTTATAACTGTATATTAACAGAACCACCTTGATCCATATGTAAAAAAAATTACAAAACATAACAAAATCACCACAAAACATTTTGAAAAACAGTACAAATTCCTTATAATTATAATTTTGTCTCAAATCCAATGCACGGGTCTTCTGACCGTATGTGCTTTGTACCCGAAACATGTCCTCCATTGTAGGTTCCCCCCCACCCTTATAAAAGAAATGTTAACTCGTTGGAAACTAGGAACCCGTCATATTGATGTAATTACTAAACTATTATAAAGTAATGGATGCGTTTGTCATACGAGGAGTAAAGAAAAAGTGATACAAAAGTTATTGTGTTCGTGATGATCGGACTAGATCCAGTGAATCCAGTCTACAAGAAACTGAAATTTCTTGTAGACTGGATTCACTGGACCTAATAATAAATAATATAAAACAACACAGTGGGATACATATTGGTGTTAAGTGATAAATAAACACGATTTACATGATTACACAATAAAAATAAGAAATAAAAAATACAAATAAATACAGTGGAATACATTGCATTAAATATTTGCAACGCGTTAGGTCTGGCAACTCATCATAAGATATTTTCTAATTTACATTTAAAAGAAAATAAAGTTCGGCAGCTCTTGGCTTCAGATGGCAGAGAACTCCAGTGACGAGAAGTAGCAATAATGAAAGATGGTTTAGTAACCTAATTTTATTATTAGGCCTATGGTTTCTCATTTTCTTGAGTTACGTCCTTATTCCAGTTTCAGATGCTTGTTTTTAATAAAATAGTGTAATATCTAAATATATGACTTAGTTCGAACTATTGTTACATTCTACAGGCACCAGAGATTCATATTGTGCAGTAATTATCTGAAATAAGTATGTAACCTGACTTAGGGAGTTCTTCCATCCATATTGTCAATTTTAACACTGTAATCTTTATAATGGGACCTAAATTACTTCAATGTTCGAACTGCCTCTCTCATTCCAACACTTCTAGTACCACACTTTGCACTACTCCTCGATTTATCATGCCCTTTTTATTAATAACAAAATAATATTTTGTTTCATTTCATTTAGGAATATCTGTATATGTTCGGAGACTTATTTAGAGGATAGTTTTTAGTTATACTGGTCAATAATGTGTTGTAACTTTACATTGAAAATCTCCTCTTTGCTATGTAGCATACATGATCGTAAAAGGAGAAGAGTTTTGTTGAATACAGTATTCGGAAAGGCAGTAAGCAATAACTAAAGAGAGATGTTAAAAGGAAACTAATTTTTAGAGATCAAGTAATATTTTTTTTCTTCTAGTGACCCTCAAACAGCCACGGTGGAAGAATGATGGACACCGAATTTCTAATACGAAACATTGAAAGTGTCACCCAACCCACTTACCGCGTTACGAAAACAATAACTTTAAAAATGGGTAACTCCCTTTTCTTATATAGAATGAAAGTCTCTACTTTTCAGAAATGTTGAAGGGCAAGGTTTGCCATTATTCCTTCTTTTCATTGAATTTGTGAGACCGTCATGTCTCGTTTTTATGGTTTTATTTATGTATTTTTCTCCCAATTCTAAGTGCACGTGTAACAAAAGTCTTAGGCCTATTTTCAAGAGTCTTACATGTGTCAAATCCCTTTCAAAATAAAGAATCTTTTTGTCCTTAAACTTTCTAAAATCCTTCTCCAGTACTATTTTGACTTTAAACGTCAGTCCCTGAATTGTGTAAGTTGGACAAACGAAAGGTTCATCATCAGTGCTGCAGTCTTCGTGTGCCCAACTACGACATTTTGAACACTGAATCTATTTCTCCCCCCTGAGCTCTGGTGTCCTCTGAAAAAAATTCAGTGCAAAACAAGCACTCTCCATCATCATAATTTTCTCTATATTCAGAGTCACTAGAGTTAATTAATTCCATTTCCACATCGGATTCTTCATCACTGGACGAACTCAAGAAGTGCTTCTTGGTCCGAGTTTTTCTGTGATTTTTGTTGTTTTCCGAACAACTTCTTGCGAGCTCCGTCTTTTATTTGATTTTCCTTATCTAAACTCTCTCTCATTTTTTTTTTCTGATCAGAACTCATATTATAATAGTTCCTTTTCCTGCCCTGGATGACTTTACATGCGACTACCCACTGGTTGAAGCTTACGGCTCTTGAGGTGGTGGTTGTTGCTGCTGCTGCTTCTGTTGGCCTAACTGTGGTATAACCAAAGTCACCGTTTCTGGCGCGTGAAATAAGTAATGAGAACGTTGAGCGCGAGTAACTTATCTTTGCCATAGTCTGTGGGCATTAAAGCTGACAACTTTGACTCGCAGATTGCTTACGTCACATCTGTTTAGGAGGTGGTACCACTCTCAGTCGAAGTGGCAACAGATGCCACTGATCTTGAGTACACTGATCAGTCAGTGGACTGGTCAGTGTACTCAAGGACACACCCCAGAAACGCAAAGTGCGAGTGTCTTGCCTTTGACGCAGTCAGTGGGCAAAAAGACTGACAACTGTGATTGGCAGATTGCTTACGTGACGTGTTGCATGTTACCGTTATCAGCTACACTGGCAACAAGGGCTCACTGACTGGCTTTTTACTCAAGAACACACCCACAAACGCTGGAACTGGCTGTAGTGGCGATATTTACACAGGTCCAACGAAATTTTCGAAATCAGGAATCACAATTAAATTTAATAGTTTTAATAATTACACAAGATTTCTATTTGAAATGTATATAGAATATTTTACGAATTAAGCACTTATGTTTTGATCCCTAAGTAAGGTAAATATTGTCGGACTAGCTGATTTTAATTGACTTTAGCTATTGATATTATTGTCATCTCAATGAATAATTAATTTTAGTCATTAATAATGATAACTTCATCATTTAAATTAGTAATTTTTGTAATGAATAATTGAGGACAATGGATAATTAAGGATTGACCTAATTCGCAATTAATTTTAATTAATAGTTCAATTTATCTTTCATTAGTTCTTATGTAGTTTTGGCAGACAAACTGACATGACTAGAAGCATTAAAGTTTTTCGTAAACTCTCAAAGGCGAGCATCATAATAATACCAAATAAGGGTTCTCAATAAGAGATATTATCTCTTAATAGGACCCCTAGGTATCTCTTATTAGGGAACGGAGTAAATAAAAATGAAATAACTACCCAATGTCATCAATTATTATATTCCTTATCAGCAATCTATCTTATTATATGCAACATTTCGCTAACAATTTTATAAAATCTATGCTAATAATAAATCTGTAGCCCAAATTTTTCTGGTACTTTTCGATTTTCCAAAAATAATTGGTCCTAACATATATAATTAACCACCCTTAAACCGAAAATCGCTTTTTTGAAATTTTTGTTTGTATGTCTGTCTGTCTGTATGTTTGTTACCTTTTCACGCGATAATGACTGAACGGATTTCGATGAAAATTAGAATATAAATTAAGTTCGTTGTAACTTAGATTTTTAGGCTATATGGCATTCAAAATACATTATTTAAAAGGAAGGTTATAAGGGGGCCTGAATTAAATAAATCGAAATATCTGGCTTATTATTGATTTTTGTGAAAAATGTTACATAACAAAAGTGTCTTTAAAAATGATTTATGATAAGTTTTATTCTTTAAAAAATTTTGATAGAACTGATATTTAATGAGATAAATGAGTTTTAAAATTAAAATAACTGCCATCTAAGGCGATGTATTGAAATAAAAAACAAATGACTTCGTCTATAAGGGGCCTTGGACACAGCAATCGAAAGCTATGAAAGATAGCCTACAAACAATGTTTCTGTGTTTTATGAAGTAATATCGGAAGCTAAATTAACCGATTTGTATAATTAATTATTATTTATTCATTGGAAAATGTAGTTTCTCTGGATGGACATAATGCTATAATGTTATTACAGTAACTTGTGAGTGAATTGAGGACAGGTAAGATTAAAATAGCTTCTTATGCACAGAAAACTTGATAGGTTATTCTGTATATTCATTTCCTGTATTTCTTAAAATAATGTTTATGAACATATTCATTTTTATCTCAGAAAATTAACGAACAACGAGAGTGTATTGATTTAGTATGCAGTAATAGTACGTTAGCTTAGCATTCCATTATTGTATAATTCAAATTTTAACTATGCTCAATTGAATCGTGTTAAAATACATAAAATATATATGCAATAAATGCAATGCAAAAAAATTAGGTAATGAGCCAAGCAGATTATGTTGCGGTGTTGTAAAAGCTGTTCCTCCTGAGATTCAAGAGCTCCCAAGACAAATTAAAAACTTTCTAACATGGTACATTTATCCTTCTATCAAACACGAATGTTCCCTGGATCAAACGTCCTATTTTAGTTATGTAATTACTTTATATTTATTTCTAACGGGTGCAGCGGAGCGCACGGGTACGGCTAGTTAATAATAAATTTGTTGCACCGTATATAAACTGCTGTTCTCTTCCTCAACAAGAACTAGTAAAAAGTTCAAAGTATGTAAAATTACTTTTCCTGCTCTCAGCTTCGTTGCTTACATTCAACTGAAGTTAGACAAAGAACACGAAGCCTTAGAACAGCGTTGTCAGACACAGCCTAAACGGAGTGGAGCGCTCCACTATAACTCGTTGCGTGCTCCGGTGCTTCCACAGACATAAGCAAGTTTACGCTCCGACTGGACGTCTCTAGCACCACAACCGGTTTCGGAGCTTACAACTCTGACACTACTGCCTTAGAAGCACAAACATTGCTTTACCATAGTTGTCGTGAGATGCCAAATTATACCGGAGAAGTTAACAAGGTATCTCTTATTAGGGCACTTTCTCTTATTTGGGTACTTTACCTTATAACATTGTAAAATCCTTGTTATTTCAGAGGTAGGTCTACATACGAACAAGTGCTATTACAATCTTTTACCTCTGATCATGTATCATTTTCATAGTTCGACATTGTTCACAAGTCCCACATACAATATTGTACCTCGGGAATTGCAGTTGAAACAGGCATTCAGGATTCGAGTAAGAGATGGAACTAGAACTGAAAGACATATCCTCCGCGCCAGATAAAAATGCGTTAAAGAAACTCACGATCTTTCTTCTTCTTCTTCTTTTTCTTCTTCTTCTTCTTCTTCTTCTTCTTCTTCTTCTTCTTCTTTTCAATACATCTGAATCACCATCGAGCTTCGGATTTGTTCGTGTCCTTTGACATACAATACGTGGTAAAAATTTAGTGAATAAAGTTATTTATTTTTATTTATTTATTTATTTAATAATAACATATACATAAAAACGTTACATTAAAATACCCCGAAAGAGCAAAGCTCGTGTTCGGGGACAGTTCCGTTACATAGATACACATACTTTGTAGACAAAATACTTAAGAAAAAAGCTCACATAAAGATTGTAATAAAATTAGTAAATAATAATACTAATAATAACTGAGTGAAAAAAGAGACGATGTTTAGATTGATGGATTAATATTAAATTATTATTAGTAGTATAATTAGTGCAGGTCATGTTGACATAGTAACCAAGATAAAATAGAAAAATACACTTAGGATAGAAATAAACTTGTTTTACAATACATGGTACATAATATATATACAGGGAAGTCTGTCATATAAATTTTTTAATTCTGGATCTGAAAATTTCATTGCTTAAAGTAGTCAATTCTGGATGAAATTTTATTATCGAATTATATAGCCGTGGACCATAATTTGTACTGTGTAGTAAAGCAGCAGATGTGAAATATTTAGGTTCAACTAATTTAAGAATTTCATTTCGTCTCGTATTATGAGCATGTGGCTGAGCTACAAATTTCGTTCTATTTTTATGATAGAATTTCATTAAAGAGTATTCATAAATTTGGTCAATTCTAAAAACATTCAATTCAGAATGGATCAAATTTGTTGGATAATCCAGTCGCCTTTTCAAACAAATTTTGATTATACGTTTTTGCAACATAATTAGAGGAAAAAGAGCAGTTTTTGTAATGCCTCCCCATCCAATTATACCATATTGGATAACAGATTCAACTAGAGCCAAATAAACCAAACGTAATACGTGAGTAGGCAAGTAATGGCGAAGGTGTACAAATTTGTAAATTGTTTTACGTATTCTGTTACATAAAAAGGTGATTTGTCTATCCCATTTCAAGTGCTGATCAACAATAATTCCCAGGTATTTCACATCTACAGATTCTTTCAAGCAAGGGCATTTACAGGTTGTAGAGAGTTTACAAAATGAGTTGTGGATTATTAATTTTAAATGAGAAAGTGATTTCAATTTGTTCAATCCAGAGACTGTTAAAGAAAATGGCACCAAAGTAGTTTTAGTTATATTTAGAGATAGCAAATTTGCATCAAGCCAGTTTTTGATAAAATTTATACCTACATTGGCATGTTTATAAGTGTCCTCCCAAGTTAAACCACTGAAAATCACCACCGTATCATCAGCGTAAGAATAACAGGAGCCATTATGTACTTTCAAATCAATGTTTAATAAATCATTAATATATATTAAAAATAGAATAGGACCTAAAATTGTTCCCTGAGGGACACCTATATCAATATTTACATTTTCACTGATATTATCATCAATTTTGGTTACCTGAGTTCTTTTGTTTAAGTATGATTGAAATAACTTATGCGCAATACCCCTGACTCCTATACCAAATAATTTGTCCAGAAGTAAACGATGGTTCACCGTGTCAAAAGCTTTCCTTAAATCTAAGAAAATCCCTAAACATTTAGAACCGTTATCCAACTCCTGCATAATTTTACCAGTGACTTCAATAATTGCGTCATCCGTAGATAATTTATTTCTGAAGCCAAAAAGTTAAAAGTTATGTTTTATTTAACGACGCTCGCAACTGCAGAGGTTATATCAGCGTCGCCGGATGTGCCAGAATTTTGTCCCGCAGGAGTTCTTTTACATGCCAGTAAATCTACTGACATGAGCCTGTCGCATTTAAGCACACTTAAATGCCATCGACCTGGACCGGGATCGAACCCGCAACCTTGGGCATAAAAGGCCAGCGCTATACCAACTCGCCAACCAGGTCGAC
This sequence comes from Periplaneta americana, assembly GCF_040183065.1. Classification (NCBI taxonomy): domain Eukaryota; kingdom Metazoa; phylum Arthropoda; class Insecta; order Blattodea; family Blattidae; genus Periplaneta; species Periplaneta americana. Next base: position 137,942,814 of record NC_091121.1, on the reverse strand, counting down.
TTTAGTGAATAATCTAGCTCATAATTTGGTAATGGAAATGTTGATATGGCACTGTCGAAATTTATTAACTTACAGCTTACTATTAAATCGTGATATTGAAGGTAGTTAGATGCAAAGCATTAATTAATAATGATATGAATAATGTCACAACGTAATACAAGATGGTGCTAATAGGGCTTCTACTCATATTGACTCATCTGTACTGTGATTTCTGCATAATAACTGCACCTGACCTTGAGATCTTGCTATGACTCACTTGCCCTATAATATACAGATAGCAAAATCATAATTTATTTCTATTGTGTAATAACAAGGCAGCGCATTTTCGTTCCCTAGACATAAACACACTCTTATATCTTATTTTTGCTCTACTGTAAAATTATTTTTTTGTGGCTTGCAATCGTTTACCACTGAGGTACAGATATAGTAATTTGTTAATACTGGAACTGGATAGTCTTTTGTTGGCTTTATTTGCCCAATTTTTCGTATTTATTCAACCAAAACAATAACGTATAATTCTTCAACCTAAGTTACTATACTATTTTAGTCCATTAAATTTAACGAAATCCGTCGAGCGACAGCCCATGAAGGGCTGACTCTTGATTGCACTTCTACATGCCTCAGCAGAGATCAACGATCACCTAACTCAGGCCTGCAGAACCCGTAAGTAGGGGAAATATGTCAGCCTCACTCCACTTCTATTGGGGATGACTGACCTCTACGTAGAGTTGCGTGTGGGAAGGTCTATCAGTGGCGGCACTGTAATTAAAAATAGACTGTAAAGTCATCGTATTTATAATGCGTTATGTCGTTTAGGTTTACGATTATGCTAGGTTTTCTGTCGGTAGTTTCTTTTAGATTTCTTTGTACCTAGCCTGCTTTAGATTTTCCAAAACTTTCCTCTTATCATCACCTACGGAAACATAAATTTGTAGCATTCAAGTAATGAACCTTGAAAGTTAATATAAATGTCACTATTCATTTCAATACAATATGAACACAAAGAGTGATGTCCTTAATTTAACAGTACATAAATAAATAATCAATATACAAGAGATAGGTTTGGAAGTAAATCCCGAAAAGATAAAGTTTATGATGATGTTTCGCGACCAGAATATTGTACGACACGGAAATATAAAAATAGTAAATTTATCCTTTGAAGAGGTGGAAAAATTCAAATATCTTGGAGCAATAGTAACAAATATAAACGATATTCGGGAGGAAATTAAACGCAGAATAAATATGGGAAATGTCTGCTATTATTCGGCTGAGATGCTTCTGTCATCCAGTTTGCTCTCAAAAGAGCTGAAAGTTATTACCGGTTATTCTGTATGTTTGTGAAACTTGGACTCTCACTTCGAGAGAGGAACAGTGGTTAAGGATGTATGAGAATAAGGTGCTTAGGAAAATATTTGGGGTTAAGAGGGATGACGGTACAGGAGAATGGAGAAAGTTACACAACTAAGAACTGCACGCATTGTAGTCCTCATCTGAAGTAATAATTAGGAACATTAAATCCAGACCGTTGAGATGGGTAGAGCATGTAGCACGTATGGGCGAATCCAAAAATGCAAATAGAGTGTTAGTTGGGAGGCCGGAGGGAAAAAAGACCTTTGTGGAGGCCGAAATATAGATGGGAAGGTAATATAAAAATGTATTTAAGGGAGGTGGGATAGGATGGTAGAGACTGGTTTACCCTACTCAGGATAGGGACCAATGGCGGGCTTATGTGAGGGCGGCAATGAACCTCCGGGTTCCTTAAAAGCTATAAGTAAGTAATCAATATACAGTTCGTAATAATGAATTTACCCGAAAGTTTGTCTATTCCATAATTCTTAATATGGACTTTGTTTAAATGTTGTTTAATATTGAAATGACAAGTAGAAATAAATTGGATGGGACACAGCAAACAAACAATTCTTTCGTATTCTTCAAGAACAAAACAATCATATTCCCATTTCCTTTGGAAGTAGTATTTCTTCACGGGTTTAGATTTTGCCATGTTTCAGTTCTCTTCGAACTGCTGTTACGTGTATTGTGTACCTGCCGCCGCTAGCATGAATGTTGATATAGCTGAGCGCAACTACAACGCCATGACCGCACTGATAAAAAAGGTGGGTGGAGTAGAAGGGGTAAGAAGGCAGTCGCTCTGAGGAGCTACAGTACTGCAGGTCTGACCTAATCAGAACGGAGGTATGTTGTGGTTAGTAATAGTATCCCCCAGCCATTATCACTGATTACCGTAATAGAATTTTTCTGCATATTGTAGCTTCCCATATTTATCTTGATGCTGGGTGGGCACCGGTCCAATATTCTGGTTGAAATTCTATGAGAAAAGTCATTCCCCATAAGGACTCGAACCAGCGCTTATATTACAGCAAAACCACACTGTTCTTGCACTTCCAATTTTACTAGGTTCAGAGCATGATATATACTATGAAAGAGTAATGGAACGGAGAAAAATTCTCTCCGGCGCCGGGATTTGAACCCGGGTTTTCAGCTCTACGTGCTGATGCTTTATCCACTAAGCCACACCGGATACAACTCCGACGCCGGTTAGAATCGTCTCAGATTAAGCTCCATCTCTTGGGTTCCCTCGTATGATGACGCAGAATATCTGCATTGAAATATCATATGTACTTCGGTACATTAAAATAAAAATAATATATATGATATATACTGTTAGCCATTTTTAGTATGTTATTTTATGACGCTTTATCAACATATTAGATTATTTAGCGTGTGAATGAGATAAAGGTGTTAATGCCGGTGAAATGAGTCCGGGGTCCGGCACCGAAAGTTATCCAGCATTTCTCATATTGGGTTGAGGGAAAACCCCGGATAAATCTAAACCAGGTAACGTGCCTCGATTGGGAATCGAACCTGGGCCATCTGGTTTCGCGGCCAGACGCGCTAACCGTTACTCCACAGGTATGGACTACTATAAACTATAATGTTACGATAGGCCTATTCAGTACTCAGTTATTATACTGTTATAGTATTGACTGTTCGTTTTAAAGTCGCAATATAATATATGAGCCGTTCAGAGCAGAAGTGGTGTAAGTAAAAAATGGGTAATGAGGGTTAAAGTAAACATTCTGTAAAATACAGCGAAAAGTAGCAATTAATGTTCAATTTATTTAAACTATTAGTAGTCAGTGGGTAGCAAGAAGGACATATTAATTGCTACTTTGCGCTGTATTTTACAGAAATTTTACTTTAAACCGTATTACTCAATTTGGCTTACACCACTTTTGCTCTGAACGGCTCATATGTTAAAGAACAGGCTACGTCTCGCATAATTGGTAGTAATAGGAATGAGTATGATAATAAAACATTAATTATTATTCAATAAAATCATTTGACGTTTTGAGACTATCTTCCTATGAACTTCAGGTAGCTGAATTGTTTATTGATTTATTTTCGTTGAAGGATTCATTATGCCAGTTATTTCTCTATATAATAATGATCATTATACTGTATGCGAACATGCAAACACTGCATAATTTCCACTCTGCTAACCCCTCATTAGCAAAATATTGTTATTGAACACGTTAATGAACAGAATAGCATAGAATAATATAGAACACAAATTCATTTTTAACTATGTGATGTAGCGGAACAAATATTAAAAGCTTTCTAGGCCTATCGCTTTATATACAGATATATCTTGATTCTCATTTGATAATTATTTTTGCAATGAATGATGATATATTACATTAACGCAATTATAATAAATTTGTAGTAAAATTTAATATAAGTTACACATTCAAGCATTAAATATGTATTAACTTACTGTAATTTCATATTTATTATAAAAATTTCTATCCAAATCTAGATATAATTTCCCAATCTCAATGAAACTGGAATGAATGAATTATAGCCAATTTGAAGGGAGAAAATTTTAATTTCTTTACCTTTGGTATTAATAACAATGGTTGACAAGATTTTTGTAACGGATGAAAATAGGCATTCTAAGTCAATTCCTAATAAGTGTGAAAATGTTCCATGGCTCTTCATATTTTTAAATTGTGAAAATATGTCAAAGAGAGAGAAAATTGGTAAAACAAAAAGGATTGTAGGTTACTGCATTGAATTCAAAGAGTCTTTAGAAATCTTTTTGCACACAATTTTACTTACGCTTCATTCTTGAAGCTCTAAAAGGAGCTCTGAGTCATTAGTTTCATGCCGTTTTTATGAATTTGCTAAAAGGTAGGATGATTGTTCTTTTTATACTTTATTACTCCAAGCACCTGGTCGACAGGAAAGTACTAAGAGGGTAGCATTTCGGAGAGAAGAATTGATGTTTTACGAGTAGTTTCAATTTAGGTTTGGTTTTGCCTCTGAAAAATAGTTTTATTAAATGTGAATTTCTTTTATTTTCTTGTAATGGCGTGTGTACATTCGCCAAACAGATTCTGTCATACATTTGGACAATTTACAGTGGCTATTATACTTTTACTACGTCATACTACTTTTGACCAATAAAACGGTACGAAAGGACTTATTTCAAACAATCATGGCTGCTTATCGCACAATTTTATTGCTTCCCTAGCAATTATTTAATTTTATCGCGTCCCTAGCATTTGTTTAATTTTATCGCGTCCCCAGCATTTGTTTCTTTGTTTGCCAACATTTCAAACTGCGCTGGTCTCGACGTCAAAAAAAAAAAAAAAACACACACACACACAGAAAATTACAAACCACTCCAGTCGATGCACAGCAGTTTCAAATATGACTCGCATTGGCATTCAAGAACAAGAATTAATAAAGATCACTGATTATACTTATGCATCTTCCATGAAATCCTATTTACAAATAAATGAAGAGCACCATTCGCAAATCCTGAATAAGTTGAGGAATACACCATGTAGGCCTACATCAACGAGCTCCACTTCTTCTACGCACACGTCCAATACAACATCAACTGAACCACCAACCACTAAAACATTCAAATTTGAAAATTGTATATTCAATAATTGTTCCCTAAAAATGAAACTGAATGAACAAAGCCTTCTTGACTAGTAACACGCCCATCGCGATCTAGATCGAGAAGGCATTGCTAGTAATCGTCTACAGAGTTCAATGAAGATTCCATAGTTGGCACAACTGATAGCAAGAAAACAGCTAATCATAACACACGACTGCCATCTAGCATGCATCTAGCTTAATATTTATAATGTTGAGATGGTACAATAATACATTTGAAGACAGTTGTATTTTCGTAAGTCAATTAATATTTTATTTCATTGGAGTACTTCGTTACTTCTAATCTCTATATACTTTCCTCTAATCGTGTAATAGTCAATTAAATCCCACTCGAGTTTTGATTTTCTCTAGATAAATCAAAACCTCTAGTGAGATTACTGTTGAAAAATCGGCGTCAATCATTGACAAAAAAAAAAGAAGTTTATTACAAGTATTTTGAATGCCGAGTAGGTGATGAAGACAAACAATGTGATCCTCTTATACACCGTCTTTCATAAGTCCGTGAATCATTTCATAAATTCACCACAAATAAACTACGCAACAGATACTAACTATCCTTTAGTACCCAGAAATGTAGACAAGCTCTCCAAGATTTTTTTATATCTATCACACATGCTCAATCTTTTTATCTCTGCTGATACAGCAGACATCTATGTGATAACTGATAATAATCTATAATAATCCCACGTGCGTGTCAGCATATAACAGTCGACCAGAGCCACAGTAGTGGTGATGGAGTTGAAGATCAGTGGAGAACAAAGTATCTTTCACTAACTCCAACAGGACAAAGTCACGGGGTTAAATCCGGGGACCGAGGTGGCCACGGCATAAACGCGTCATCTTCTTCTGTGCATCCTATCCCTTATGGAAAATTTTGATTGAGATACTCTGACACGTGTTTGTGGTAGTGAAACCAGACAGCCGCCTTATTGAAAGATTTATCATTACCTTTGTCTACATTCAGCTGTGACATTAATCAGTTTTCTAACATGTTCATATAAATCTGGAATTTCTCATACTATTTTGAAATACTGTTGGAAACAGATACTCTCTTCTGAAGTTCTGTTCGAAATCACCGCTGTACAGTCATAATGGGCGAGGCTGTTGAGTAGAAATTGCAACACACAAAATGACTAAGCGTCATATTTGCTACTACTTTCCCCTAGCGGGCAAACTACGATAAATATGAGATAAGACATATCCTTTATAGAACTTGGGAGTTTCTCTCATAACCGTCTCTTAAATTAGAAAACTTCTGCAACATAAAGAGTCTGAGAAAAAGTTAAATGCAAAGGAAATAGAGTCTTGGACGGCCTTTTGTATAGTGGTTAATGGGTTTTCGCCAATAATAAAGCTGAAAAATACCAACAATTACTGTAAGAACTATTAGTTAGATATCAACAACTTTGATTTCGAATGTCATTAAAATATATTTCTCCCGTTTCCAACTCAATTTGTTCCCCTAAAACTTGGGAGCTCTGAGTGAAGAACAAGGGAAGAGATTCCATCAAAAAACTAAAAAAATGGAACAGAAGTATAAAGGAAGATAGAATCTTCGCATGTGGTATACAACTCTTGGTTTCTCATTATAGAAAGTGAAATCGTCCACAAGAGAAAAAAGTAATCGTAAGTGTTCCAATTTTACAAGACACACCACACCACTGACGACGTCTGCCGGAGCAGTAGAAGAAATGTATGGTAGCAACAGCGCCAACAGACTACGGCCCTTTAGCCCGGATAACATCCTTCCATGCATCTATTTTAATCAATTATTCGGTTTATCTTATCCCCAAGCTTATGATCTGACGTGAGACAACTTAACCCATTTACGCCCAAGTTATTATTATTATTATTTTGCAGTTTTGAGAAATACTTCAATATTGTAATCATAAGACTTAATAACTAAAGAGGAAATTACTCAAAACAAAATTCACTTGGCCAGTTTGAAGAAAACCATTACTCCAGAAATGGGGCACTGGGCATGAATGGGATGGGTGTTTTGATAACTGATTTTTTGTACTAAAATTGCTCTAGAGCTCTTTTTCATGTATTATAGCACGTATATAAAAATTATAGATGGCAAGGCCTTCCTATATCAGATTCGGAGTTCTGTACTTTTTCCAAGACTTGCCCCTAGTTTGTTTTTAATTACCACTGATTACTTATATGAAGGTTGAAAATGGGAAGTATCCCGAGAAAACTCTTCTGCAACAACTGATTTGTTCATCACAAATTCAACCACGAACTGAACGAGGATCGAACCCGGACCTACTAGATGGAATACTACTCTGAGAACAACTGTGCCACACCACGCGGCTGACATAAATATAAAAGCAACGTGACATTTATTTAGAAAGTAAAACTTCCATCTCCTATACATACAACCAGTCTAATTAATGTCACTAATTACGTTAATTATTTTGTAGAAAATCCTTTTTAGAGCTTTGTGACTAAGAAATGTTGGTAACTAATAAAATTAACTCAATTTAACATCCCTGATATACGTGTCAACATTAATGAGGGAACATGAATATCACTAGAATTTCATTTTTAATACCGCGAGGAAACTCTTTAATACGGACAAAGAAATGACTTCTATACATGTCTCATTGTTTCAAAGGACTCTGTAAGAAAAGACAATTGAATCATTCATTGATAAATATGTGCAGGAAAGCCATCTTTTTGCTTTAATTTACGGAAAAATATGCTCTCAAGCTTAATAATTGAAGATATAACAACAATTTATTCAAATATGCAATTTCTGTGGAAAAAGTAATTTGAGGCATCCATTTGTACCAATAAATTATTGCATTCAATACTTACTTATGGCCTTTAAGGAAACCGGAGGTTCATAGCCGCACTCACATAAGCCTGCCATCGGTCCCAATCTTGAGCAATCTTAGTCCAGTCCCTACCATTATATTCCAACTCCCTCAAATCCATTTTAATATTATACTCGCATCTACGTCTCGGTCTCCCCAAAGGTATTATTCCCTCATGCCTTCCAACTAATACTCTATATATATTTCTGGATTCGCCCATACGTGCTACATGCCCTGCCCATCTCAAACGTCTGGATATAATGTTCCTAATTATGTCGTGTGAAGAATACAATGCGTGCAGTTCTGTATTGTGTAACTTTCTCCATTCTCCTGTAACTCCATCCCTCTTAGGCCCAAATATTTTACTAAGAACCTTATTCTTAAAGACCCTTAATCTCTGTTCCTCTCTCAAAGTGAGAGTCCAACGTTCATAACCATACCAAGCAACCGGTAATATAACTATTTTATAAATTCTAACTTTCAGATTTTTTGACAGCAGACTAGATGACAAAAGCTTCTCAACCGAATAATAACAGGCATTTCCCATATTTATTCTGCGTTTAATTTCCTCCCGGGTCTCATTTATGTTTGTTGCTGTTGCTCCAAGGTATTTGAATTTTTCCACCTTTTCGAAGGATAAATGTCCAATTTTTATATTTCCATTTCGTATAATATTCTGGTGACGAGACATAATCATATACTTTGTCTTTTCGGGATTTACTTCCAAGCCTATCGCTTTACTTGCTTCAAGTAGAATTTCCGTGTTTTCCCTAATTGTTTGTGGATTTTCTCCTAACATATTCACGACATCCGCAGAGATAAGAAGCTGATGTAACCCGTTTGATTCCAAATCCTCTCTGTTAACCTGAACTTAATGTATTTAATACCAGAAGAAACTTCTACCCTTGATAAGTCAAATGGTACTGATAGTAAATGTAGGCCTAATGTAATATGCCCCTTAAATTATTTTCGTTTTTCCAGAAAAATGAATTCCAGTTTTGTTGGTTACATCCTTATTCCTGATATGTCTTCAATTACGTAACATTAAGCTGGTACAATATAAGTTTTTAGTTCGAAAACAAATGATCTTTTCTCGTATTTTAACCTTAAAGAGGTACTAAATAGAAGCAAAATCTTTATTTACAGTCTTATAAATCAACATACAACTCCTAATTCAATAGTAGTACTTTACACAACCTTCGTAGAAAAGTATGAAATGTAAAAGAAAGCACAAACCGAATTTAGTTTAAAAGTTCTAAACTAGGAATAGTATCTTTATAAACACATTTTATTTTGCATTGTTGTTAATATTCAGTCTTCTTCATCCTCATGTTCATTTGAAATATTGATTGTAAGCAAGCCACATGTGAGCATCGGCTGTCACATAGGTTCTACGAAAGTTCAAAATTCATCTGAAGGTTGAGAAACTTTTTTCACTTAGGCACTGAATAAAGAACTTTCGCAGCATTAATTTTCTTTTGACTTTAGATTGGCATGGTTTATTCCTTAAGAGCAAGCAGTCCAAAGTAACCGATTTTTTTTTCAATAATCACATGTTATTAAATCAAGATCACGCTCGAACAACAAGATGAAACAATGTTGTAAAATTTCCCGGAGTAGTTTGAAATTCAATGTGTCAATCAGTTTTGGCTCTAAACAGCTAAGCTATCCTACAGAATATATAATCTTCCATTCCTCAAGATTGTGTTTAATAAATTTTAATATCTATATATAATTTGAACAGGTAATGGATATTACGGGAAAACGCCTGGACGGATTTTAATAAATGACTCCTCATTTTGAAGCTTGGAACTCAAAGTTTTTCGGAAAAATAGTAGTTTTCAGTGAAATGTCATTTTTTAAACATAATTTCCCTATTTTCCAAAATCCATCTGTCGTCAGTTTCGAGAACTAGCTAATAGCATTCACGGCCGACGTGATATACCCTTCGCTATTTTGTAAAGGAGAAGCGAAGCGAGCATCAAGTCGACCGTGTTGCATTTCAGAATAAAACAAAACACATACTACAGTAAACAATATTACACGAAGGCCATCATCTGCAAGAATGCTGACATATTTAGAGCCCAAATTAAATTGGTTATTAAACTTAACTTACTAAAAATAATTTACAGGTTCGATTCTGTGGTGTGTAATTTTCTGGGTACAGCTGTGTATTGGATATTAAAAACTACAAAACTTGAGGAGGTTTGATGACATTATTACCATTAGAAATTAAATATTATTGTAGTTAATGCCATGATGTGACTATTTTTCATCAATTATACATATTAATGCTATATTGATGATATGAAAGTAAAACGTTTTGGGGCTATATAAGTAGATGTAGAGAATAACTTAAATTAGATTTTGATTTCTATATTTTACTGAGTGGTGGCTATATAGTATATATACAGTAGTATATGTTACTGAAAGCTATAAAACTTACGTAAGATAATAATATTATTAAAAATCAAATATTTTTATAATTATTAATCAAGAGGGGTTGGGTCTTTTACATATATTTAATGGCGGTGTGGTGTAGATATTTATATGCGTGGTTCTCTTCAGTATTGGCTCGAGAGAGAGTATCTTTCATTGTTATGGAAGCAAATAACTTTCCGAATGTCTGGTATTCTTTATTGAAAATAAATCTCAAAAAATTTTATTTAAACGTCTAATGAACTTAGTTTGCAGCATTTGCTGCACAAGCCACTAGTTGTATTATGAACTCACGGATGAGTTAACTGTGAAGTTCTAAATATACCTATCTCTTGTGAAAATTTTACTAAATTAACTTAACTCGTTTTCCCCATACAATCTTCAAATTCTATTTCAGATGTTATTAGATGTCACTTCAGTTATATGATTTTCCCTTGAAATTATTCAAATCAACTTTACAGGAAGTTATACCTGAAAGCTTGATTTGCAGCCAGGTAACTTGTCCCAGCCAAGATTTATCGCATAAAAATCGCTTTTTTTAAAAAAGTGTTCTTACAACAGTTGTAACAGATACTAACTCTAGTCTCACCTTCAATCACAGTTAAACTTAATAATATTTGTCTGTAATTTCCATTTTGCGTTTCTTCTGCTAAGATTACTAATATTGCTCACTTTTATTATTGATATGTGATTACAATTAAATTATTGCTTTTTATTTGCTCGTTTCTCTACAAAATTATAAGCTATAGTTCTTGTCATTGTAATTATATTATGTCATAAACATTATTACTGTTTCTATGTTTCTTTAATAGTTAAAGTTTTTGTCATTGAAATACTGCATTAATTAATTGTTTACTTTTTAGTCTTACTTCATTCTTCATATATTTTCATGTTTTATCTTAAGATACACTTAGCTGCTATATTTGGAGCATTGCTCTGATATAAATAATTGAATGTTTGTTTTGGAAAAACAATCATAGTCCAAAAACATAAATTTTCAGAAGAAAAGGAAACCATCTAGCATGGGTATTGTTGACAATTTAATTATGAAATTTCTCATGCCATTTCTTAAGGTATTGTAAAACTTGGGAAAACTGAAGTACATTTAGAAATTAAATTGCCTCATAGAAATACATGTGTAAATGTTGATAACTGTGGACAATGGTTATTACAAGAAAAAATACTCTGTTGTGCCGGAAGTATTCCTCTTCTTTAATCTTCTTTTTCTTTATTAAATCCTGTTTCTTCTCCTTTCGTTGTTCATGTTTCTTCCATGGGTTTACTTTTGCACCTAAAGATGACTCCATAAGTAATAGAACAATTCACGTGCTAAAATATTTTTCTCAGAGGTGGCTTTTGTCGCGTACATAAGAAGCAGTACTACCAATCTGCTGCAGTTTAAAATTAAATGGGTAAATGTTTCAATATGATATGAATGGGATATTTTTAAATGCTACCATTTCTCTGGGCAATGGCTGTTTTCACAAAAAAAATCTTTGGACTAGTTTGTATTATGAAAACCACTGAAAATTTCCACTTCTATAACACAGGACTATGGTGTTTTTAATCCACTAACAACTAATTCAGTAGATTGCCGCTATACTACCGGTACACTCGCCATATGCTTAATATCTCAAATTTGCATTTTTTGGACTACGGTACTTAAAAAAAACTTTAATTAAAGTGTTATTTCATTGCATGTAACCTTCTGAAATGAGTTCTAGTTGTAATCATTCAATTTTTTTTACTTGGTTATTTAACGACGCTGTATCAACTACGAGACTCTTTAGCGTCGATGGAATTGGCGATAGCGAGATGATATTTGGCGATATGAGGCCGAGGATTAGCCATAGATTACCTGACATTTGCTTTATGGTTGGGGAAAACTTCGGAAAAAACCCAACCAGGTAATCAGCCCAAGCGGGAATCGAACCCGCGCCCGAAGGCAACTCCGGATCGGCAGGCAAGCGCCTTAGCCGACAGAGCTACGCCGGTTGCTCATTCAATTGATTATCAACTAAATTTGATTATTTCGATTTTAATGTTTTCCACATTGAACGAATGTACAAATATGCATCTATACTAATAATAAATCTGTAGCCGAAATTTTTCTGGTAATTTTCGATTTTCCAAAAATAATTGGTCCTAACATATATAATTAACCACTCTGAAAACGAAAATCGCATTTTTGAAATTTTTGTTTGTATTTCTGTCTGTATGTTTGTTACCTTTTCACGCGATAATGGCTGAACCGATTTATATGAAAATTGGAATATAAATTAAGTTCGTTGTAACTTAGATTTTAGGCTATATGGCATTCAAAATACTTCATTTAAAAGGGGGGTTATAAGGGGGCCTGAATTAAATAAATCGAAATATCTCGCTTATTATTGATTTTTGTGAAAAATGTTACATAGCAAACGTTTCTTTGAAAATGATTTCCGATAAGTTTTATTCTTTACAAAATTTTGATAGGACTGATACTTAATGAGATAAATGAGTTTTAAAATTAAAATAACGCCATCTAAGACGGTGCAATGAATTAAGAACAAATGACTTCGTCTATAAGGGGGCTTGGACAACAACAATCGAAACAGGGGCCTTGGACATCAACAAGCGAAAGCTATTAAACATAGCCAACAGAGAATATTTCTGTGTTTGTATGAAGTAATATCAGAAGCTAAATTAACCGATTTGTATAATTAATTATTATTTCACCATTGGAAAGTGTAGTTTCTCTAGGTGGACATAATGCTATTATGTTATTACAGTAACGTCTGAGTAAATCGAGGACAGGTAAGATTAAAATAGCTTCTTATGCACAGAAAATTTGATAGGCTATTTTGTACATTCGTTTTCTGTATTTCTTAAAATAATATTTATGTACACTCATTTTAATCTCAGAGAATTAACGAACAACGAGAGTGTATTGATTTAGTATGCAGTAATAGTACGTTGGCTTAGCAATCCATTATTTTATAATTCAAATTTTAACTATGCTCAATTGAATCGTGTTAAAATACATAAAATATATATATGCAATAAATGCAATGCAAAAAAAATTGGGTAATGAGCGAAGCAGATTATCTTGCGCTGTTGTAAAAGTTGTTCCCTGGATCAAACGTCCTATTTTAATTATGCAATTACTTTATATTTATTTCTAACAGGTGCAGAGGAGCGCACGGTTACGGCTAGTTAATAAAATATTATCACAAAATCGTCAATAATACCCATATAAAGAACAACTACTTGTTTATTTAAACAGAATAAATTTGAATGCCCTTTAGCTGAACTTAAAGGTTATACAACCGCTGGATTAATCATACAAGCGCTGGATTAATCACAGCCAGAGTTACGGTCCAAGGTTATACTACTTAATTCTGATAAAAAAAACCAGGCTTAGTTAATTTTTATGTTAAGAAATTTAAGAACAAAATTAAGCAAATTGTTTAGTATACATGTCCCTTTTTTACTTTTCATAATTTCATTATACTTGTTCATTCCAGCTGATACTCTGTTTTTGATGTGATTCTCTATTTTTAACTTCGTGTTTATCACTGTTTTTTGTAATAATTGTATTGTTTTTTTTTAATTTTATTGAATTTTCGTTATGTTCTATCAGGATATGAGTTTATTTTCGTAGATGGAACTGAAGGTATCAGACTGTATTCAGTGTACTTTCTTATCAAGAAAAGAACTAAAATGCGGAGATATCTATTCACAGTGTGCTGCAGATAGGCTAATGCATTCTGTGTGTTCTTTGTTCATTTCGGCCGGGGGAAGACTTAACAATAGAGGAACTATCAATAGGGTGAGCAGCGCAAAATTATTATTGTCACGCTGGGGTCACACAAGCTAAACAAAGGACCGGATCCCATATAATCAGGGCACGGGTATCCAATTAGCGATGGTCAATACCCGACGTATCGTTGTGTGTTCATGTCTTTCAATCCCCGCTCATCCCGCCCTACCACAGTTTTGATCCAATAATTTGATGTACAAGCCTTGTTAGTGAATCACCAAGATCCAACTGTCATGTTCAAAAGCAAGATTAAGGTATAAATTTCCTCTACACTGTAATGCTGTGTTCAGCAACTTTCTTAATTGAGCACGACACAGTTTCTCGAAACAACTGTTGGCTTCAGTCTCTCTTTCGCACTTTTGCCACGGCCCCTTCTCCTCCTATTATCTTATTTCATCTCAGTCATATATTTTTTATATTTCCATTGTTTAAATGTATTTGTTTTAAATAATTATTTTAGAATTTAATGTAATCCATAAATTCAATTTAATCTTTCTTCTACTTAATTTGTTGTTACTGACATTTTTCGATTTTACCCAAAGAAATAAAAAGTATATTGGCCAAAACTAAAAGGAACTTCGAAGCTAGATATATTCAGAGCATAAAGCAGATTTCTGTCATAGTCGTAATAGATCTAAATTCGCATCCCACTTAATTGAGAGTAACCATGAATTTCAAAAAATGTCTGACGCTTTACAAATTTTAAAACCTATCAACAACGGGAACATTAATTTAGTTACAGAAGAATTTTGTATAGTCAAATCACTTAGTAATAATATTTCTTTAATGAACAATTACCTAATCCTAATAACTTTTTATTCAAATTGGTCAATGGGAACTCTTCTTGCTGCAACATGTACTCCTCTCCACTTACGTCATGATGTGATTTTTTTATATGTCATTGCACCAGTCAACACCACGCAACCGGCCATGTTAACATCGACTCTTTCCACGGCTTAAAAAATCTCGTAAGTGTTTTATCGCTCTATTATCATACAAAATATGAATATAAGACCTCCAATAAATTTATTCATTCTTGATAGTAGAAGAGAAATAATTCTCCTTAATAGATTTACAATCTATCTAATTTCTTTTGATCCGTATAGGGTCCTTTATTAAAACATCTCTTGTTGATTCGTACAGATTCACAACACGCTACCATTCTATGCGTCGTGATGACTGTTGCAACTTTTTTTACTCTTTTAACTGTCTCTTATATTTTATAATCTTCACACATGTTCTTGCAGACTTTATTCAAGGCATAGATTATGTAATTTAATATCTAGACTTTATAGAGGTTGAATTACTACAACCATCTCGCCTGTTTTGAAGTCATATTTCACTTTGCCTTCTGTTTGTGCAGTTATTTTAATATTGTAATTTTTTCTCACGTCATGTATTTTATCACTTTTTATTATGTTGCATTTCATCTATGTCTTTATGTAAAAAGCACCATAATATGCTAACTAGATCTGAAGATGCCATCCTATTGGCGAAAGCGCTAGTCATATGTTTTATGTGTATAACCTAATGTAATTTCTTGTACTAACCATTAGGTTAAAAATAGACAGTTATTGAAGGATTTATGATATTTATCTTCATTTACATGGTAACTTGTATGACCAACATGCCTTTTAAACTTATCCAAACAATTAAAGGGTTTTCAAAGAAGAACCACAGTCCACAAAATGAAAATTTGAGATATTAAGCTTATGGTGAACGTATTGTAGCGGCCATCTACTAAATTAGTCCTTAGGAAAATAAAAAAAAAAACACCATAGACCTAAGTTATAGGAGTGGAAATTTGCAGTGGTTTTCATAAAATAACCATAGCACAAAGACTTTTTTTGTGAAAACAGTCATTGTCTAGCAAGGACGATGGTAACATTTACAAATATAACCTACCATTTATATTACCTTGAAACATTTATCCATACAATTTTAAGCTGTAGTAGATTGGTAATACTGCTTCTTACGTACGCGGCAAAAACCACGTCAGTGAAAAATACTTTGGCACGTGAATTGTTGTATTAGTTATGGAGTCATCTTTAGGTGCAGAAGTAACCCATGGAAGAAAGCAACGGGAAGAGAATAACCAGAATATAATAAAAAATAAGCTTAAAGAAGAGGCACACTTTAGCCGCAACTGAGTATTTTTTATTAAAACCACCATAGCTATCTTAATTATAATTCTTTACATATTGCATATAGACTAAATAGACATTACATTAGCTCTTAAATTAAATTATTACTTTTTCGTATAGGCCTTATCTCAAATTAAATAAACAAGTAGGCCTATTAGTCGTTAAAATTTAACTGAAGAATATTGCTGGAAAATCTTTAGTGTATTGTAAATTTTCATAATTTAAATATGTATGTTTCTATTATATTCATTAAGGCTGGTTGAGTGGAAGAGAAGACCTTATGGCCTTAACTCTGCCAGCGAAAAGAAAACATTCTATTCTATTTTCAACAGTTACCTACATTTACACATGTATTTCTATGAGGTAATTTAAGTTATAAATGTACTTCAGTTTTCCCAAGTTTTTACACATGTATTTCTATGAGGTAATTTAAGTTATATATGTACTTCAGTTTTCCCAAGTTTTTACAACACCTTAAGAAATGGCATGATGAATTTCATACTTGAAGCGTCAACAATACCTATGCCAGATAGTTTTATTTTTATTTTTTCCTTACTTTATCTCCTCTTTTTCGGTATTTCTAAGTAGGCTTACATTTGATTTCATCGTAAGGTTGCCGATTGTCCTCACTCATGTTACATGAATCCCAGTTTTTTTTAGTTTTTCGTTGTTTTTGTTTCCGTCATTCTTAGTCTATTTTCACCCACTTGTTTAAGTGAATACGTCTTTAAGTTCGGTTCAGTGCTAAGGTGCAATCCCAGAAAATCGACCGGGACATTTCCAGGCGAGTTTTGTCGCGCCTATTTCTAAATTACACGACATATTTTAATGAAATAAGCGACGATCGACAGACGAAGGATCAATGTATGCAACGTGACTTTGAGCTGGAGCTAATGATGTCACCTAGTTAGCGCTGTAGTTCGATTGGGTCGGTTGCGATATTTGTTATCTGCATTGTAGAGGTCGTTTGGGGCGATTATCGATAGAACTTTGGGTCTTCCCTACTGTGACCAGCAGTGAGCTTTAACTAAACAGGAGACACCACCGCATACTCTTTCCTATCTGAAAGCGTTTAGACGTCATGTTGGAGAGGATATTGCTCTCTCTTCCTAACTAACGTGTTTCAATCAGTATTTCGTGAGGTTCATGTTGGACATGCGCAATAATCAATAAAAAAAATATCGTTATTACATACGATAGCATTCACTGCAAGAGAGACAAGGACAACACTATGCTAGAAAGAGATAGCAATACGCTCAGCATTCGCGTCACGCTTTTAAAGCATTGAGTTGTGCCTCCAGTTTAGTATAGAGCTCACTGGTAACCAGTCTGTTTGTATCAGTGCTTCTATATCGTGTTATGTACACTAACGTTCAAAGATATTTGATCCGACTAATAGATAGTGATCGATAATTTGTTGGTGTAAATGTGGATTCTTTAGTTATTGCTTCTATGAATAGATGGCGAAAATAATAGTCACTGTTGCCAATTGTAGATAAATATTCCCGCATTATGGAATTCAATTCTTCATCCCACTAAACTGATTGTAAAACAACACTGGGTTTAGCTGGAAACCGCTGATACTGTCAATTGTGGTAATAATTAATGCTTAATCTACATAATCTTTCCTCCGACACTTTTTTAACTGTCCCAATAATGGTGCCACCTGTTGAGAGCTAGGGGAACTGTTTCAAAGTTTGTCAATTTTTTTATGTCTTTGGTTCTGACTTATCCCGTGGTTGGAAAGTTCGCTTACACCAGCATTGTCAGACACAGCCTAAACGGAGCGGAGCGCTCCGCTATACCTGTTCCGAGCTCCGGTGCTTCCACAACATAAGCAAGTTCAAGCTCTGACTCTAGCTCCACAACTGCTTTTGGAGCTTACAACTCTGACACTACTGGCTTACACGATCATAAAATGGTAGGTCGGATAACTTTGAGAGTCAGTGTACCTGCTGCTTCCAAATAGTAAAGAGTCTTCTTGGGTATGTATAACAGAATATTAACGTTATTTACACCGACTACTGACTTGATATATTTTTATTACATTTATGACAATTACATTAGCGAACATACACCATTTCCTCCAAATATGTGGGCTGTCGGACTGACGTAAGATTCTAGAATAAACACATGGGCAGAAGCATTCCATTGTAACTTTTATGCTCAGTTCTAGACTACTGTCCACATCTAAACATACATAAAGTTATTGATGTCGTTTTATCCACATGGGCAGAGACAAAATTAAAATTACATTTCATTTCCCAAATCACATTCTATGTTGAAAGACACGCGGAAAGAAGGAAGCACATTTTTCTGATCGACAGCTGGAATTGCTACTGGGTGTTCATTTCAAAGTGTGTCATGACGTCACTGTTGTTGGGTCACCGATTTGAAGCGAGTTTCAGTTTATATGTTAGAGAAGTTGCCTATTATTTAAGGCGTTCTTCAATCTGAACTTGAGAATGTGTACGGTATAACTTGTACGTCGTAGCAACAGATGGCGGTCTGTACGGTCTGTGTGCTACCATAACCTCTTTCGAACTGTGTTTTGCGCCGGCAAGTCGTACGCAGGGTATTTGTTATCATCGGTTGCGTATGGTAACATTCCACAACACAAATC
Organism: Periplaneta americana; assembly: GCF_040183065.1. Lineage (NCBI taxonomy): Eukaryota > Metazoa > Arthropoda > Insecta > Blattodea > Blattidae > Periplaneta > Periplaneta americana. The sequence continues at coordinate 137,923,995 of NC_091121.1, read as the reverse complement.
AAATGCTCCGTGTCCATGTTGACCGTCGAAGTTAATGTCAACAAATACGTAAGTAATCGTCTTAACCCTCTCCCCATATCTCGACAGTACGTATTTCCAAACAGTTCACATTCCTGCCACTACCGGCGTTACCGTACGTATCGGTACGTACTCTTCAGAATGAACGCCGTACTTGCTAGCCAACTTCTCTGCCTCTTAGATTATACACCTGAGCTGCGGAAGTGTAGGAAGATTGAATTCTCTAGGCTCATCAGCTAGCCACATGACGGCATGCAGCGAGCCAAGACACATTTTGAACTGAACACCCAGTATAAAAATAGCAAAATAGCGCTACGGAAATATTTCACGCAGGAAACCCACAAGTGATAGGTTGTATCCGAAAATTATATTCAATAAACTATATATTATATTCATATTCAAATTCGATTTTAAACGAACGGTCTTACTAATAAACGTGTATAGTTTTTATACGAGACTTATGCACAGTTAGGACAGAAAATGTTACTAATAAACCATGCATAAGCGATGGATGTTTAAACAGTTTGTAACTATACATGGAATTGCTTTGAATTAGTTATATACACGACACCCCTTGCTTAAGCGTTGTATATAGAGAAAAATGGCCGCCCTTCTAACATGTTCGTATCGATTGTCATTTTATGATGATGGTTGCCTTTTAACCACAGATGAACAAACCAAAGAGCATAGAATAATTAGAATGAATTGCTTCTATATAATATTTGATCAATATATCGCGTGGTAATCGATCAGGTGCAGTTGTACTATCGATACTTAGTGCGTCATACTAGCGCACACTGTCCGATGTAATTGAGAACCTCAGATATGCTATTACCTTTCGTAATGAAGTAATGATGAAACTATGACGTAACTGTGTAACAGTTGTACTGTTATACACTGATTATTAGCAAGGAATTTACACACGACTTATAAACGAGCTATTCGTTGTGTAAATATAAGGCAGTTGAACGTCTGTATAAGAGTTTTTATTAGTAAGATCATAAATGTTTACAATTTAGTAATTATCATCATCACCATCATCATCATCATCATCATCATCTTCTTTATGGTATAGACCTCATGGCCTGTTCCGGCTCAATACTCCACCGCTTTCTTGGTCTGCCAGGGTCCCGTCTTCCTCGTGGTTTATAATTCCATACTAACTTCGGAAACCTTCCATAATCCATTCTCTGTAAATAGTCGATTCATCATTTCTTATAATCACAGACTTGCTGAATTGTAGATTTAATTTCTAATTCCGCCCTTATGCTTTCATTTCTTATATGCTCTAGTCTTGTACAGCCCTTGAATGTTCTTAGAAATTTCATTTCTGATGGCTGTATATTATTAATTTCTTTCTGTCTTAGGACCCAATTCTCACTACCATATAAGAGGGATGGAACTGCTATTGCCTTATAGAATTTTAATCGTGTTACCTTCCTTGTTTTATTTCCTAAAACTCTTCTGATTGTACCACACATATATTGGTACTTGGAAAGTTTTATTTGTACATCTTTATCATAGCTATAGGATATATCATTTTCCAAATGCTTAAAGTGTGACACTTGTTTAAGAATAATGTCATCTACTACAATTTTTGATCTTACAGGATCCTTCCTTTTGAATGCCATTATTTCGGTTTTAGATTTTGATATCTCGAAATTATAAGCTTTTGCTACTGTATTTAGCTTATATACACCATCCTGCAGTTCTTCCTCAGACATTGAGATAAGAGCCTGGTCATCTGCAAACAGTAACGTATTCATATATATATATATATATATATATATATATATATATATATATATATACATTCCTTTGGCTCTTTGTGTTATCTGTTTATTTCACTCGTTTAGTATATCGTCTAAATATAAATTAAATAAAGTTGTTAGACTACAACCTTGCCCAACTCATTGGTTCCTTGTCTCAAAACTGTTTCCTATTTAATAGTCCATATCAATGCAAATGCGAGTGTTATCATGTAAGCTTTTAATAGCATTAATTATATGTTCAGCAATTCCTTTTCTCAGCATGACATTCCATAATACTGATCTATTTACATGGTCAAAGGCATTTTCATAGTCTATGAAAGCAATGTGCGTTTCTAAATTTATTTCCCTTCTCTTCTCTATAATCAGTTTTAATGTGAAGACACTATCTGTACACGACCTACCTTTCCTGAAGCCATTTTGATTTTATGCTAATAGTACTTCCGCTATAGGTTTTAATCATTCTGATATAATTCTTATATATAATTTATATCCTGCCGTTAATATACTTATTCCTCTAAATTTGGAACAATTGGTTCTATCTCCTTTCTTAAAAAGTGGCTTAACAATAGCATTTTTTCATCCATCAGGAATTCTGTTTGCAATCCAACACATGTTATAAAAGTGGAGCAATCTAAGTTCCAATAATATCCCACCATTTTTGAACAATTCAATATTTATAGCGTCAATTCCAGTAGCCTTTCTATTCTTACTTGTTTTCAATGCATGTTGTAACTCTTCTAAAGTTAATGGATCTACTCCTTCTACAGAGTCTATTTGAGTATTAATTCCTTTAATAGTATTATCATTCCACAATTGTTTATAATATCTTAGCCATGCTTCTTCCGCAATTACACTCAATTGAGCAGTATCCTTTTCGTTCTTATCAAGGTGTTTTAAAATTTTATATGCGTATTCTTGACGCCCATGCACATCATCTTCTAACTGAGAAACATATTGGTCCCAGCTATCTCTATGTGCTTGTCGGAACTTTTCTTTTAGCATAAGCGCATTTCTTCTTATAATCTATTACATTTTCTTGACTGGGATTTTGTAGCATCTTTTTATATGCTTTCTTTTTATCTCCTACTGTATCCGCTAGTTCCTTAACCTTATACCCTTTCTTCTATAATTTTTATTCCTGGAACCTATTGCTTCTTTGGCTGCATTTTTAATAGCCTCTTTAATATTTACCCTCTCTTCTTCTATATCTGTACTTGTTGGTAATACAAACTTAATATAATTAACAATATTTTTAATGATACCAGGCTCATAGCTTGTGTCTTGGCAGTCCCAAAACTGCATGAAATGAGAGGGAAAATGTTGTTCACAAACATCCTCTACTACAGTTGTCAACTTAGCCCCAGACGTCCAGTCTAGATAGTTACGTGTTTAGGGAATTCGTCCCAAACATCCTACGGCCAAATTTAGGCACGAATTGGTGGGTTGCGCGGCAGCCGAGGCAGTGTAACTCGAGAATGCGAAGCGATAGAACGTTCGCAGAGACGTCAAACGATTTGCAACGAACCAGGATACAATCTCAATTGATCAATAATTATAACCAGCTGTCGACTAGTTAAACTGGCACAATTATTCGCGAGTGAATTTGAATGAAGGAAGAAAATTTAAATTGTCGAGATTTATGCAGTGCAAAGGGAGCTAGCGTAAAAGCAACGAATAGCAAACGATAGAGCACAACAGTTACTATAGCAAACGACATTTTATCTCTCACTGTATATAAAATGGCGACTTGTTATAAATTAAATTATATTCGACTACTAAACGTGTGTGCATTTCTTCATTCTGTGGTGTAGTTTATGCTGCGGGGGGATGTTTATGTGATAGTGTTGGCTACATTGTTCCTTTTTTTGTTGTGAACACACCCCCATTTTCGCCTCCTCTGATTGGAGGAATAAGGGAGTGGGGAGTCTGCTGGTGGAGCTAGGAGCGGCCTCGTGAGACGGGACTCGGGTTCGAAGCGACTCAGAGAGAGAACGTCTAGTCTCCAACCTCCACTGGAGGATTCGTCTGTTGTTTGTACTTCGCCAACGCCGGGTTTGAGTCGACCCGCCTGGTTGAATTGGAACGACTCTGGTTATGCGTGGGACGCATCACCGATAGAACATCGTTTTCATATTGCAGTTACATAGACCCGGTGGCGGTCTGCTTCATCTCTAACAGAGCATTGGCCAGCTCTGTTAATTATCATATTCTACACAGCGTGGGATCGCTGACATCCTTTAGATGACAGTGAAGTTTCTACGAGTCTATCGTGGTGTTAATGGTGATAGATTCTGAGTCGGTGACGAGGTATTCTACACGGACCTGCACCGGCAATCAGCTAAAGGTTGGAGTTTTGAACTTTATGGGATTTCTCAGAGCCCGTGGGCCATGGAGAACTGTACTTTATATGGGGGGGTTTGATCACTCGTAGTGTATAGTACCATTTTTTCACTTCTCATTCCATGTTAGTTATTAGTCCTCTCCCTCTCGGCAATTTACGCCGTTATCAGACTTTAGTATTTAAAATTCTTTTATTACACCCACTTCCTGCTTGGGGGTATTCTTACGTTTTCACAGTTCTTAATTTGTATAATATTTGTAGCTTCTTTCTCTCTACTTGTTTGTGGTTTATTAAATTGTTATGTTTATGATGGCTTATGTTATAAGTACTATTGTTAGAGGCAACCAAAAATCTTGAACCATACGATCCTCTTTATTTTTCCTTCCTGGGTTTTCCCCAGGCACGCCAACAAGACAATTCTTATGCCATAAATCCTACATCCCATCCGAGAGACGTTTTGAGACATAAAACTTGCAGCTGTGTCTCTGATACAGCTTACCCTGAATTTTTTGTTTACTTTCTCATTATATTTTCCATTTCCTTTTCGTTCCTTATTTATTTACCACTTTCATCGTATTCTATTCTATTATTCCCCTTTAGCGGAGGACACAGATGGGACTGTCCTCGCACTCAGACCGCTCGGGTGGGCCCACTGAATTACCCGGGACGGAATGGTGTGCATGCCCTAAGGCCCCCCGCTACGCGCCTCCTCAGAACTCTCCTACAGCCTATAAAGGGATCATATAGGCCCTACCATTCCGCGTAGACGTCACCGCGGTCCCTCAACCGCGGTTCTACGAGGAGAGCCCACGGTGCGTAGCATTGCCACTAACAACGATGATCATATATCCAAGTGGTCTAAGTCCGGCGAGAGCCCGCCGACTCTACATCAGATCAAGTCCGAAATCTATGAAAGAAACGGAGATGTTGTTTAAACATAGGAAGGGGGATTATGATGGCAAAATGAGTCCGAGGTCCAACGCCGAAAGTTACCCTGCAATTGTGCTTCGATTGATTGAGGAAAATCCTCGGAAAAACCTCAACCAGGATTTGAAGCCGAACCCGCACGTTCCATGGTCAGACGTGACAGCCGTTACTCCACGGCGGTGTACAATAGGTTTGTTCCAGCAAGTAATTCAGAACGTATTCCGAACTAATACCGAAATTCTTCCGACGCTTGCGCCAGTTGTGTACGGTGTCAGAACTAGTTCGGGATTTTACATTGTTGGAACATTTCTTGAACTCTTCTTTCACGGCCTTCGGAGTTTCTATTCATATTAAAAGCATATTTTTCTTCCAAACTTAATTCTTCGTAAAATGTATCGCTATCACTTTCCAAATCACTCATTATGGACTAGTTTTTTTTATTTAAACCTTCCTAGTCTCGAAGTATTGAACCATAACTTCAGATTAAACCATCTGAGCATGAGTCAGCAGTTCGGAACTCCCAGTTCCTGCTCTAATCCAGAACCAATTTCACTCGTTCCGAACGAGTTCTGAATAGAGATGGGATAAACTGTTCATTTTAAGAAACAGTTTCGACCGTAACTGTTTCATGGACAAAGCTGTTTCAAAATAACAGTTTCATAAGAATATGTTTGCATCACTAACAACTGTTCCAAGTGTTCCAACTGTTTCAACTTCTCATCTGCTTCAGGAACATGTTTCAAAGCCCTTGAATCGTCATTACATCAGTTGTTCAGTGTATTATGACAACGAAAGTCATTTTTCGTAGGTTACTTTTAAAGGTACAGTAAATAACTACAATTCAAAATGAATCGATTTTAGTAAAAATAATGCATATAACCTTAGGAGAGTTTAATAACGATGACATTAGCCGATGATATTTTTCGCGGTATATTAACAATTAACACTGTTATGGCACCATGAACTATTCTCCATCAATGGTGGGCTAATAATAATTAATATCACATTTATTAGGGAATTTGATTTGTACAATTAAATTGCGCGATCCTACATAGGCTACTGTTGCAGGAAGGCCGTTTGGAACATGGATAATATCTGTAGTGCTCGGGAAAAGTGACACAAGTCAGTTTCCACGAACCGTTTTTGATAATTTATTGACAACTTACGGAACATCTGTTAGCTTGGAAAAAAATACATAGGTATTCCTCCCATTACAATAATTCATACAGAAAAAACCAAATCGACATAAACCAGTGTAAGTTGTCAATAAATTATCAAAAAAGGTTTGTGGAAACTGACTTATGTCACTTTTCCCAAACACTGCAGATATTATATCTACTTTCGGTTGGAGGTCAATGATAGCGCTACACGTTGCCCTTTGCAGACAGAAAAGAAGAAGAAAACTGTTTCGAAATTGAATTGTTTATCTCGTGGAACCATGTGGAACGTTGGAGTGATCACTGGAGCAGTGTAACACTCTTTAGAACAATTGGAACAGGTTATATCACGAAACTGATTCATATCGAAACAGTTTGCATTGTGACACAGTTTGAAAAAAATTGTTTCAGCTTTTTTTACCCATCTCTAGTTCTGAAGCACGTTGGAACAGGTAAAGGAGAATTAAGTATCGGTTCGGAATCAGTTCTATTCTTATTGGAACGCACATTGGGCTATGCACATGTAGAAACTGTTCAGAATTGATACTGAACAGTGCTGAAACAAATCTTCTGTCATTCTATTAGATTAATTTCCATATGATTTACCACTCCTCCCATATAATATTTATCTTTCAACGACGCTATTATTTTTCAGTCTCGTCTTCTTTCCATTAGTCTTATTTTCTTTATATGTATATTCTTTCATTCAATTTAAACCTACTCAACTCATTATTCAGTTTTCGATTGTCATGGAGTAGGCCTAATTCCTATTTTATAATATACGAAAGTACATTGGGTTCTTAGATGAAGAAATCTAAATATCGGTCTACTGGATTTTCAAGTAATGTTATGTTTTGTGTACGCTTCCATTAAACAACCTTCACGACATGTATAGAGAAGGAACTGGAGGAGGTATTGTATTTATAAAAAGGTAAGAATGCATAAGATTATATCAGAACTTGAGCCTTGCCTCTAACTGTAGCGAATACTAATTGGTCTCATTTTGCTGTCTAGGAGTTTCTCATCTGCCTTCTGATTCCGTAAGAATAGCGTAGGTTGGAGCGCAGCACACGAATTGTCACATTATAACTACAGTCTCATTAGGCTAGCCTCAAGGGCTGTGCTCCGTTCGCACTCCAACTAGATTCCATCCATAGTCCTCCTTGCTATATTCTGACCCCCGGGCCACAAATCAGTTACGGGATGATGAATAGGTGATATAATCAGACTGAATTGGGACGTCTAAAGCTTCAATAGATAAAACTGATCTACAGACAGGGATGTTATTCAGACAATAATTGTGATTTACTTCCCTTCTAACAAAGACTAGCTTGAAATAGTCTCAAAACTTAGACATATTAATTTATCCGATTTTAAAATCACCTACAGAAATGAATCACCTTTAAGGAGAAGGGAATATAGGAAATCTCTTCTCTCATATTATTTTACGCAGAGCCTCTATTTCCCTAACATGGTTTCAAATTAATGTAAGAAGCTTTTTAAATACAACGTTTTCACTTTTGCCCTTTATGGTACAGTCACAGACATAAAAATGCAGTATTATAGAGAAAATGTTATATCTGCTCTCAAGAGTATCACAGAATCACAAATATTGTCTTAAATGAAAGCTAAAAGACTGCTAATCAATTTTGTTTGATCATTTTTAGAAATGTTAATTTTTATATTTTGCATTTTTATGAACAAAACGAAAAATTGCACGACTATTTTTAACTTATTTTTTAATTTGCAATTTGACAATTTCCTCTTACAGAATTTTGTTCATGTATAATATGAGAATATGCCCTAAAAATGTTATTCATTTATCTTAATAAATTATTATGTAAAATAAGACCTAAATATTACAATTAGATTTTTGAAAAGGAGCAAATAATTAAGGTTTAAAGTCTTAAGGGTTATCACGATTGGTTTAAACATGCACTAAAACAAGACGTAAGTGCAAGTTTGAATCAATAAATTATTGATATGTGCGATAGATTAATTAGTTTAGGAAATTGTATATTATATTATTCATTTATCTCTATTATTGTCTGAGGTATTATATATTAACTGTAAAAAATGTAAAATAAACGAACTGCGGATATTCAACGAAGAAGTTTGAGCACAAATATTTGAAAATGCCGTCAAGTCAGTAATTTTCTTCCTAGCGACCATGAAATGTCGCTCAAAAGAAGTCAATACTATGAAGTATTTTTAGGGTAAAAACAAAGAAAAATGTTAATTTTGACACACATTTGATCATTCCTATAGGTCTTTCCCCCTCAAGTGGTTAGGTACAGCTTACAGCAGTAAAATTTTGGAAATATTAAAAATTTTTTTCCTCCATTACTGTATCTTGTACAATGATGAAAATTTGTATGTATAAAACACTGTTATTCTGGTATAAGGAAAAATATTTTTATGACTTAAAACATTATTTACAATTTTTTTTTTCAAAATTCAGTTCACTGTGCAGTTGGAATCCCACATGACTCAAAATCTATACAACATTCTGTGATGAATTATTTTGTGTGTATTTATGCATCTCATATCTACAATATGATGCAAGATCACTTCTCTACCTTTGATAGATTGTCTGATAAAAATAAATATCAGTATTTTCTATTACACAAAATAAAAAATAAAATTATTTATTAAGAAATGTAGTTGAAAGAGCATCATATTGTAAACATGAGTTTCAGCAATAAAATAAATGAGAGAGACAAAATGAAAAAGTTAACAAGTGTTTTGAGTTATGAGGGAAACGCTTCATCATTGCACAATGATCTGCCAACATTTTTAATTTTGAAAAAAGTATATAAATAATTTTTTTTTAAATCGTAAAAATATTTTTTTTTTCAATAGGAGAAGGACAGTGTTTTATACATACCAATTTTCATTACTGCACAAGATACAGAAATGGAGGAAAAACATGTTGAATATTTTCAAAAATTGTACTGCTGTAAACTGTACCTAACCCCTTAAGTCATTGGCAGGAAAAAACATTTGCAGAGGTCTATTTAATTAAAGATAGAGAAGAATATATGGGAGAGTATGCTTTCCCTCTCCAAATTGCTTACACGAGTGAACCCACAACTTTTAGACAATAAAAGGAAGTTACTCAAGAATCTGAGCATTGTCGCTGTTTGATATTAATAATAAGATCTTGCTCATGTTACTCGCCGAGGTCGTGCTCAATCACCTCGGCCGCAGAGCAAGTGATCATGTCTTGATATAAATAAAGCAGAGGTCATGCTCATTGCTACGAGCAAATGTATACGATATCCTGAGGTAGCTTACTCGAGAGAGGTTTACAAACATGATGGCAGCATTCGTGAATGTGATTCCTGATCGAAGAAAGATTTATAAAAGACGTAGGGACTCTAATGTGTATAGTTACTAAGATTTGTACAGATTTTAACGGGAAAATGACATGTAGTGGCTTACGGAACATTTCTTACCCGAATCGAACGAAACAAGGGGTGGAACACTAAGCAATGCAGAAAAAAGGAGAATATTTCTAAGGTGTGTAGGAGACCCAGGTTTTCAGGTTGGTGTAGTAGAATATATTGGTTTTTCACAAGGGATTGTGTCCTTAGCATTCTGGGAAATTATCTGTGCAATTAAAGAAAAAGTAGACAATTGGATACAATTGCCAATGCTGCCCTTGAGGCAGCTAAAATTCAATGGTCAAACAAGTGTACATTCTCTTGATAAATTTTTAAACTATGGTTTATTTAACGACGCTCGCAACTGCAGAAGTTGTATCAGCGTCGCCGGTGTGCCGGAATTTTGTCCCGCAGGAGTTCGTTTACGTGCCAGTAAATCTACTGACATAAGCCTGTCGCATTTAAGCATACTTAAATGCCATCGACCTGGGCCGGGATCGAACCCACAACTTCGAGCACAGAAGGCCAGCACTATACCCACTGCGCTACCGAGGTCGACACATTCTCTGATATTGTAGGGGCAGTGGACTGTACCCACGTGTTAATAAAAAAACTATACATGGGGATGAATATATAAATAGAAAAGGAGTCCCCAGTATTAACGTGCAGGCTACGTGCAATGGAAATGAGAGATTAAACTAGCGTTAACTTCAGGTGGCCTGGTTCCGTGCAAGATTCCCGTATATGGAGAAATTCTTTAAAATGATTTTGTTTCCAGTCCTTTTTAGGTATGTTTTCTATTTCAATCGGCTTCTCATATTATTAATATTTTTCATAATCGTTTTCTCTCATTTCCATGCCAAATTCCTGCTTTATTACTTCCTGATGAATTCGACAGCTAGGGGAAGTCCATGTAACTTGGACCGGCGTGTAATTTGAATTGATTTCAATTTTGGTATTTGCAAGTTTGGTCAACTTCTGTCTCAGGTAGGAATAGCAAGACCGTTGAGAGTAACTTTCTGCCTGCAAGTTATTTTGCTGTTACATTCAAAGATGAGGAGTGAGAAGAAAATAAGTTTATTACTCACAAACCTTAAAACCTTACACTCTGTCGAGATTGAGTGCTGTGTAGTTACTATTTGGATGTTTTGCTTGTTCAAGTATTGCAAAAATATAAAGGTAACTTATACCATAGTTGCATTCGTTTATTTACAATATTTTTGTAATATTTGTTCACAAATGAAATATTTGCACGGTGGGTAATTCGAACCGAACGTGAGTGTGTAATTTAGACCATTGAAGCAATATTTTAATTTCTGCGCTTGTGGGTGGTTTTACCTGTGATTCTAAGGATGATATTGAATAAAAGCTTTTAATATTTGACAGAGAGATAAATATTACATAAAGACATATACAATAAACCCATAATTCTGTTTTATATTCACAAACTTAGCTACAGTAAGTTTCTTATATTGAAATAGTCTCTAATAAACAGGAATGTAAAAAACTTTCGCCCATTTTTAATTTGTTCTTAAAGTCTGGCTGTGGACCTCGCAGTGCTATAGTTGTAAAAAGCGAGCCCATAAAGACTGTGCCGAAATTCGGGATGAACTATATTATTATTATTATTATTATTATTATTATTATTATTATTATTATTATTATGCCACGTGTGCAAAGGTACGTACAATATATCATAATGTTCCATTTTATTGTTTAGAATTACTTAAGTAAATTAAATTTCAGTACGGGAGTTTATATACAGCATACCAGTCCAAATTACCCGATTTTCCGGTCCAAATTGCATGGAAACACATTTTATTATAAACATTGTTTTTAAACAATTTATGGAAATTATACCGGTATTAATGTTTAGTTTCAGCAAAGCAGTCACTGCGCTATACTAATTTTTGTTTATAAAATTTATAGAGATTTCATTGCAGTGGATGAAGTTTTATGCGATTTAAGTCAAGTGGTCCAAATTGCATGGACGTTCCCTACATGTTTAATGCCCTTCCTGTCAGGGAGTTGTGATTTCTGAACCACTTTTTTATGGACTTATAATTTGCTCAAAACGCTTTTGTGCTTTCCTCTATTGTGGAACGTAAATTAAACTTTTAAGCCACTCCTCAGACCGAACACGTTGTGTTTGTTAAGATAGCCTATCTACTATTGCCAATCCTCTCATACGAAATAGAGTCGGAAGTGCGGAAGGATGTAAATAAAGCAAAAACAAAAGATGAACGAATACAGAGCAAATGCTCATGTCGCTGATCTTTTGCTCCGCCATTTGAGGATGTTTTTATTAATACAAACTAGCGACGCTGTGCTCGTGCTCATCAGGTCTTACTCACTAGGAGTTTCTCAGTTTTATTAATTGTCTCATGCGTCTGTGATCTATTAATATACATGTCATAATTTTTAAAACCTGTGTGTACGAGTATAGTAAGGGGTTTACGCTCTATATGCCTGTCAATAATAATTTTGTACATTCCCTGGCAAAGCAATTTCGTCACTCCTTCATAAACCCTCTTCATGTTTCTTGTAGAATATCGATTTGTGCTCCAATACATACTTTCTCTGTTAAACTCCGATTATTCTTGCACTCATTTTACTTCAAATTCCTTTCCAATAAGGTATCCCAGAAGCTTGTATGACACATTTCAACCTATTCCAGGACAATGGATTTTTAACTTTGTAAGACAGGTATGTCAAAACGCCTGAATTACGTGCTCATACTACAAGCAGTACAAATTCAACAAGATTCACTTATCAGCAAGGTAAAATACACTCATCGCTCTTACGGAAACGTTATGCAGGTTCTTGAGAGAACGCAGTGCAGGCGCTTTGACATCCCTGTGGTACGAGGTTGGCAGATTTCAACAAATTGCTATCCACTGGCATAGCTCAGGAGGTAGCGCGTTTTTCTGTTGATTCGAAGCTGCGGTTGGGCGTGAATTCGATTTCCGCTTGAACCTTATTGTGTAGTATGGATTTTCCCAGGTTTCTCCAATGGTAAGGCAAATTAATGTCAGCTAATTCATGACGAATCCTCGGCCTGATCTCGCCAAATACCATCTCCTATCCGCCAATTTCATCGGCACTAAATAACCTGGTAGTTAACATAGGCGCTTCTCACTCTCTGCCCTCTGTTCAAGCTCTTAACCCGCTCTCGGGCAATAAAATTGCAGACACCTGACGGGCGATGATAAATTGCATTGGAATTCAAACTTCCTCTATGTAAACTGCACTGATTTTACATGCGGTAAATTGCACTGGATGTTGTAAATTGCACTTCTTCTCATTTTATTAAGTTTTGCCACATATTTTTGCCCAGTCTGTACGCTCTCGACAATCGATACATCGTCTTGCTTGAATTTGCCATTTGCAGCAAATGTGAGGAGGAATTTAATAAGAAATTTGAGCCTGCTACAGTAATTTCAGATCTCGAAATAGCTATTCATGTTGCAGTGAAAAACGTGTGGGCAAATACTGAAAATGTTCTGTGCAAGTTTCATTTAACCAATTCCTGGTGGAAAAAAATCAGTCTTCAGATCGAAATTTACGCAAAGATCAATAGCATGAATACACCACATAGAGGAAAAAATTCACACACTAAGAAGGAACAAATGTACGTTGAAAGACAAATTTCTGATTACCAGGAAGGAAAAATTGATCGATTCAGATTCATAAAAAATACATGTTAAAGCTTTGCCAAAATATAGTACAGTATTAGTGTTGAACAAGTGTTCGATAATCGACACGCATAATAAACTCAATTGTTAGTACAGTCTATACAACAAATATCAGCTCAAAGCTTCAGTGCAGTTTGTATCTTCCACTTCTCGGTCATCCAGTGCAGTTTACATGGTAAGTGATTAACCGTCCGGTTTCTTTGCAGTGCAGTTTACTATTTTCCAGTGCAATTTATAATCGCCCCACCTGACTGTCCTCCTAAATAACTCGTTTGTAAACATCGCACATCTCTCTCAAAAAACACCGATTCGAATTCTTTTCTCACTGTTCAGCTTCTTAATTTGAAGTTGAATGGCTTGAGTTTCGTCTTCTGTCCTTAACTTATGCCCAATGTGATGGGTTCACTTACGGTCAATAATAGTTATTTATTTCTCCTATGTCCTCCTATATATCTGTCAGTCTCTCTTTCTCTCTCTCCCTCTCATATTTTCTTCTAATGCTTCACCTTATAATTTGTATCTCCCTTTTCCTTACCCTCCATATTCTTCCACTTACGCTAGTTGGGATGACAGTGTTCTCTAACTCCAATTAAATCATGAACAGCATGTTCTTGTTCCAAACCTTTGCTAAACTTCGATAATTTCGTCCATGATCCCGTATTCCTTTTCCCCACCTCGATTCCGAAGAAGAACGTAATAATGGAGTGACGATACTGTACTCAAGCCGTGAGTTCTTAATGAAAAACTTTGTCTCTCACTTAAAATCCTCTTGAATATCATAAGATTATGTTCCTTCAGTACATTAACTATATCACTTGAGGAGAGTCCGATAAATACTATCTATCTCATCCAATACAAGTGGATGAATCCCAGTGTTTGATGAAATATCGGTTCCTTCTTTAACCTATGTAACCAGAGTGTCCAGTAATCCACTATATGTCAACTTCATTCATCCATGTTAATTAACTTAGGAACTTCTTATTCTATACAGGGTGTAAAGGATATAAACTGCCAAAATTATGTAAGTGTAATGTGTAGTGAAATTGAATTATTTTCTATAATTTTATTTTTAAATTGTAAAGTACCATGTTTTTTATATTGATAGTAGTCTATTTGTGCACATTTAAATTTAACGTGAATACCATTGCCATTCATCTTTTTTTTTATTGGGTTATTTTACGACGCTGTATCAACATCTAGGTTATTCAGCGTCTGAATGAAATGAAGGTGATAATGCCGGTGAAATGAGTCCGGAGTCCAGCACCGAAAGTTACCCAGCATTTGCTCATATTGGGTTGAGGGAAAACCCCGGAAAAAACCTCAACCAGGTAAATTGCCCTGACCGGAATTCGAACCCGGGCCACCTGGTTTCGCGGCCAGGTGTGGGCCCATTCATCTTGCAACCAATACATACTAATAGAGTGAATCGGGGGAGATTACTATCTGGGGAATATGCTTATTTCTTTGTAGTTTCACATTCTTCTAAGAGAGAATGCCACGCGCATGTCTTAATGATCACTGAGACAGTTGAATGTCTGTAAAGTGGAAGCTAACTCATTTTGCCACGTGTTCTTATTGTGAGAAGAAGAAAAGCAAGAAAACAGCTCATTTTTCTGCTATAAAATAATTGCAAAGGTATGTTAAAATTGTAATACATCCTTGAATTCGTAATAACTGTCAAAACTTTGTAATGGATATTGTAGTAAAGGTTCTAAAGTTTGTATTGTTAACAACCAACGACCTTGTTCCGCTATCTTAGACTGCGTCACAGCATTGGGTATCTTACACCGATACTTGGAGAAGATGATCACTTTTTTCGGGGTAAGATGACAACGTGTTGCAAGAGTTTTATTTTTTGCTTTATTGCAGGGAATATGTAAACATTAAGTAAGATTCTCTGATAGAAGTCAGTGGCTTGAGGGCAGTCTTCAACTTGCGATGGAACATGTTATAACAGAGGGTATGAACTGTTTTAAAGCATCGCAAGCATACGGGATTTCTTACCGTACCCTTAAACGCCGCCTAAAAAGAATTATGACCAAAAAATGTACTGGACTGAATTCATTGTGTGCAAGAAGTGATTTCACGAGTATTTCACACGGCAATGAAATATGTGCAATGACTGTGTTCCTAAGTAGTGATAAACGAGTGAAAAAGTGTCCATGAACTTTAGATTGAGTCAATTTTGTTATATACATGTATCAAACCAATTTCAAATAAAATACATATCTCAGTTAATGTGTTAATTGCATTTGCCATCTTACCCGACTATCGGGGAAAGATGACAACAGTGCAGGCAAAAAGAAAACCTGTATCTGTAAGCAAGGTAATTAATGTTTTCTGTTTTGTACCAAAATTATAGTTTCAAAATACCTTCTAGAGTTTGATATTTCAATATGAAATTCAAAACTAAATGAACAGTATCTTAAATTTTCAATCAAAGAAAAAGTCAGGAATCTTCCCCCGATCCACGTCTACACAACAGAGTAACCAATTATTGCTTCAGTGTACGTATCGGGCATATTAAGTTACTGCCTATTCTCAGTTTTAAAAACGTTAGGCTCACAAAACACTTTTTATGGGAAATATTATGACAGTTACAGTAAAACTTTCTTTTTTTACTTTTGAGGGCCTCTCCACTTTTCAGTGGTTACCCTTTATTCCCATTTTCCATCTGCGTCTGTCATTCCAATCCTGCTCATTTAGTCCCTTATCATTCATCATCCTCAATATTCCAGCCCTCCATGAATTTCTAGGCCTTCCTCGTTTCTTTCTACCAGCTGGAGACCACTGAAGTAGCACGTTTGGCCACCTCCCCTCATCCATCCTCCTTACATGACCATACCACTGAAGTTGTCTACTCTCTATTCTTGCAATCACCGATTCTTCCATGTTCATTATCCTTCTAACATCCTCGTTTCTTCTCTTTTCCAGCCTGGATATTCTAGCACCTCTCCTTATGCCGTCCATTTCAACTGCCTGTATTTTACTTTTTTGGCCTTCCGATAGACTCCAGCCTTCAGCCCCATATGTCAATATACTTTCCACTATAGCCTCAAGAATTCTCTTTTTTGTTTGCATTGTTATTGTCCTGCTCCATAGCACTCCATTCAACATCTTTATTGCTCCTCTACCCTGCTTTATCCTATAATCTATATCCGCTTTACAGTTTCCAGTCTCGTGCAAAACCAACCCCAAATATTTAAACTCCTTCACTATTTTAATTATTCCTTGGGGCAACTTTATATTTCGTCCATCTCCACCTATCACCAGGTATTCGGTTTTACTCATATTAACTTTCAGTCCCCCTGCTTCAAATGCTTCAAGGAGTTTCCTTACCATAAATTTTGCATCTTCTCGACATTGCGCAATTATCACCTGATCGTCTGCAAATAGCAGCGAGTGCACTGTCTCATTTCCAACTGGAATTCCCATTCCTCGACATGAATTATTCCACTGCTTCAGTATCTGTTGGATATATATTTTAAACAAGGTAGGGGATATGCTACAGCCTTGTCTCAAGCCTTTGGTTGTATAGAAGGCAGCTGATAACCTTTTTCCTATCTTAACAGCAGCTTGACAGTTTTTATATAGCCTCTGAATTAACGCTATTAGGGGTAAACTAACACCAATACCTTTTATTTCTTCCCACAACTGCTTTATAGGAACCGAGTCGTATGCTTTCTCTAAGTCAATGAATACTAAATGTGTTTCCTTTCCTTTAGCATACATTTTTTCACTTATCTGTCTCAAATTAAATATATTATCCATACAACTCCTTCCTGTAGTAAAGCCTGCCTGATCTTCCGATATCTTCCCTTCTATTTCTTCCTCTAATCTATTCTTGATGATACTATTAAAAATCCTGCTAATGGAAGGCATGACACTTATTCCCCTGTAGTTGTTGGGGTCCTTCTTATCCCCTTTTTTGTGGATAGCGGAAATATATGATATTTTCCAGTCTTCTGGAATTTCATCTCCTTCAAGAATTTGGTTGAACATCTTAGTAATAAGCCTTACTAACAGAGGAGGTCCATATTTCCATAACTCTGCTGTAACACCACCAGGTCCACTAGCCTTACCACTCTTGCTTTTCTTCAATGCCTCTCTAACTTCTTCCTCTGAGATCGGCTCCACTCCATTCCTAATAGTTATATCTTGATCACTTTCCTTTTCATTCCTTCTCTCAACTAGCAGATTTTGAAAATAGTTTTCCCACTGATTCATAGTTATGAGCTGTAGTATTGGTGAAGGGTTGTTGGACTTTCTCATTTTACGTAGCAGTCTTCAAGCTTGTGCCGATCTATTATACCCCAATTCATGATCTATTTCACCACATATTCTTTCCCAGGATTCATTCTTACTTGACTTAACCAGTCTCTTAACATTTCTTTTGCATTCCCTATAATGCTCCAAATCCTCATTAGATTTTGTGCTAAGCCATTTATTATACAGAGTTTTCTTATGGTCTATTGTTTCCAGTATTTCCTTGGTTATCCATTCTGTTCTCCCTCCACTTTGTCTCTCCCTTCCTAAAGATTCCTCTGCCACCTCCATTATAGACTTTTTAAGAAATTCATACAGTTCCTTAGCTTCCCAATCTTCATTTATTACCTTCAATTTCAAGGATAATCTACTCTGATATAAAAACCTTATACTTTCGTCCTGCAATAGATTAACCATATATGTCGGTTCTTCTATTACATTCCTTCCATTACCATTTTCCTTCTTTACTTGTTTAAATTTTGCCTTTAATGGGAATGCAACTTTTGCAATAACCGCATGATGGTCTGATCCACATTCTAATCCTCTCTTCACTTTCACATCCTGTATTTTAATTGTTCGCGTTTTTTTGCAATAATATAGTCTATTATTGACTTCTGGTTTTTTGATGGATTTAACCAAGTAAACTTATGAATGTCTTTACGTTTAAATTTTCCATTCATTATAACGCATTCCTGTTCTTTACAGAAGTCAACCAATCTCTGTCCATTATCATTTTCTTTATCCTCTCCCCAAGGTCCCACAGTCTCATCACTGATTCTTCTTCCAACATGTCCATTAAAATCCCCCATAATTAACAATTCATGCCCATCAGGACATTTATCTACAGTTTCTCTTAAATCATCATAGAAATTTATTTTATCAATTACTGGAGCATCGTTATTTGGGGCATATGTTCCTATAATATCTAATTTTATGCCATGTATGTCCATTGTTATTTGTATTATCCTATCATTAATTTCTCTCCAGTTTATTATATTCTTCTTCCATTTCTTTTTCAAGAGGACTGCAACCCCTGATTTTGCTCTTGTTGTTTTCGCTACCCCACTCCAGAAAAAGATATAATCATCAATTAGTTCTTGCCCAGTTCCTTTTTTCTTTGTTTCAGTAAGTATCATAATATCAATTTCCAGAGGTTTTATTTCCCTTACGATTTCGTTGATCTTTCCATTAATACCCTGAACATTCCATGTACCGAAATTCAGTGTCCGTTTACGTAGCCAGAGTCTATTCCGTTTAATCCGTCGGGCTGTATCATATTTCATGGGAAACGTAGCGTAAGTTGTTTTCCAGTAGTGGGTTGCTAGCCCTCTGCCTAACCCCCAACCTGGAGGACCAGGTAATTTGTAATCGAGGATGTCTTCCCCTAGCCTTTGGAGAACCAACTCCCATCCTGCAAGGCAGCAGCTCCCTATCCTGAGGTAATCTCTTCTGCCTTCTTCACCGTTGAGAGCTAAACTCTTCATCCGCCTAAGAAGCCATTGGATATCCTCTTCTGGAGTGCTTCTTCGTCTGACCTCTCTCCTTCGACCTGTCCGGCATGGGAGGCCCTACCAGCAGCTACGTAGCGGCATAGCTCTCAGGGTCATCGAGGTACTCAAACCCCACCACCAACTATAAGGTCCTGCACTCCCTAGGTGGGGCAGTTACAGTAAAACATTATTTGGTTTTTTTCTTCAGTTATATATGTTCTGTCACCAGTACATTTTTGGCAGTTTATATTGTTTACACACTGTATATTCATGTCTGCAACAATTTCTCCTAAATTAGGAGCATTACTAAACCATAGAGACATACAAAAAGAAACCGATCCACAGTTATCCGTCATGTAATGTTCTTCTGATATATTTTAAAAAGAGATCTGGTACCTTCAATTTTTGTGAAACTATGGCGTAAATACATTGCTTAGCTACGTCCAAAATAACAGAATGGCCACCATAGATTCGCTTATATATTTAGCACATAGGAAGTTTCATTATGGTGTTCCGTGACCTACATGAATCTCTCCACCAATGTATCTAGATATAGGCTAATGAGTATAAATCAGTGAAGAAAGAACTGTTCATACAGAAGAAATTTGTTCAAAATAAATCAACGAAACTTCTGCAATGTTTATGTAACCGTTCTTTCACATTGTCCATATGTAGCTCCTTTTTACTATTTCCATTGTCAATGTAATACGGATCTTTTTATCTTCACGTCTCAACAACTCTCATATTACTTTCTTCTTATTCTCATTTTACTGACAATCCATTCGACTCAGTTGTTCTTTCAGCCAACAAGGAACATGAATGTGTTCTAAGATTATGACAAGATAAAATCTCACTTCCATCCGAACTTCAGTTCAAATTGTACCTGTTGCGCTACCAAATGAGACAATAGTTCGTTCCAGGCATACAGTAACTATACTTTTCTATTCCGAGACAAAAGTTGTTCCTTGATGCGTAAGCAAACGTGAATGATCCAAGCGTCCTCAACTATTGAGCGACGCGACGAAGCTAGTAGACTGATCCGTCGATTTGGTAGAAAGGTAATGTTCATCTACTTAGAGATAACGCTTGAAGTAAGTCTCTTGCAATCGGCATCATCTTTTGGTAGATTGGTGGTACAAGTAAGTCAAGGAATAGCTATTACGAACAGTAAAAAAATCGATCATATGGAAATGGGTATTTAAGAGTTGTTAATTCATTATAAAAAGTGAATTCGATACAACGTTAATACAAATTAATTTTTATTTCCTAATATATACATGTATAAGTTATCAGAAAATACAACAATAAATGAATGCATGAATATATGAATATAAAGAATGAATAAATAAATAAATAAAAATAAATAAACTAATAAATAAATAAATAAATCAGTGAAGATAGAAAGAAAGGAGTGAGTGAGTGAGTGAGTGAGTGAGTGAGTGAGTGAGTGAGTGAGTGAGTGAGTGAGTGAGTGAGTGAGTGAGTGAGTGAAGGAAAGAAGGAATGTATGAATGATTGAATGAATGAATGAACGAATGAATGATTGAAAGAATAAACAAAGAACTAAATCAATAAATAAAGGATTAAAAGAAAGAAAGAAACAAAGAAAAAGAAATAAATATTACCTTATTCTCTGCAGCAATACCCTGAACAGTTGTGTCGCTTTCTCGGCGTTGAATAATATTTACTTTGCCAGAAATACTCAGACTTGAAAGTGTTTTTGACAGGATGCCTTACAGGTATGTGGGGTCTTGAATTCTCGTCAGAACAACAGACGACGTTGTACTGTTTTCAACTTTCTTTAAACTCAAATGCAGTCTACTAAATCAACGGAGCAATATAGTTCTTTCAGCCACCCTTGATGCACTTGTAGAAGGCGAAATACACAACACCGTAATGTGATGTGTATTTTTGATGATGATGATGATGATGATGATGATGATGATGATGATGATGATGATGATGATGATGGAGCAATGCTGGAATATCTGAAGGGAAAAACTGGAGTATCACGCGAAAACCCTACCATCAAGCGCTGTCTTTATCCACCACAAATTCCAGTTGGATCCGGTGGGATTCGGACCCGGCTTATCAGCTTGGAAAACTAACTCTATAGCCCAGGCATGTTCAGCGCGGGCAATTCTAGCCTTTAAGGGTATATGTACGTGAACGACCACAAATATTATCAGAAAATGCATGCTCTAAATATCCTTAATTTTATAAGGAAATTAACTCACAATGGACAAAAATTACAAGGTACCACAGCAAGACTTATTAGAAATTAAATATCTGATAAAAGTATAAAAAAGTTACTAATAATATTTTTTAGAATTCACCTTTTACTTTAAGTTAAATTTTCCAAAATTTGAAAATTTTCACACTTATTATTTCATAAATCCACAACCATTAGAGATGGAATTATAAAATTTTGTACACTGATTTAACATGCATTTATTCAAAAGCTAGACTAAAATGATGCCTATTTCTTTGAAAATAGAAACATTAGGTCACAAAATGTTATGTAAATGTTAAAATATTTTATATAGGGCAAATAAAAAATTAATTGTATTAAAATAAACATCTCTGCAAGTCAGAAATAAGTGTTTATTAGATGCAGGAAAAATATTTAAAATGTCAGAGAAATCATAACAATGTTATGGTTACCAAAGGATGTAACTGCAGAATTTGTTTTTTTTTTAATACTTTGATAAAACTGGTTTGAAAAATATTATTAGTTACCTTTCTTTATAATATTATTAGATATTTAAGTTATAATAAGTCTCGTTGTGGTACCTTGTAATTTTTGTCCAATTGTGAGTTCATTTTCTTCTTTCTTCTAGAAATTTAGAGCCTGCATTTTCTAATAATATTTGTCGTCGTTCACGTACATATAACCTTAAACCATGAATAACAGTGGCGTAGAATATATTTTAAGCGTTTACCTCCATGAATTCCGATATTCTACGTAACTCTTGGACCTCATTTAAAGGGTAGAAATGTCCGCACTGAACATGCCTGCACTAGCAGATCGGTAAAAGATGCGCCGTAATCTATTGATCATACCAATAGATAAATAAGGAAATGTACACAAAGGCTAAAGCGTGCAATTTGCTTCTATATGCAAGCCACGAACCTGTTTTCTTCATTTGGTTTATTTTATGACGCTTTACCAACTGCGATTATTATCTACCGTCTGAGTGAAATGAATGTGATAATGCCAGCGAAATGAGTTCAGGGTTCAGCGCCGGAAGTTATACAACATTTGCTCTTAATAGGTTGAGGGAAAACCCCAGGAAAAAGACACAACAGGTAACTTGTTCAAACCAGGATTTAAACCCGAGCCCGTTCGTTTCATGGTAAAACATGCCTACCGTTACTCTACTGTTTTCTGACCCCTCCTGAGGAATTAATACTCTTCCGATTGAAAGATGAAAACTTGTTTTGTCTGAAGCGGAATCACAGCGGCACGATAATCCCACCTTATTTTGTGAATTACACCTCTATATTACAAATACATCAATTATTAATGAGTGTAATTTTTTTCCATCCTTCAAATATCTTCGAACTTTGAAAACGCTTAGGTTCCATTTTTGCTTCCTAATTAATTATTGTTAGTCAGAAACTTTCGTAGTTTCAATCCTGAAGTTGTCATGCAGAGACATCTGCCTGCAAAGTAGGGAACATCACGGGGCTACACGTAGCTAATTAGTCAGAAATTTTAACTATATCAAGCTTTTGTTTTTTCAGTATCTGAAATTTACTACACGACCACATTTTTATTTTCATCCAAATGCTATTGAAGGCATGCTAAGAAATTCTATCTTTCCGTCCAAAATTGAATTCGCGAACGTCGGATAAATGATAGAAATGGTAATCATTATGTTACAGCGCATACAAAAATTTCTCATTGAAAATAAATTTTGCGGATGGGGAAACGAGAAGCGTATTTCTGTGGAATTATGTCATCAGCTGATATGTGCATTTTCCCTATTTTACAGGTAAGCATTTTCACGAAAAATCAGGGATACATTAGAATAAATACTTTTTTCTTAGTTAAACTCACAGATTATTACTCTTAACATATAGCCTATTACAACTCCTAAAATAAAGTAGCAATGTGAAAAAGTTAGCACTGAAAAGTGCAAATAGTAGGGAAGTGAAGTGAGGGGAAATGTGCCATACAGAACGGGGGTCAAAAATTAGAAGTATAGTATTTTTGGTACGATAATGGATGAGGAGTATGGTTAATGGAAGAATTGCAACAATTAATTAAAAGAAGTAACGACTTAAATTACTTGTACGCTGACGTTCAAAGATATCTGATCTTACTAATCGATAGTGATCGATAATTTGTTGGTGTAAGTGTGGATTCTTTTGTTATTACTTCTAGGAATAGATGGCGAAAATATTAGTTACTGTTGCCAATAGTAGATAAATATACCCGTGTTACAGAACTAAATGTTTATTCCACTCTACTGATTGTAAAACAATACTGAGTTTGGCTGGAAACCGCTGATATTGCTAATAGAATAATAATTTATGCTTAATCTACATAATCATTTACCCTGACAATTTTTAACGGCTCTCAATAATGGTGCCACCTATTGAGAACTAGCGGAACTCTAATGTTTTACAAACTTTCATATCTTTGGTTCCGACTTATCCCGTGATTGCAAAGTTCGCTTACACGATTATAAAATCGTATGTCGGATATCTTTGAACGTCAGTATTCGAGAGGCATTGTAAAACGGGGAGACGGCACTGTATACTAATAATGTGAAGTGCCGCCTCACCAAACGGTATATTGCTTAAGAACAGTTATATTCATTCATTCATTACAACTGGTCCTGAATATATTTAGTCGTGTTCTGTGAAATTACACAAATCTGCATATCAAGTTTTGCCGTGTCATAGAATTGCTCAAGATTTGTTCTTCATAATACACCAGAAAATTCATAATATTTTGAGATATTTCTCCTTCACTACATTCTTTTTCATCGAGAATTTCATTTCGGATGAACGCTTACTTAGGACTAAGTCATTAGAAGTGACATATTCGCCCTCGTTCTCAAATTTTCCGCCAGGGCCTCCGCAGCTATTAGATGAAGAAATTGGCTGGGCCACTGGGTGAGAAGGAACTGCCTACTGAAGGATGTACTGGAAGGAATGGTGAACGGGGCACAAGAAGATATCAGATGACAGACAACATTAAGATATCTGCATCATATGCAGAGACTAGAAGGAGGGCAGAAAATAGGAAAGATTGGAGAATGCTGAGGTTACAGTGAAAAACCTGCCCTTCGACAGAACACTATGAATTAATTAATCTTTCATGCTGAGATATGTTACAGAAAATTGTGGGCCAACTTAAAAGTCGCTACTCTATAGCTTTAATATTGGATCAAAGTGGTGCATCTATATTTTATCTATAGTCACAAAACGAATAAAATCATGTCTAAATAAAGTAAAATTTGCTTCAGAGCAAAACTCTCTCACATGGTTTTGTTCCGGAATGAACATTCTTGGTATCTTCATAGCAGACATTATTATGGTGACCCCAATAATCATTTAGAATAGCTCCTACTGTGTCGTTTGAGAACCTGTATGTCAGCAACACATCTAGTGACCAACTGACGATCTCCCACGATGAAATCATTCACAAGATTAAAATTTTCTCTGGTACAATCTGTCAGTGGTCAACCGAGATCTCTCATGATTTAATCATTCACAAGGAAAACATCTTCTTGAGTAGGTACGTCTTTGGTCGACCTGTACCCTTTGCGTGTTCGCATGTCGTCCCTCCATCATGTGCAACACCGGCACCACTTCATCACCACTTGACATTAAGAGGTCTCATCTGCCATCATATCTTGATTGGTTTTGCTAGACGTGAAATATTAATTATTCATTTCTCAATTTAGGAGATTATCAATGACTTCACGCAGTCTCTTTTTATTCAGAAACTGTCTAAAATGTAAATGATAAACCTGTAAAATTCTATATAAGATAGCTAAAATTTGAGTAGACTATTTCGTTTATATGACATCATTCCATTTTCGGCCAATCAAGTGTAATGAAATTTTGAATTCCAACCAATCACTGTCATACATCGCGATAATTAATGCAGCTCGATTTATCACTATCAATTTATCGTTTGGTCGTTCTTGTGTTTAATCAGTGCCGCCAACTGTTTCCACATAAATCGGTGAGAATGATTCCATAGTACTAAATATCTTTTTTCTTCCTTTCTCCTTTTTGTTTTCTTGATCACCAGATGAATTTGTCATACACTTTTTATTGTGAATTTTATTTAATTTTCGTATTACTTTTTTATTATTATTTTATTACATTCCATTTTGTTATATTCTTCCTTACGTTTTTCATATTAACTATTTGTATTAAATGACTTGCTTTTACTATATTTCAATGCATTTTAGCTTCTTTTTTTCTATTATGATATTATTTTTGTGTTTAGTGTCACTTTATTATGCCATTAACATTATTTCTTTTGTAATATATTAGTATTCTGTTCTTTAACTTTTTGTTAAATTTTTCACCGATTGTATAATTTGTGACCTGGTAGAGTGTAAGAGAAGGCCCTATGGCCTTAACTCTGCCAGTATAAATATATTATTATTATTATTATTATTATTATTATTACTATTATTATTATTATTATTAAAGTGCGAAATCCTTCTTCCGCATCTACATCTTCATCTTCCAATTCCATGTCCACTATATCTAAAGAAAATGACACTCCTTCATAACAATTGTTCATTTAATTAGTGTATTAATCAGGTTATTTGTAATTATACTATAAAATGTTTAAATTAAATTATGATTTCACCAGATAATGAAAACGTGTTCCTGTTATAATAACAAGAGAAAAGCGCAGTACATGTAATTAACATTTTTAAACCTGTATTTCGCTTGTCTCAACTGGCATTACTGAATAACATTCAGTATCTTTATTGCAGTAATTGTTATTCATCTATTTCGACTTCACAATGTCTGAATAGATTAAGTATTCATAAATATACAATTATTAACATTTTGTGAGCGACTTTTAGGAATATATTTTTTACATTTTTAATTTATTCACGAAATAGTCCTAATAAATATCACTCGAGGTCTGGAATTTCCCAAATAAATCCACGAGCTTCGCAAATCTCAGACATCTTGTGACATTACTATACATAAACTTCATTCTTATAATAACATGCTAAGCTATATTGGGACAATTTATATGGTACTACTTGGTATGAAGCGAGGACAATAGAGAACACTAGCTACAGTAGGCCTATTCAAGGGGTCTGTGAATGAATGGGACGGAAAAGACTTACACATTTTAATCATTAATGTAGTGTCCAATTTTAGAACTGAAGCAATATATATTGTAAATTATAGCAAAGTATTCCAGTAAACATTAATATTATTCTTTAACAAATAATCTTTACATAGAATCTAAGTACAGTATTTCTAAATTGAACACCTCACCGGAAAACATTGTAACTTAAAATTATTGAAACATGTGACATAGGTTTAAAAAGTAATTTTGAAGCATTCATTTATAACAATAAATTATTGAATTAATTCATTTATAACAATAAATTATTGAATTCATTCATTTATAACAGTAAATTATTGAATTCATTCATTTATAACAATAAATTATTGAATTCAATTTCGTAAAAATTCTATCTTTGATTAGTCAAATAGTTCCGTTAGTAGATATAGGCCTAATGTAATTTGTTCCTGAAATGATTTTCCTTTCTTTTCAAACATGAATTAGTTTTGTTGGTTACATCCTTTTCCAGGAGACGTCTTCAATATTTGTTCTAACCTCTGTCATTTAATACAAATTTCAATTTGGAATACGTTTTAATTGTTCTGAGCATAACTGTAAAATAATTCTATAAATTAGGCACAGTTCATTTCTTACCAACAGTAATCTCACTAGAGGTTTTGATTTATCTAGAGAAAATCAAAACTCGAGTGGGATTTAATTGACTATTACACGATTAGAAGAAAGTATATAAAGATTAGAAATAACGAAGTACTCCAATACAATAAAATATTAATTGACTTACGAAAATACAACTGTCTTCAAATGTATTATTGTACCATCTCAACATTACAAATATTACGCTAGATGCATTCTAGATGGCAGTAGTGTGTTATGATTAGCTGTTATCTTGCTATTAGTTGTGCCAACTATGGAATCTTCATTGAACTCTGTAGACGATTACTAGCAATGCCTTCTCCATCTAGATCACGATGGGCGTGTTACTAGTCAAGAAGCCTTTGTTGATTCAGTTTCATTTTTATTAAAACAGTTGCATTCCACTTCAATTATCCGAATCCCAGTAATCAACGTCACTTGACAGATGATTTTCAATAATTCTTAATATTAAACAATCTCTGATAAATGACTATCCATAATATCATATAGCAGAAACTATAACATAACCTAAATAATATATACAAGTGTTATAAAAGTTTTAATTAACGACGATGACATAAAAAATAAACATGAATAGTTTTAAAAGGAATAATTATTGAATGTACAATTTTCAAATTCGAATGTTTTAGTGGTTGGTGGTTCAGTTGATGTTATATTGGATGTGTGCGTAAAAGAAGTGGAACTCGTTGATGTAGGCCTACATGGTGTATTCCTCAACTTATTCAGAATTTACGAATGGTGCCCTTCATTTATTTGTAAATAGAATTTCAGTGAATATGCATAGGTATGACCAGTGATCTTTATTAATTCTTGTTCTTGAATGCCAATGCGAGTCGTATTTGAAACTGCTGTGCATCGACTGGAGTGGTTTGTAATTTTCTGTTTTTTTTTTTTTTTTTTTGACGTCCAGACTAGCGCAGTTTGAAATGTTGGCAAACAAAGAAACAAATGCTAGGGACGCGATAAAATTAAACAAATGCTAGGGACGCGATAAAATTGTGCGATAAGCAGCCATGATTGGTTGAAATACGTCCTTTCGTACCGTTTTATTGGTCAAAAGTAGTATGACGTAGTAAATGTGTAATAGTCAATAAAATTATTCATTATTATTATTATTATTATTATTATTATTATTATTATTATTATTATTACAAATTTACGTGAAACAAAATACTTCCACTAAATTCAACCGAGGGGCCAAGATATATTGTCGCGCACGGCATATTTTCACATATACATTAGAGACAGGCATGGCTGTAATATTGCAAAGAATTCTGCAAGAGAGGAAGTGGTTAAAGAGGTAGGTTCCTTACGGGGTCTCCAGATGTTGCCAGATTTAATGTAGCCTCGTGTTGCGTTTAATATCACCCCTTATTTTTTAAATGGGGAGCGCTGAGTTTTGCAGCGTTGGTTGTATGATGTGGATGCTAATTACTGTTAATATACATTCCAAGTTCACGGAAAAAGCACCTCCCTCCATCTTTTACAAAACAAGTTGTTTTCATGTGATGCTGTAATATTTCATACGAGGGGTGACCAGACATTTTTATGACCTCATTAACTTAGATTGTCTATTAATTGATGCTGATTTTTTTAATTACTTATTTTCAAATAGTTAACTTCACAATATAGGCATCTGACAAATGGTGTCTTAAACAGTGTAATTTAAGTCTGACCTCTTAAATTAAATGAACTTACCGATATCCTTTCAGAGTTCCTCGATATGTTGAATAATAATTGCACCAAAAGAGTGAGCCAAAGATAAAACCGAATAAATCTAAAGATTCGAGGTTAGAATTTACATAAATAATGTTTAAATTAAATTTAATTTAATTATATTTCATTGAACGACGCTCGTAACTGCAGAGGTTATATCAGCGTCGCCGGTATGCTGGAATTTTGTACCGCACGAGTTCTTTAACATGCCAATAAATGTACTGACATAAGCCTGTCGCATTTAAACACTTAAATGCCATCGACCTCGTCCGGGATCGAATCCGCAACCTCGAGTACAGAAGCTAGAAGGCCAGCTATATCAGCTACGCTACCGAGGGCGACTAAATAATGTTTATATTTGAGGTATTTATATGGGGTAACCCTACCCTCTTCAACATCTACATGGAGAATTTAGTAAAGAACTGTTTTCAGAACATGGGAGGAGTGATAGTAGGAGGAAGAAGAATAAAATATATAAGATTTGCTGATGATACGGCGTTGTTAGCAGAAGAGATGATGCTAAGGGATATCGATGGCTGAGAAACAAGACTGTTCTAAGTCTAAATTTTTATAAAAAAAAGAAATCTGTGTTTCATTGTGCTCCATGTCCTTGTCTGCTTGTATGAAGCGAAGAAAATTGTTATATTCCTCTTCATAAGGATGGTATGAAGCTATTTCCAATTGTTTCATGAAGCTTTGAATGTCATGAGCTTAAAATAGCTCTCCTGAAAAAAATATAGTAAACTGGACTTGGAACAGTCTGGTTCTGAGCCATCGATATGCTGCTGCAGCTAAATGACAGCTGTGAGGAGTATGGGATGAAGATAAATGCCAACAAGACGATGATCACAGTCGTAGGAATAAAAGTAAAGAAGGTAAACTTTCGAATTCTAAATGAGGCAGTAGAGCTTTAAATACTTGGGGTGTACTATAAGAAGTAACATGAGCCGCTGCCAGTAAGTCAAAAGGAGAACAGCAATTGCAAACGAAGCTTTTATTAGAAAAAGAAGCATCTTCTGCGACCTCTAGAGAAGGAACTAAGGAATAGACTAGTGAAGTGTTTTGTATGCAGTATAGCATTGTATGGGGCAGAAACATGGACTTACGACGAAGTGAAGAGAAACGAATAGAAGCATTTAAAATGTTGATATGGAGAAGTGAAGTGTATAGACAGAATAAGAAACGAATCTGTGTTGTAAAGAGTGGATGAAGAAAGAATGATGCCGAAACTGATCAGAAAGAAGAAAAGGAATTGGCTGAGTCACTGGTTGAGAAGAAACTGCCTTCTGAAGGATGCACTAGAAGGAATGGTGAACGGGAGAAGAGTTTGGAGTAGAAGAATATATAAGATGATAGACGACATTAAGATATATGGGTCATATGCAGAGACAAATAGAAAGGCAGAAAATAGGATAGACTGGAGACTGCGAAAGAATATTTGCAGCCAAAGACCTGACTTTGGGCGGAATACTATGAATGAATGAATACAGTGTATCGGGACTTTGTGCCCACTCTGTACATTAAGCGTTGTTTATATACATATATTTGTGATATATCTAAATAACCATCATCATCATCATCATCATCACCATCGTCATCATGAAGTTATGTTCTTACATGAAGAGCTGTTAATAACCAGACATGGATGAAAAATCAAGTAGGCCTACTAAGTACCATACCGTTAGAGTTTGGTATACTGTTTGCTGTAAGAACAATAGAAGGAAATTTTGTGAAATAAACATAGAACTTCTATCAGAATATGAATAATAAAAAAGCTTGCTGCATAAAAAATTTTTGGCTGTACATGAATTCACAGATGTAATATACGTCTCTTCACACCGAAAATAAAGGCGAAACCAAGTACTGATCATGATTTGGTATGTATTAAACCATATTTAAAAAAAAAGTATTTTATTGCAGTTTATTTTTCAAAAAAAAATAATAACAATTTATTCCTATATGTCCTCTGTAAGAGACGTCGGAACAGAGGAGGAATATTAAGGTCGAGAGTTATTAACAAAGCATGTACAGTATAGTTTTTTTTTTGTATTATCCCTACACATCTGAACATGGGATTTTCTTCTTTCTCTATGTCTGAACAGTTACAATCGTCTGCTTTATCAGCTATTATAACTCCATGAAACAAAATACGCTAATTAGAATTGTTACAATTAATACTATGTATAATAAGGGACAGAGTTTCTGTTTTCCAAGCCGGAAATCGAGTTCAAAACTGGAGAACTGAAATTGCACAATATGAATATAGACGGAGATGGGATAAATTGCTCATTATATTCCCCTATTATCTGTCATCCCTTCATGATTATTCCACAATTCACATCCGACTGTGGTAAGAGAAACTCACTTCAATGTAATCTCTTGCCTGGAGACCAAAAAAAATACAAGGCATTCCTGGACACAGTCCTAAAGTTCCTACGGAATGATAAACCACACACGATCCCAAAAGTTTTAACCATTTTCTGATAAATTGTGTATTACTATACTATTCTCATTATACAGAGCACAAACCTAACATTACTGAGTCTTGTCCACACCTGTGGAGTAACGGTTAGCGCGTCTGGCCGCGAAATCAGGTGGCCCGGGTTCGATTCTCGGTTGGGGCAAGTTACCTGATTGAGGTTTTTTCCGGGGTTTTCCCTCAGTCCAACATGAGCAAATGCTTGTTAACTACCGGTGCTGGACCCCGGACTTATTTCACCGGCATTATCACCTTCATCTCATGCAGACGCTAAATAATCTAAGATGTTGATAAAGCGCCGTAAAATAACCTACTAAAAATTATTGAGTCTGGATAACTTTGAAATGAAAGCTTACTGGGGAGGGGGGAGACACCACTCGAAAATAAAGGACCGCAGGACCTAATAGTGGTAAAGGTCATTGTTGTCTTATAACAAGATTAAAAAAACTGCTACTAATCACTTAACAAATTAATAACATTACCACTGATACATCAATACACTAAAATATAATAAAACATAATAATAGGAAGGAGCATTAATATAATAACAACTCCTATAAAATGCAAAAAGAAAAAAAAAGAAAAAAAAAAGAAAAAAAGAACTAAACAGAGCAATACGCAATATATATATATATATATATATATATATATATATATATATAACTAGACTGAAGGACTTAATATGTACAGGCGTTGGAGACAATAAGGTAAGCTGCAAACACACTAACCGAAGGTCCAAGTCTATAGCTGAATGTAAAGTCAAGTAAAATACGTAAATAATGGTTGTGAATAAGACGGATTAAAAAGCGATAGTGAGGGCAAGGGAGAGAGAGAGATAGAGAGAGAGAGAGAGAGAGAGTCCCGGGTTAAACACGAAAGTTCATCGGGGGGAGACGGACCTTCCTTCCAAATACACGTCCCATGCGATACGCATGAGCCAACTTACTTACTTATTTACTTACTTACTTGGCCTTTAAGAAACCCGGAGGTTCATTGCCGTCCTCACATAAGTCAGCCATCAGTCCCTATCTTGAGCAGGATTAATCCAGTCTATACAATCATATGCCACCTCCCTCAAATTCATTTTAATTTGACTCTCCCATCTACGTCTCGGCCTCCCCCAATGTTTTTTTTTTTCACTCCGGACTCCCAACTAACACTCTATATGCATAACTGTATTCGCCCATAACTTTTCAGATGTATAATTTCAATACTAAATTCAATGATCCAGATAATTGTGTGCTCGGTGAAAATATTTTTTGAAATATTTTCTTCAATTTATTTACTTACTTATTTATGGCCTTTTATGGCCTTTGAGGAGTTTCATTGCCGCCCTCACATAAGCCAGCCATCTGTCCCAATCCTGAGAAAGATTAATCTAGTCTATACAATCATATTACACGTCCCTCAAATCCATTTTAATATTATCCTCCCATCTACGTCTCGGAATCCCCAAAGGTCCTTTTCCCTCCGGTCTCTCAACTAACACTCTATATGCATTTCTGTATTCGCCCATACTTGCTGTGGTCGTGCCAAAGAATCAGTCCCATTCCGAGGCTTATTTTGGGGTTTCGTAACAAGCTGTTTTTTTACGGTGATGGGGTGTTAGCCCTTCGCCCAACTCTCAAGATGGAGGACTACCCCTTATATGCTGTCCACGCCTGCTTATTCAATATATTCGCAGCTACCCTCCATATCTGGAGGCCGTCTCCTCTATCCGCAACCTGTGGACGCGCCATGCCGTGGTGATAGGGACCCACAATACATGGATTTTCTTCAATTGGCGAGTAAAATGTGACAAGACATATATTTCACAAAACGAAGTGAGCCATCTATATCCGGTGAATCGGTTATCAAACAACAGTTAATTAAACTACGAGTATAGGCCTACATAGATTTATTTAAAGGGATGTTAAGGTGACAAGCCACAGTTTGTTTGCTTTTGAGACCTATCCGTTGATAATATGAACCCATCAAAGTTTGTTCGGTACTCGGAAGCCAAGCACACTTTTCTTAAAAACAAATTCTTAGAATTTTTCGAAATAAAATTACATGTTTTGGAAAATGAACAAAATTCTGTTTGCAAAGCAAGCCATAGTAATGAAATGACGCAATGCTTGCATTCCATCGCGTAGGCCTAAGCATTAAGACTAACTAAGATATGTAAGCACCATACGAATGCGAAAAACTCATACTGCCTACTGCTATTGTTAGGGCCAAGTTTTAATAGAATCGGAACTAGCATAAAAGTTTCAAACAACATTTTTAAGGTGAATCAATAAAATGGTTGCAGATATTCGCGATCAGATAATTCATAAAGAGAAAACAAGTGAATTTTATGGTATTTATATTGATGAATCAAAGGAAGTGTTGAATGTTTCTGGGTTTTTATGTTTTGTTAGGTATAAAGTTCAGTGGTCCATTGAATAAAATGTGCTGCTTCGCAAATTAACACCTAGTAATGCAATAGGACAAAGGTTTTTATGTTTTGTCAGATATTAAGTTCAGGGTCCATTGAATAAAATGTACAGCTTCGCAAATTAACACCTAGTAACGCAATAGGACAATGATTTTTATGTTTCGTTAGGAATTAAGTTCAGTGCTCCATTGAATAAAATGTGCTGCTTCGCAAATTAACACCTAATAATGCAATTGGGCAAAGGTTTTTATGTTTTGTTAGCTATTAAGTTCAGTGGTCCATTGAATGAAATGTGCTGCTTCGCAAATTAACACCTAGTAATGCAATAGGACAAAGGTTTTTATGATTTGTTAGGAATTAAGATCAGTGGTCCATTGAATAAAAAGTGCTGCTTCGCAAATTAACACCTAGTGATGCAGTAGGACAAAGATTTTTGATTTGATAGCTAATAAGATCAGTGGTCCATTGAATAAAATGTGCTGCTTCGCAAATTAACACCTAGTAATGCAATAGGACCAAGCGTTTTATGTTTTGTCAGGTATTAACTTCAGTGGTCCATTGAATAAAATGTGCTGCTTCGCAAATTAACACCTACTAATGCAATTGGACAAAGGTTTTTATGTTTTGTTAGGTATTAAGTTCAGTGATCCATTGAATAAAATGTGCTGCTTCGCAAATTAACACCTAGTAATGCAATAGGACAAAGGTTTTTATGGTTTGTTAGGAATTAAGATCAGTGGTCAATTGAATAAAATGTGCTGCTTCGCAAATTAACACCTAGTGATTCAGAAGGGCAAAGATTTTTGTGTTTTGTTAGCTAATAAGATCAGTGGTCCATTGAATAAAATGTGCTGCTTCGCAAATTAACACCTAGTGATGCAATAGGACAAAGGTTTTTATGTTTTGTTAGGAATTAAGATCAGTGGTCCATTGAATAAAATGTGCTGCTTCGCAAATTAACACCTATTGATGCAGTAGGACAAAGATTTTTATGTTTTGTTAGGTAATAAGATCAGTGGTCCATTGAATAAAATGTGCTGCTTTGCAAATTAACACCTAGTGATGCAATAGGACAAAGGTTTTTATGTTTTGTTAGGTATTGAGTTCAGTGGTCCATTGAATAAAATGTGCTGCTTCGCAAATTAATACCTAGTGATGCAATAGGACGAAGGTTTTTATGTTTTGTTAGGTATTAAGTTCAGTGATCCATTGAATAAAATATGTTCCTTCGCAAATTAACACCTAGTAATGCAATAGGACAAAGGTTTTTATGTTTTTCAGGTATTAAGTTCAGGGTCCATTGAATAAAATGTGCTTCGCAAATTAACACCTAGTAATGCAATAGGACAAAGGTTTTTATGTTTTGTCAGGTATTAAGTTCAGTGGTCCATTGAATAAAATGTGCAGCTTCGCAAATTAACATTTAGTAATGCAATAGGACAAAGGTTTTTATGTTTTGTCAGGTATTAAGTTCAGTAGTCCAATGAATAAAATGTGCTGCTTCGCAAATTAACACCTAGTAATGCAATAGGACAAAGGTTTTTATGTGTTGTCAGGTATTAAGTTCAGTGGTCTATTGAATAAAATGTGCTGCTTCGCAAACTAACAACTAGTAATGCAATGGGACATAGGTTTTTAAGTTTTGTCAGGCATTATATTCAGTAGTCCAATGAATAAAATGTGCTGCTTCACAAATTAACAACTAGTAATGCAATAGGACCAAGCGTTTTATGTTTTGTCAGGTATTAAGTTCAGTGGTCCATTGAATAAAATGTGCTGCTTCGCAAATTAACACCTAGTAATGCAATAGGACAAAGATTTTTATGTTTTGTTAGGTATTAAGTTCAGTACTCCATTGAATAAAATGTGTTGCTTCGCATATTAACAACTAGTAATTCAATAGGAAAAAGGTTTTCATGTTTTGTCAGGTATTAAGTTCAGTGGTCCATTGAATAAAATGTGCTGCTTCGCAAATTAACACCTAGTAATGCAATAGGACAAAGGTTTTTTGGGAGGATTACTGAAGAATACGATACAGCGATTTTACACCTCACTGATGAAACAAAGATGTTTACGATGACGTAATATATATATAGGGTGTTTCAAAAATACGGGGCATAATTTCAGGTATGTATTTCCCATATGTAGACAATCAAAATAGTTCATTACAACATGTGTCCGGAAATGCTTTATTTCCGAGTTATGGCATTCACAACATTGAAATTCACCGGAACGTTTTTCTTTCCGCAGGTCGTTGCCGTCAAAGGAGACATTAAGAGGCCACTCTGACAGTTCATTCCGAGGCGAAGGTTACATTCAGTGTTGTGTAGGCGTTAGACTGTGCGACATGTATTCAAATCAAGAGCTGGCAGAGATATACTTCATGTACGGTAAGGCGGACGGCGATGCTGCGCTGGCTCGTCGTTTGTACCAGGAGAGGTACCCACAGCGACAATGTCCAGATGAATGATGGCGCTCCTGCATACTTCAGTCGTACGGCTTGCCGGTACTTGGATCGAAGGTTTCCTGTTCGATGGATAGGTAGAGGTGGCCCAATTCCTCGGCCTCCACGCTCACCTGATCTGAACCCTCTCGATTTCTACTTGTGGGGCCATTTAAAATCATTGGTTTATTCGTCTCCGGTGCCTGATTTGGAATCCCTTCGGAATCGAATTGTGGCATGTTCTGAGGACAAACGCTATACTCCTGGAGTTTGGGATCGTGTTCGCAGGTCAATGAGACATCGATGTGAGGTTTGTATTCAAGCAGGAGGTGGACATTTTGAACATCTTCTGTAATGACAACGACCTGCGGAAAGAAAAACGTTCTGGTGAATTTCAATGTTGCGAAGGCCATAACTCGGAAATGAAGCATTTCCGGACACATGTTGTAATGAACTATTTTGATTGTCTACATGTGGGAAATACATAGGCTGCCTGAAATTATGCCCCGTATTTTTTAAACACCCTATATATATATATATATATATATATATATATATATATATATATATATACACAAGACATACCAAAAGTCTCAACAAACCTAATCTAACCTATTACTCGCTCTCGGTCGTTACGAAAACTCTCAATCTACCAAAAAACATGGAGTTCCGTATTTTATTGTCCAGCAGGCCCGATTTTATAACATATTTTATAAGACTATAGAAAATAACATGCATAGTAGTGTGTAGCGAAGTTGCAAAGGCAATATCAGGAAAGAGAAATTGATAATGATCTTATATCAGTCGCTGAATAGACGCACTGCTTCCTTTAGGGACAGAGGATATGTATACTAACCACAAGAATTATGCCGCAACTTATGACTAATATTCTCAGTGAAGATATATGAAAGGTTAATTTTATTTAAACTCGATAGATTTAGAATACTTTGTTTGTTTGACTGTGAGGAGAAACGTTCGCAAACAACAGACACTCTTTTTCTACACTGACAATGAAGTCAAGTGGTTGTCGCGGCAGGAATTGCTAACAAAGCTAAAAGCTCCATACAAGACTGCATCTTCATTAAGGAAATTAAAATACAACATTGCACATAGAACACAAAACACTCTACAAAAACATCTCAACACACAAAAAAACAAATGTAACAAATTAACATGTAATAGTTGTAACGACTTCTCCATTAGACAAATTGGGAGATCATTTCAAACAGGATACAAAGAACACATCACAGCCATATTCAAATCATAGAATACTTCCGTCCACGCAGAATATATAAGCAACATTAACCACAATTGCATAAACATAGGAATTGACAAGGAAATCTTACATACATACATACATACATACATACATACATACATACATACATACATACATACATACATACATACATACATACATACATACATACATACATACATACATACATACATACATACATACATACATACATACAGAGGGTAAAGATTGGTAATATTGTGATACAAGTAATATTGTGATAGTTCTTTTTGAGAATTTATTACAATTTTACTGTGCGAGACGATCAGTTTTTTGCGTCAACTTATTAAGGCACTCATGTCAATTGATGCCCATAGGCGCAAACGCGCGCTTTAGAGCTCAGGAGAGCCTGAGCGCTTTACAGTGGAAAAGAAAGAGACAGACGAAAGAGGTAGTATATGCCGCTTGGTCGAGCTACTGTATATCCAGGGATGGCCAGGACTGATTCAATTGATAGAGGGAAGAGAATTTATTAAAACTGTATCCATGTTAATTTTTAGATTTTTGTGAGAAGTATGAGTGCATTATAAGAATGTAAAATTTAATTTTAATGCTCATTTTTCACAAGTTTTTTTTGATTCTCAACTTTATTTATAGAAAAGTGAAATTTTCAGTTATAGGCCTATTTTTAGTAGCATTGCAGGTACTAAAACAATGTTTTCGTAAATCTAATATACCGTAAATACGTATTACTGAAGATGGTGTATTACAAATTTTGAAAATATTGGCGTGGAAAATCTTTGTAAGGAAATGAATTAACAAAGCAAGTACTGTTACATCATAAGCAGAGGATATGTGCCCATCAGTTGTAAAAATGTTAGCTCTATAGCTTCAACAGGTTTAGAAAAAATAATGTAATATTCTGATGATAGGAAGTCGCTCATCAATATAATTTTAAAAGAATAATGCGATAAGAGTTTTGTTATGGAATATTAGTTACACTTAAAACATATACTGTACCTAGGTAACATTGATTTGTACTATATTACTGTCTTGATTAATTCATTGATTACTTTTATAAGGCTAAAGATACCGTTAATATCAAATCCACCTTATCATGTTATACTCAATCACTTGTTTGGGCGGGGGGATATCACTTTCTTTATAAATTATGTGTTTCCTTCACTAGTATAGTATAGTATAGTTGTACTGCCATGGAATTTATGTGAATATTCCTTCTTAACTTTTTATTGTGCTATTAACGTTTCAAACGCAAGTGCATTATTAAGAAATTGGTGCCTGCACTTTTGTTTTACAGACAATATAGATAATATCAAACAGAAAGCAGTAATATAAAAATAACGTCATAAAATTCCACGTTCCGTTTGAAGTTTGTGCACCACTGTTTTCTTAATCAAACAGACTGCATATTTCTCCTTCCATACCTAGCGCTTGATGCCCGCACACGACATCAAGGTCAGAAACATGCGCTTGCTTTGACATCATTGTATTAAGGGAATGTTCGTGTAAACGTTTCTGCACAAAACCGGTCCTTCTCTCGCTCATTGAAATTGTAATGAATTCTCAAAAAGAACTATCACACCATTACCAACCTTTACCCTATATATACGAGGCGCATCCAGGAAGTAAGTTTCCCTATTTAAAAAAAAAAAAGAACACACACTTTCAGGAAAATATTTATTGGCAACAGATGCAGCAATGTTTCAGCTATTTTTCAACATAGCCACCATCAGAATTGAGACACTTTTCGTATCGTGGGATCAACTTTTGTATCCCTCTGTCGTAGAACTCTGCCGCCTGTGAATGGAACCAGCGTGTGACAGACGTCTTCAGCTCTTCGTCGTTGCCAAAACGCTCACCGGACGACAGGAATTTCTTGAGGTGCAAGAAAACGTGAAAATCGCTGGGAGAAAGATCAGCACTGTAGGGTGGATGATCAAACAACTCCCAGCCAAATTCCGTCAAAACAGCTGCTGTGCGCCGAGCCGTATGTGGACGAGCATTGTCATGGAGGAGCACAGCATCTGCAGTAAACATTCCACGCCTCTTGTTTTGAATGGCACGTCGCAATTTTCGCAGTGTTTCACAGTAACGGTCAGCGTTCACTGTTTCACCTCTTGGAAAGAAGTCAATGAGCAGAATGCCCTTCCTGTCCCAGAACACCGTGCACATCACTTTCCGTACCGACAGCGTCTGTTTGAATTTCGTCCTGACCGGAGATCCACTATTCCGCCAATGCATTGACTGCTGCTTGGTTTCCGGGGTGAAGTGCGAAATCCAAGTCTCATCGCCCGTAACGATCCTGTCGAGGAACTCGTCGCCGTCATCGTGATACCGTTGCAGAAATGTCAGTGCTGCTCCTAAACGTTGCATTTTGTGTTAGGGTGTCAGGTTTTTCGGCACCCACCTGGCACACACTTTTTAGAACAGCAGGTGCTTAGTGACAATCTCATGCAATAAGGATCGCGATATCTGCGGAAAATGGTTGCTCAGCTCCGTAATCGTGAAGCGACGGTTCTCTATGATCCACTGCCGCATCAGCTCAACACTATCATCATTGATGAGGGACGGTCGCCCACTGCGCTCTTCATCATGGACACTTTGACGAGCTTCGGAAAACTGCCTACACCAGCGACGCACCATCTGCTTACTCATGATGTTCGGCCCATAGACCTGACAGAGCTGCCGATGAATTTCAATTGGCGCAATGCTTTGTGCATTAAAGAACTTTATCCCCGACCGAACCTCGCAGGCGGCGGGAGAAGGAATAAGAGCTTCCATTTTGGATCAGTGCTGCCACGCTACTGGCACCAGGCGGGACCTGTCCGGCTGGCATATGATTGATACGTCATAGATCTGTTACGCATGCGCAATTGACACGGCTAATTACTTTTACTTTCAAGGGGAAAAAATCTGGAAACTTACTTTCTGGATGCGCCTCGTATATATATATATATATATATATATATATATATATATATTGGACCGAAAAGCCACAAACTGAACACACTAGAACAATACGAATTTTACAGACACAAAAACACATGCATAACACATCTTCAGCACACAACTATATTTCAGAACGCATACCAGAGCTTACACAACGTTGCCGATCATAAACGCACCCCCACCAAGGCATCAACAAGAAAAAGCCGGAAAAAAGCAAAGTAACTGACTAAATCTGAAGTTGGAGGATATCAAGCCTGGACTAGTCATTAAATAAGGTAAAAAACCATAATAGTTTCAATTAACACAGAAAAGTTGTTTATATAACAAATTCACCAAATTACCAGATAATTTTATTTTTTTTTTTTTTCAGGGTGAGATTTTTTCCTTCTTCTCTCTCCCTATGTTTTTTTTTTTTTGTATATGTCTATCTGTATTATGAAGGTATGATATAAAAGGCCTGATGGCCTTAACTCCGTCAGATTAAATAAATAAATAAATAATAAATACATTTTTTTCTCAGATGTTTACAAAATATTACGTATTTCTCTTGGCTTATTCAATTGACGTGTTTTCGCATTTAAATGATCCGAATTTAAATTCACAAGGGATTGACAAAAACAAACTCTTCGTGATAAACCAAGACAAAGTTTTTATTAAAGAAATATGGTATTTGGATCATCCGTCTTGAAAAGCGAACCTTTGTAATGCTTATAGGTATTCACAATTAGGGTAAACATTGATAATTTCGTGGCAGTGTTTATTTCGTGATAATGTTTCTTTGCTCTTTTGTGAACTAACCAATGGTGTTAAGAGATCCAAATTTCCGCCAAGGGATTGCATATGTTGTTCAGTTTCCAGAAACATACAGCTAAGCTTTGTGTGACTATTGTAACTGCTTCAGTGAGCTTTTATGTTTGGAGAGAGCAAGTTTGCGTCGACTTCTCAGGCTTACAAATTTTGTGGATGTTTGTAATTACATTACAGGCTTATTACTAAAGGTAAGCATATGATATTTGGTACAAAGATTTATTGTATCTTCATGAAATTTTAGGAAATGTTTTTGGAATTTTAGATACATCTGTAGTCGCCATATAGGCTTAGCTTTACTGATAGAAATCTTAGCTGTTTGAGGCGAAATTTTGTTCAGCATTAAGTGTTACAATTTTTAAAATAGTATAAAATGTATTACAATAGGAATTTTAGAAATCTAAAGACAAGATGTGATAACAAAAAAGATAACGGAGACGCAATGGGTTCAGTGTAGCTTCTGTTTTATTTGTTATCATGCTAAGTGTCAATGATAATTGCTAGATGACTTACTTGCAAGAATTGTGACAGAAGATGGAACATGGCTCCACCATTTTGGACCGGAGACAGAGTCAGACAATGGAGTGGCATCATGCAAATTCACCAAAGAAATAGAAATTCAAAAGTACACCTTCGGCAGGAAACGTTATGGCTACTGTGTTTTTCGATTCAGAAGGACTCTTGCTTGTGGACATCATGCCACACGGAACCACGATTAATTCTGATGGGTATGTTACAACTCTCAAGAAACTACAAGTTCGACTGAGTCGTGTTCGACGACATCGAGAGAAGCAGGATGTTCTGCTATTGCACGACAACGCACAGCCATATGTCAGTCACAAGACCACAGACCAGATCAGAAAATTCGAATAGACAACACTGAAACATCCCTCTTACAGTCCTGAACTGGCACCGTGCGATTACCATTTCTTTGGTAAACTGAAGGATCCCTTCGCGGAACGAGGTTAGAAGATGACTTCCTTGTGCACGCTGCTAAAGAGTGGTTCAGACTTGTTGGTCCAGACTTTTACCGTGCTGGTCTACAGGCCCTCGTTCCTAGGTTACGTAAGGCAGTTAAAGGGGACAGGGATTATGTGGAAAAGTGCCATTTTGTTCCTTAAGGACGCATCTACATTCTGTGAAAATAACAAAGCTGTAGGATAAAAATATAATTTTTAAACAAACGTTATGCATTACTTTTGGAGTTACTCTAATAATATAGGCTATAGTAAAGTCCGTAATAAAAGTGTTCACCCTTTCAGGGCAAAGAAGATCCCGTTTCAATTTCAATATTTACTTTGATTTCATTCTTATTATGTGTTGATAAGTATTTCTATGTTTTTTTGCTATGAATATTGGACGGAATTACTATGTTTGAAGTCTTGTAACAATAAATGAGAATTTCATTTGACTTTAATGAATTTTTCCACAATTCTTCTACCTCTCACGAACTTATCAATGCAATATCACGAAATTACCAAGGTTATCACGAAATAACCAACCTTTCAGCTTAAGTTGTAAAAGTGGTTTTAGGCACATATTCAAGAACGTATCCAATTTTTTATGTCTCCAGATATGTACAGCAAGTTATCGTCTTTTAGATGAAAAAATCGGAATAAGGATATATTTACACATTTTCATTTTAAATTAGTTTTCATGAAATTAACACGAAATTACCAATGTTTACCCAATATTGACAAATATATAGACCTATAACAAACAATTACTGATAGCTTGTTTGAGAGCATGAAGTCTAATTTATGTTAATTAAAAATTTAGATGTCAGATTATTTCCAGGATAATAACGACAATTTCTCGAAGAAATGAGTACACATCCGTCTCAAAATTACCAATAGAGGCACACAACGAACTCATCAAAATATCTGATTACAAAACTTTACGACAGGGCTGGGCATTGGGAGCGGATCCAGACTCTAAACGGGGACGCTTAATATTCATCCGTGGCTGAATCAACGCTGCGCGGTGTTCGGCGGGGAAGAAAGGGGATGAAGGGAAATCAAATGCCTCCCCGTGAGAGAGTAGAATCCTCTCTTTCTGCTCAGCCCTGCTTTACGACTACAATTTTCATTGAAATGTTTAGAAGTTTACACTTGCTTGTCGAAGTGGATGTGGAAATATAGTCTCAGAAGTCTTCAAAATAATATTTATTAATCCCTTTTTATCACATTGTAGCTATATGGAAAGATATTTTCTTATACCACTGTGTTAAGAAGTAAAAACAGGAATTATCTGTTATAATTTGAACAGAATTTGCTTTTTTGTGTGTGTTTATACTGTGGATCGATGTAGTATGTGCAAAAATTTTAATGAAAACAAACGAATTTATCACGTTGAAATTATACTTTAGGTTGTAATTTTTAATAAACAAGTTTCGAGAATATGTGAATAATACGTATATGTGTTCTTCATATTACATGTGTTCTTTTTCGAAAAAAAATATTCATTTCCTACGCGTTAAATTCTTTTTACTTCGCGATCCAAATTCATATGGTGCCACGACACCCAGTTTTAGAATCGCTTACATACTTACAAATGGCTTTTAAGGAACCCAGAGGTTCATTGTCACCTTCATATAAGTCCGACATTGCACAGTGGGACGGATTGCGATTCTAGCCGGAACAAAATCAATTTTCACATGTTCTCATTTTTCTGCGTGTCCTATCTCAAGTTGTTGCTAATGAATCACAGAATGCTTATCTATGAGAAAGAAGCTTTGACACTAAACATACGGACGTCACACAATGATGTTGACGAGGATTCCCCTCCGTAACCAGTTTTATTGCTCAGCCACGCTGAAATAGTGTAAGAAGCAAGCTTGTTTTCTGTGATCTGGGAGTGTAACATTTTGTGATTCTGGCTGGAATGGAAAATGAAGAACAAGGTTGGTAGATAATTTTTATATAAATTTTATGTTCATAATAACTTTGAATTTTTAGAAACGGCATGTTAACTTAACGGCGGGAAATGCGATTTTTTAAAACTATTTATCGAAATAAACGTTGACTTATAATAGGAGGGTCACACAGAGTCACATTTATTTTTATGTCAGAATGTAGGTTTCAGTGTGCACTTTAAGACTAACGTAGTTTCATGTGCTCCTGCTGACCGCTCTGCATGTGGTTAATTTTTTTCAGACTCGGAACCGCTACCGGTGATTTCGCGCCGTGATCTATTTCCAATACTTGCCAATAAAAGTGTCGACTTGGATGGACTATATAGATATGTTTTTAACAAATTGTGTATTGAAACATGTGATTCTAATAGT
This sequence comes from Periplaneta americana, assembly GCF_040183065.1. NCBI lineage: Eukaryota > Metazoa > Arthropoda > Insecta > Blattodea > Blattidae > Periplaneta > Periplaneta americana. The sequence goes on along the minus strand of NC_091121.1, from coordinate 137,879,623 downwards.
GAGAAGTGCATTCGTAATATTTTGAAAAATATTCGAAGTAATTTTAACAGACATTGGATGCAGTGTCACCGTAAAAATGATTATTTTCTAAAAAAACATTCTTCTTGGCAGGTCAGAGGCAACAACAAAGATATTTTTGAAGCTAGAACACAGGGACTTACTTCTAGATTTCGCTCTCAATTATGTCGTCTTATTGACAAACCGAAATCTGGTGGCACTGGGACATGAAATGATGGTAATATAGCACGTTGGTTTTTTTGAAAACCCACAAATTACAGCAAATAATATGGGCATTAGTAAGGCTTCATTCACAGATTTTCTGTAATTTTATGCACCATTTCATGTGGATATCCAATATACAGTAGGGGAGAGTCGGGTAGTATCGGACATCGGGTAATATCGGACAGTGAGTTTCTTTCATCTACCACACGATGATAGTACCTGATTGACATGGTTACGTTTCTGTGATATAGCATAGAGAAACGTGACCATGTCATTCAGGTACTACCATATGGTGGTAGATGAAATAAACGCACTGTCCGATACTACCCGATGTCCGATACTACCCGACTCTCCCCTATATTGAGGCGTTTGAGAAGTACACCAGTATGATACAGCCCATTTATGTACAATACTGTAGATATATCCATGGTACTACATGCCATCCAGCGTGTCTAAAATACTTAGCCTATACATGTAGGAAAAATTGCAGAAACTGCATTACTTTCTATTGGGATGTTATCTGAAGATGCTCAAGAGGCAAGACATAAACATTTAAAAAAGTATAGGTTAGACCACGCTAGGAAGTGTCCTCGTGAAAGAAACTTAGATGTCCTACACATGTTGTTAGTATCTTCTGATCCCATCATATCCCAGATCAATCGACATCCAAATACAAGAAAATCAAAAATGTAATTTGAGGTAATTAAACTGCTACAAGTACCACCTGCGAGTGCCAACAACAGCACTGCTCAACTGCAACCCCAAGATAAGGACGACAGTAACGCTTGCGGATCCGACACTTCTGGAGATACAACAGACGCTTCAGACTTTTAAACATTAATCATAAAATTTACTACATATATTACTTTTCTCTTCATAATAATCTGTAAAATAATTTCTATTTACTTTAATTTTTTATTTGCATTAGTTGTATGCAATTTCTATTACCGTACGATTCCTTTTTAATAAATAGGCATTCTACACTAAAATAATAATTCTCATACAAATATTTCATCAAATGTCATAATAATTTACCTTCATTTTGCTATTTTCAACGATTCGAAAGGAATTTATCAATATTAGATTTTGTTCCAGCTAGAATCGCAATCCGTTCCACTGTGCATTGGTCTATTCAGAGCAAGATTAATCTAGTTCCTATAATCATAACCCACCTCCCTCAAATCCAAATGGAAGAAATCCATAGTTCTGATACAATTTCCTTCTCCCAAATAGCAAGTATAAGCTTATCAATTTCATTAGATAATACGTTTCCACCCTTTTATATTAATTCTACTAAAATTTTATCGATACCTGGAGACTTCTACTTTTTTCAGATTTTCTATCGCAATTTCGACTTCAGAAAGTGTAGGTTCGGGTATAAATGGCTCAGCGGTTTGTATTTGTTTCAGAATCGCTAATTTATATTATTTCCCTTTCGACATATGCTTGAGATATTATCATTATTCATTAGTGACAATGTTCATAGGTCTGATTCATATATGAGCGTAGGGACGACCTTATTTTAATTTGTGACAGGTATTTTAAAACAGTTTGTTAACTGTTTTTTACCCTCTTTGATCTCTTCATAGCCCCAAAAAATGTTATTTCTGAAATCCATGTAGTTTTGAGTCCACATTCCCATGTTCAAACATTTGTTAACTTCTCTACCTCTCTTAGGTTCTTAATAGTCCCAAGGAATTTCTGCAAACGTTGTAGTTTTGAGTCCACATTTCTACGTGGAGACATCCTAAATAATTTTATTGAAGTACTAAATGTACTCTCCACCGCTGTGGAATAACGGTTAGCATGTCTTATCGTGAAACGAGCGGGCCCGGGTTAAAATCCTGGTTGTGACAAGTTACCTGGTTGAGGGTTTTTCCGAGATTTCCCTCAACACATTAAAAGTCAATCCTTAGTAACTTTCAGCGCTGGAGCCTGGACTCATTTCGCTGGCAATATCACCTTCATCTCATTCAGACGCTTATAACCATAGCGTCGTAAAATAACGAATTAAAAAAAATATATATTACTTATTACCAGAGCTGTCGATTTAATCGATTAATCGAACCGACAGAATTAAATTTAAAAACCGATTAAATGATTAAAATATGTGTTTTAATTGATTGACAGATCTGATTAAATTTAGCGTGTGGTGAAGGAAACATAACTGCCTTGTGAAGTCTGTGTGAAACAAAATCTATATTACAATTTCGTGCTGTAAACTCTTAAGCTATGATTGGCAGGTCATTAGTGTAAACTTATGTTCTTGTCTCCTTCCTTTAGGAAGCTAAAATAATAACACTGTAAGAACAACTACGCACAAACCCATCTTTAATAGTTTTCTTTTTGAAAACGCGACTTACAGTAGGTGGACGTTAATTTTTACAAACTATGGGAAGGATTATGTATTATATTGTATTTTATTTTGGACATGGTTTCTCCTGTCAAAATAAGAATCTAAGAATCCGAAGATGACTAAAGTTTGCAATTGGAAGAGAATTAATGATCCGAATAGTGGTATTTCTTGGAAGTGAATACATTTGATTCATCTACATGCATTGGTTTTTGCACATTAGTTGTTTAAGATCTGTCAAAGCTCATATTTCGGTGACTACAGTACAATTATTTAGTCCTGACAGTCGCCGGCGATGTGCACCTAGGTCAGGTGAATCCATTTAATTACTCCAAGGGATGTTTGGGTTATTCACTCGCTTGCCTTCGGAGCGATTGGATGTCATGCGTGCGGTGGAGTAAAATTACTCAGAGATGCTATCTACTGTCCATCCAAGTGGTTTTGTCGCAAAGTCGAAGAAATGGGGGAAGTCACGTGACAGTTAATTATTTAACGAGGCCCTTTTATTTAAGTTATTTTAAACAGTTGTATAATATTATGTAGCCGTCCAATTCTTAAAAGAAATTAATGTTTTCAGAAAAGAGCTAAGACAGCCCAGCCACTAGCCTTTACAGTGGGACGAGCAGAAGCGGGTGGGGGAAACCGGGATGCGACGTAGGCAAACGGACGACAGTACCTGTGATGATTCAATATTGAAAGCTCTTTCGTCACTGGAAAACGCGAACATATTTCTGGAAAGTACTATACTCACTAACTCAGTACTGTGTACTACGACCGTAAGGCACTTTGTATACGCGGCCTTGGTTCTGTGTGGAGGACGGTTGGAAGTTTACTAGTAAAGGGGGGTGGAAGTGAAGTACATTAAAAAACTCGGAAACAATAAAAATTGAAATAAAATAAAATGATGTTCCTGTACAAGCTTATGCTTCAGCATTCAGTTAACCATGCAGGCACAGTGTTCCCTTCAATCCGTCCCCAAGATGCTATGTCTGCAAATAAGTAACAAATTTAACATTAATATTTACATTTTAGCCCGTATTATTCTGAGGTTACGTATGTAGTAGTCATTACTTGCATTTTTTCAAGGTTCTGAAGTAACTTCACTTTTCATAAGTCTAGGCTATGATTCCATGGTTACTTATTTCTTTATGGTTCTTACTTCAGAAATAGCCTATAATTCAGAAACTTGTCAGAATGTGTTAAAATCAATAACTTACTCACAAATTTTTTTGGAAATAACTAGGCCCATTCGCAATGAAAACGTTTCTTTACAATGCTCTGTGCGAACTGCAGTGATATGTGCTGGCGTTCATGGCGTTCTTCGCTCTGGATCGACTTGGCTTCAAATTGACAGCGATGATCGTCGTTCACTTAGAAAAGAAACGAATGACGATATTACAAATATGGCTGCAAAACATAACGTTTTTAGCAATTTCTCACAAATAAATGAAACTTTAGTTAACCATGTATCCTATCATCCTGTCCTGTACGATATGAGTTCAAAAAATACAGAGATACTCATAAAAGGAAATGTTGTGGAGGAAGTTGGTGTAATTGTAGGAAAAATTGGTAAAGTAGTGTATTTCAACACAGGTTAATTCTATAGGCTACATGCAAACATTACTGTTCTACCCATGGGCAGGTCTTTCACTGCAAACTCTGCATTCTCCAATCTTTCCTATAGTCTGTCTTTCTCTTAGTCTCCGCATATGATACACATATCTTAATGTCGTCTATCATCTGATATCTTCTTCTGCCTCCAACTCTTCTTCCGTTCACCATTCCTTCCAGTGCATCTTTCAGTAGGCAGTTTCATCTCAGCTTGTGACCCAACCAATTCCTTTTCCTCTTTCTGATCAATTTCAGCATCATTCTTTCTTCACCCACTCTTCCCAACACAACGTCATTTCTTATTCTGTTTGTCCACTTCACACGCTCCATTCTTCTTTATATCCACGTACATTCCAATATATTAGAGAAAGAATGATTAAATTATTATCTACTTTTTAAAGACAGTGCTGTTATAGTGGGAACGTATATATAGTGTCAAAGGAATATCTTCCCGAAATGCCAACCTTTAATAACGACGATTAATTTAACCAATTACTTGAGAACATTTTAAAATCCTCGCTAAACTGGAGAATTAGCAGGGTAGCTTGAACCGTGCCGTTACGGTTACGACCAAATTTAAGTAAATACACAATGTTGCAAACATAGGAACATGACTTAGGTCTGTGGTGTCGTTAGAAAGAGAAATTTGTTTCTTTTTCTCTCTATCTCCTTCATTCTGAACATTACTGAGAGATAGCACCACTGTTACTCTCATCAATTTCAATGATTTTTCCCTAGACCACCAATTTGTTTGGACGACATTTCTACATAGAAGATTAAGACAGATCTTACAAGCGATCTCCAGTTACTAACAGTACGGTCATCAAAATTGTGTCCATTTTATCTCGAACTAAAATTTCTCTCGCATTTTCTTTTGTTTCATGACGGCCGAATGGGTTTATCTCTTGTGTATCGATATCTTTAGTCGGTCATGGCCTTTATGACAGTTTTTTTTCGAAATATTGATAAAAAATAATATAATTAAAGCGGTGAATAATTTCATAGCCCCTAAAAGTTTTTTTTTTTTTTCGTAAAAGGCTAGGTATTTTCTCTAGGCCACAAATAAAACTACAACGCGGTCATAATTACGTACTTAATGCTTTGGCGAACATTTACCGAAAGTTTACTTTTCGATATTTAAATGATATTCCGTGAAACATAGCTTTTTTCCCTTTATTTCGTTGTCATAACCTACTTTAACATCTTACTACATATGCATTTTCTTTTAGTGCATTCAAAACATCGTTGTTGTACTGCATAAACCTTGAACTTGTCTAATGGAGTGATTTATTTAAGAATATAGTCGCGAATTTTACTACCATCATTTCGATTGTCTTTTGTTTGATACGGCTCGGTACGGCCCGGTGACTAGTTGCCAGTCACATGAAAGTGCAGACGAATATTTTATGTTCGTATAAAAGAATTGCAAATGTGAGGTATTTTCCACATAGCAGGATATGGCTGACCACTATAAATTAGTATTTAACCTAGATATGGTTAATATTATAGGGTGTACAAGATATCAGAACAACTTGAAATATTTATTTAATGTAATTTGTGCTACGCAAAAATAGAACATTGTATGATACATTCGTGCCAAAAAGAGAACCTTTACGAACATGTAGCTTCACTATTTCCTATATCTGTGGTGAGTAAACTTTTAAGGGTCAGAGACAAAATATTATTATTTTGTTTAAAATATTTATGAGTAGTATTCTTATTCTGGATGTAAAATAAGGACACCAGGATATGCAATGGGGTTTCCCATATCTCTTGTGCCTCATGTGTAACTCTATTAACTAGCTGGATAAATTGAACATTCATACGCTTTTTCTAGTTCCAATAATACGGAGGGACCTAAGAATCATTCAATAGATTGTTACTTTTGTTTGACTAATATATTATCTGGAATAACTCCAAGGTCTATCTCTAAACGTACTGTTGTATATCCATCTCTGTTTTTTAACAATTTGATGCCTCACGGAGTAGAGATCCCTATGCTTCACCAGATTGCTTAACTTAGACCAGTGGTCGTCAACACTCGCTGAAATGGGTAATGGGTAAGCAGTGCACTGTAATATGTCCCGTCGTTCAGCAAGAAGAGGGATGGAGCATACCCACAAGCAGTCACAGATGCATCATAGTGAAGTCTCTTATTCGCGGGTAAGAGACGCTAGCCAGCGGATGCACTGTGCTGATGACCGCTGACTTAGACTGAAGAATATTAAAATTCTGAGGCTGAATATAACCCATGCGATAGCTGGGAAATCTTTGGCGTTGGAAAAATTTGTAACAGGCAATAGTTTAATCAACATAGATTTTATTTAATAGAATGACTTTGAATTTAAAAAAAAGTCACGGTGAATGGATTTGAAATTAGCACTAAGGCCATATCCATAGACATTCTTAGCGCGGGCTTCCGGTGGATGATCAGCGAACTAACGTTTTTCGTATTCATTAACCAGTGTTAGCGATATGATATGGTATGAATCCTGTACAAGTAATCAGTCGAGAGCCGGGGCTAGTTTAGCACGCTCGTAGCGCGGGCTAGCGAAATGTGTATGCATAGCACCCTAGGTCTATATGTGTAAGCCTAAACTATAACTTATTTATTTTAAGGGGGTATGTACACCTTTAGCTAGTATAAATTAGTAAAATTCAAACTTTAATTTCTACATATCCTGAATCAATTTTGTACTGAAATTTAGTATAGTGATTAGACAATACTTCTAATTTAATAAACAATTCTTAGAATTAAAAAAAACTTTTATTGTTAAGGTATTATATCTTAGTTTGGAAATGTAATTACTGAAGGGTAAATTGATTTCCCTTGTATCTTGTACAATTTTGAATTTAAATACTTTATCTGTTCTATTTATTATGAGTATGTTAACAAACCCCTGCACTGTTTTATCATTTAAGTTATTTTTTCATTAATAATTCTTTACGTAAAAAATAAAATTTGAATTCATAGAAAAAAAACTCACAAAAATATTTCTCATTTATATATTGAACTGATAAAAGCAGTATTTGTTAACACACTCATGAATAAAACAGACAAGAAAGCATTAGAAAACAATAAAAAATTGTATAAGATATCAGAGCAACCAACTTTACCTGCACAAATTGCACTCTCCCAATTTAAAAATATAATTCTACGGGCCAGTTCAAAAGGTAAATAACTCAAAAGTGAAGTTTAAAGCTTCATGTTGCTGTGAAACATCCAATGATCCCAATCCAGTTTCAAACGTACAGTATGGCCATACGAAGTCAATTGTTATGGAGTGCAGATGCGAAATTCTGTAGTGATTTTGAGTGTGTCTATATACACGAAACTAAAATGTAATTACTTTTGTTAAATCTTACTTAATTATTTCAAATTTCACTAAAATATATTTCAGAATGTTTACTTATTATTTTAAAGCTAGTTAATGACAATGGTTTTATAGTGGGTATATCCTACAGTGTTTGAAATCATGTGGCAGCTTTAGTTGCCAGTTAGCACTACTGTCTGCAAAAGTGTGCACATTTCGTTCCTAAGTCAGACGATAAATAATTGGTTCGCTGTGGGTCAGATTTTAAACGCCATAAAAATGATCTATCTAGTGCTCAGTGGTAACTGAAGTTGTCATAAAATTTTAGCATCTTCTGATGCCTGTGGAATTTTTTAGTACTGTTTTCATTACATGTACGATGTATAGATCAGGTATATGTGAAAAAATGTAGAAAATTAAAACGAAAATAGTTCTGAACACTAATGGGTTAATAGGCAAAAAGATTGGAAGTCCTCAATGTGTAGAAGTGTTGATTCAAAGACAACACCTTCCTTCCCCTACATCGAATAAGTCTGTAAAGGTAAGCGTTCACTACATCGTATCGCACTCATCGGACGAATCGCACGGATCGGAAAAAGACAATCTTTGCTGTAATTGTTATGTAACCGCGTTCACTACATCGCATCGCACGCATCGGCGGCTCTCGGCAAATCCGTCCACGTTTCTCGGATGAGCAACTTTTCCGATGCGTGCGATCATGCCCTTCTTTAATAAATCAATTTTAATTGCTCAACTGTTACTATTATGCTGTGCCATGTTCAGTGTCACGCCAAAATGGCAGACGGGAAACTTATTTCGCTTGTAAAAAATTCCGAAGAATTATATAATTTGAGACGTTCCCATTACAGCAATAAAAGTCGTTTCTTACATAAATATTATGTAGCCAATGTCTCTTTCGTTTCTTCCTCTTCAATTAAGACGCATGAAGCAATTAAAAATTCTTATTCACTAACACTCATAATTAATAGATCTAACCTCAACTGCTCTGTTTTCAGCAATGTCAATATTGTACGACGTCATGTTTTAAACAGCTGATAGAGAATCCGATGAGGCGATGAGGTAGAGTCGTTACAGTGAACGCACTGCACTTAAAATATCCGTTGCGTGCGATTCGTCCGAGGAGTGCGATACAATGTAGTGAACGCTTACCTTAAGTCGGTACTGCAGTAAGAAGAAATGGATAATAAAAGAAAAAAGAAAACCGGAAAGGTTAATGAGCATTAATTTTGTAAAGTGTACCAAACAGAATAAATTTAATTATGTTTTTAAAAGTCACTATCGGTTAAAAACCTTGGGTGATGGAAAAGTATTGTAAACATATTTGAAGTCACTGCGAAAAAATCTATAAGAATCAACCATTTTTTTTTTTTGTCTTTTAATATACAAAAGTTTAATTTTGTTGTCACGTGTAACTAATACTTAATACTGATGAGTCTGATGTTCAGAAGATCTTTCTTATCCATCTTCTGTAATATATCCACAAGATGCTGCAGTCACAGCGTGCAACAAGATTACACACATACCTCGAAATCCAGAGATTTGGGGTTTACACTTATCCTTTATACACATAACAGCAGAGCGTTGTCGCTTCAGGCGAAGAAAATGTCCCGTATTAAGTTGCTTTTGGTGTTTGTGGGTGTGACTGGTTACCTTTCTCTATTACATTAACGGGTTTATGTTTCTTTAGGGTGAGACATGAAAGGGTTCGTAAAATGGTTTGGGGGATGTTGGCAGCCACTGGAGTAGGAAGTGAGGTTCTTGTTCTAAAGGTGTGTTGTATGCACGGGAGGGAGGGAGGTTGGAGAACGTTGAAATAGGAGTTAATGCTATCAGTAGAGTAATTTGCATGTTGGTAAAGTCTCCGGGATCTACCTCCTTCCCACAAGCAGTGGTGATAAACTACGTACCTTATCTGTCTCTCCGCATCTTCGTCCGTCTCTCTTCTTCCTCCTATTTATCTCTACCTATACCAACACTTGTATCCTTTATATTTTGCGGTTTATGTTCATTACCCCTTATTTTATTCTGTAACTCGTGATATGCTGTTTTAAGGTTAATAGTGTTAGTATTTAATGAAGTTAAGATTTATTATTATCGCCGTAGTTAGTAAGAAGCAAATTAAGTGAAAATAATTTCTTTCTCTCTTCTGTGCTGTTATTACCCTATTCTAGAAAACCAAAATACCTTTGATATATTTAATCTTAATTCTCATAACAATTCTTGACTTAATTCAATGAAAATGTGACGTCATCAAAATGTTTGCTTAGTGGCATGGTAGGCTAATACGATAAACGGAATCTTGCTAGTATATCATGAGGCAAAACTAAAGAGCTCCCGACACTAGAACATGAGTGGTCAACATTGTGGTGTAGTCACATAAACTGTAATTGTTCGGGTTCTTCGGAATCTAATTCCCGAAATGATGACTCGAAGAAATTGTAGAGTATATTGATAATAATATATGCAGAATACAAATATTAAACTCAACTGTAGAGCTCCCAGTCAGGGTTGCTTGATGGTTTTCAGGGAAATTCGCAATTATTTCTTTAAAAGTAGCCTTTTAGGGGAAAAAATCGCCCAAAATTTTAATTTCACATTATCTCCTATCTTAATGAGAGACAAAAATTATGTTATAATATCTACAACAGATACATTGCGAAGATACATATACGGGCTATTCCATCTCAAATCGACCGAAATAGAGAAAATTGACCTTGCAATTTTTAAATACAATGAAACTTTTTCTGTCCGTAGACAACTATGATACAATGCTTTGTGCAAAGTTTGAGGTATCAGAACTTCATAGTGTTTAAATTAAAAATATTTTAATTTATCGTATTTTCATAAAATTAGCAACTTTATACTGTTGTGGCTCCGAAACCCTTTCACCCAATGATCAAAATCATGGTTTGTTTTGATGCTGAAAAGTTAAAGTTTATATTGACATGTAAACAGTTTTTCTTACTTTTAATGGAAATGGAGAAATTTAGATTTTTCTTCATTAAGACACCTTTGCCCACAAAAAAATATTTTAAAAATATATGGTTATATTCCGCATTGAAAGTACAAATAAACATATTTTTTACTGGTGGTACGTTATAAGAAAGTATTGAAAAATCAAATGAAGAAAATAAATAGTACGCGCGTGAGCTAACCAGCTCACTGTGAGGCGGGAGCTAGCCTAGGCAAGCAAGGCCAGGAGACATATATACGTGGTGTTTCGTCTAGTAGCGCATAGCTGGGCTAGCTTTATCACAGGTTTTCATAAACACAGAAGTAAAATGACGCCCACCGCTCGCTTATCTTCATCTCTCGGCCAGTCCGTGTTGTGTTGCGCCTTTCAAGTCTAGGCGTGTGAAAATAATTTATTTAATACCCCCGAAACTTATTGCCGTGACACTAAGCAAACAATGCCGAATCCATCTTAATAATGCAAGGTTTTTTCTCAATATTTTTTTTACATTTTTACAAATGGGCAAAATGCCTAAAAGTAAGTAAAGTCAGATTATCTCTCTCTCTGTATACAATAAAAATAAGGATTACTTCTTGTCATAACCTACCAAATGTCAGCTTCAAAATGAGCTCTCGTTCAATGTTCCAGAGTTCTGAGCGCTGAAAGAGGCTTGTTTTTCTAAAATACGCTAAATTTGTCGCTCAACAATACGAAAACCGTTTGACTTTCGATAGCATATTTTTGCAAATGCTCTCTCCTCAGCACCTTGTATAAATAGGGAAAAAATTAGATTATAGAAAATGCGAGTTTTTTTTACTGATCGATTTCATATGTAATAGCCCACACATCTCTCGATTCGTTAATAATAATTCAGGAAATTGATACTTCTTTCATATTTTATAAGGTGCATCTACACAGTTCAACTTTTCTTTCAACTTTACGCTTTCAAGCAATGCATGCAAGATTGATATTTAATATAGATGCTGAATTTTGTTTGTATTTTGACGAATCTAGGCTACATGTTTTCAAGTCTACTTTTTGTACCCCTAGTTCCACTCGACTGTCCTTACTACACATTTTTCCCACTTTCCGATTGCAATTATACAAACTATTAATAATATCGCAGAGATAAATATTACAATACACAGTGTGAAAGAGACAATAATGAACTCACTGTTTATAGTCTTGTAAAAATACTTACTTACTCATGGCTTTTAAGGAACCCGGAGGTTCATTGCCGCCCTCATATAAGCCCGCCATCGGTCCCTATCCTGAGCAAGATTAATCCAGTCCCTACCATCATATCCCACCTCCCTCAAATCCATTTTAATATCATCCTCCAATTTACGTCTCCGCCTCCCCAAAGGGCTTTTTCCCTCCGGTCTCCCAACTAACACTCTATATGCATTTCTGGATTCGCCCATACGTGCGAACGTCTGGATTTAATGTTCCTAATTATGTCAGGAGAAGAATACAATGCATGCAGTTCTGCGTTGTGTAACTTCCTCCGTTCTCCTGTAACTTCATCCCTCTTAGCCCAAAGTATTTTCGTAAGAACCTTATTCTCAAACACTCTTATACACACAATAAAAATAATAATTAACTTTTAATGGGTTTATATTAATACGCTCTATCAACTGCGATCGTTACCCAACATCTGAGTGAAATGAAGGTCATAATGCCAGCGAAAAGAGCGCAGTTCCAGTGCCGAAAGCTACCCAGCTTTTGGTTTTTTAGGGTTGAGGAAAAATCCGTAAAAAATTCAACCTGTTAACTAGTCAGAATCAAGATTTGAAAGTGGGCCCTCTCGTTTCAAGGCAGATATGCTAACCGTTACTCCACAGCGGCAGACAATAACTCAATCACTACTGCTGCAAATAACACTATACTGACAGCGAATAACACTGTAAAATAGTTCATGAACTGTCAACTTTTTATTGCCTAAACCCACGAACTAGCTATTAACTGAACGTAAGTTGCAACTTGCACTGCATCTAGTATATACACTTGAGCCTCCTCAGGTAAATCGCTGAGTGGGGTTGGGGAATTCTCGTCGAATACATGTGGAGATGTAACACTGTGGTTTAACATAGATGGTGATTCACGTGTATTTCAATTATCGTATAAGTTATTAGAAGAAATAAATTATTTAGAGATTGAAAACCCAGGTCATGTTAAATATAGGGGAGACTGGGGCAAAGTGGTCACCTTAAGAGAAAATAAGCTACAGAACGTAAATTAGCTTTGTTTTCCTCTCACAATCTTTGCTACTAAAAAGACGTTTCCTTCCCCTTTTTAATACAATCATTACGAATTGTTTACTAATTAAATTTTTATGCAATCAAGAATTTTTTGTTTGTCTGCACATTGACCACTTTACCTCAGTCCCTGGGTAATGTGGTCCCCCAAAAATAAAGGTACTTCTAAATGAATGATGACAGTCATATTATGAATTTTTTCGACACAAAATATATATTAAGCGTTTTTATCGAAGAGTGCACCATTAATTCACATTGCAAAAAGACAAAAACAAAATATAGTAGTGAAAGTAGAACATAGCACAATGGAAAAAGGAACGCTGTCAACATTCATACACAAAACCTGTGTTAGTTTAAAAAAAAATAACATAGCATTGAAAGTAGAATTAGGATAATAAAGAAATTATTGTAAACATTTCTAAACGCAAGCTAGTCTTTGTGCGAGATAATATATTTTTTTTTAAGTTTATTTACACTGAAATCACATTTGAAATCGTCACTGCCATCATCTTCAAACACAGCACATTCCTCGTGAGCCCATTCTAAGCATGATGAACAACGTATCCATCCTTCACCTCCGGTTGACCTGAGATAGCCTATGTGTCCTTACAGAAAATGCACTCCGCATCATCATTATCACTTCCTTCCTCGCTGCTTGTTTCTTCACGAAGAGCGACCTTCGTCGTTTTCTGTTGCTGTTTCTTAGTTTCAATGTGATTATTTTTCATAATATTTCTCCGCACTCCCTTTATTGTGGACTGTTTGTTGTTTTTAGTTTTATCTTTGGCTCTTTTGTCCTCTCTCTCTTCAGCCAATTGATTTTTATACGGACTACTGGTCAGGATTTCAGCTGAATCTGTTTTTCTCTTTTGGGAACGGGCAATAGTGGATTTGGGTGGAGAATTGATATCTTCCAGATTTACTGTGAAGGATGAACTAGGCTGGGGAGAAATTGCTGCAGGAAGAATGATAATGGAACCATCATTAGGCGTATCTGAGGATGTGGATGGAACTGGGTCAACAGGCAAGGTTTCTGAATCAGAAGATTCTACATGATTGAGAGGCCTGTCAGTAGGCAACGATGGAGCGAAATCCGTATCATCAAAAACATCTTGATCAAGAGGATATAATCCACATTTTTTGAAGCCATTTATTGCATTTGTAGGTGTTGCTGCTCGTAGATAAGCCTCTTCAAAAGTTTACTGACCTAAACCTGTGTCTTGGTTCGAGTTCATTACTCTTCTCTTAAGAGTCATTCTTGGAATTCCGAATAATTTGCTGGCTTTTTTGCAGCCCATTTCACCCTTCCTAACACACCTGATAGCCTCGCGCATTTTTGTTGGACTCCAGCTCTATTGGGAAGTTTTGCGGGGTCGATTTCTATACATTTTATCTGTATTCTGCAAATACAAAGAAATAGTCACGAATTTAACAATTTCTGAGGCAAAATGGTCCCCTAGAAAAAAATGGGGACCACGTTACCCCGACCGCTCTATTTTAAACAAAGTCATGGCTACGAACGGATACCATCTTGTATAGTTTCGATAAACATTGAAATATGTAGTATAGAACTGGGTCTTACTTGAGCAATAACTTTATATAGTAATTCTCCTAATGACAGAACGTACAGTGCTATGAAACAGGAAGCTTACCTTACATCAGATCTTCAAAAAATGGAATTTTCTCTGTATCTTATCATTTAACACGTCCAAACACTTCAGCAGACACGTACGTAATGGCTGGATAGAGAAGGAAGTACTACGGAACTCTAACCGGAGATGGCAGCTCCAACTGGAGAGATAAGTAGAGGGTACCACTTTACCCCGGGGGACCACTATAGACAGGTCTCCCCTAAACAAACTCGAAGAAAAACGAAAGAAAAAGGTAAGATTTTAAAAAAATTACAAGGAATTTCCATCTGCCCAACTTTCACTCGCCAAAATTTCTAGTAACCCAAAAATTCGCAAATCGCCTGAAGTAAAAATTAGTCGCAAACAGGGCTGCGGAGTAGCCCAATCCGCGAGTTTTCGCCCAATCTGACAACCTGCTCCCAGTAGAATTTCATGCTTATATTAAGCCAGTTCAGACGGTGCGTGTTTCTGTGATGGATTCCAAGGTGGCTGCGCGGATGGGTAGCCTGCGTGCTCACTTGCCAGAAGTAATGCGCTCTGGTGGCTCCTTGGATGGCTAGCTTGCTGGATTTCGAGGATAGGTTCCTTGCTATTTTTCGTGATGGTTTGCTGGCTGGAAACCAAAGATGATCATATAATATCACCACTGAAACCATGTCGCCATGTTCGTTGTTTTCCAACTAAACCTGTTTTTTCTATATTCTTTAGTTTCTAAGAAACAACAATTAAATATCGGACTTTAGCTGCTTTGCACTTATGGCTTAATTACTTTATTACGACATTTACTACTGTTAATGCAGGACTTTAGTTGTTTTCCACTCACGGTTTAGTTTCTTTTTGACCATGAGTGTTGGCAACAGATGAAACAGCAGATGATTTTCCAATTTGAACTGTGAAAAGAGCCAGCTCCGTGTGAACAACTACCATCACCGTAGGCAAACGGGAGCCAGCAAGTGAGCACGTTGGGCAGACATCAGCGCAGCCACCTTGGAATCCATCACAGAAACTAGCACCGTCTGAACGAGGCTTTACCCGAGGAAATGAAAAATTCCATCCTATGAGGTCATCAGTAGCCAATTAGATGCAGAACCATGTGGTCATTACCTCTCCATGAAGTCACTGGCATCCAATTAGGGGCAGATGTAATTTTGAACCATGCGGTTATTAATAGCCAATAGTGTGTATAGATGACAGCTTTTAATTTTATCACATGAATGCTATTTACTCATGACCGTCTTACTCGTGATGAGAGAGTTAATATTATGGTGAACCTATGCGCTTGATGTAAGATTGTTTATGCACGTGCACTACAGATTACTTATGCGGGCGACTTCATTTCCCTTGATATTGATACGGGAAATTGGACTCTCACTTTGAGACAGGAACAGAAACTACGGGTGTTTGAGAATAAGATTCTTAGGAAAATATTTGGGGCTAAGAGGGATGAAGTTACAGGAGAATGGAGAAAGTTACACAACACAGAACTACACGCATTGTATTCTTCACCTGACCTAATTAGGAACATTAAATCCAGACTTTTGAGATGGGCAGGGCATGTAGCACGTATGGGCGAATCCAGAAATGCATATAGAGTGTTAGTTGGGAGGCTGAAGGTAAAAAGACCTTTAGGGACGCCGAGACGTGGATGGGAAGATAATATTAAAATGGATTTGAGGGAGGTGGGATATGATGATAGAGAATGGATTAATTTTGCTCAGGATAGGGACCAATGGCGGGCTTATGTGAGGGTGGCAATGAACCTCCGGGTTCCTTAAAAGCCAGTAAGTAAGTAAGTATTGATACAACTTGTCTCAGCTTGTTCCATGAATATAATACAGATTAATATAATATAATATAATATAATATAATATAATATAATATAATATAATATTAATTCAATATGTAGGTAACCATATCTGTCATATATGACAACATTACAGCTTTACTGATTTATTGCTAGGAACAATGGTTGACATAAATTATATTCTATTTTGCATTATTTGTTTTCATCTTGCAGTTAATCAAACATTTCACGAATGCAGAAATTAATAGGAAGTTTCCGTACCATATATAGAGTGGCCAAAATAAAGACTTACAAGTTAGTTCCTCTTAAATGGGTAAATAAAACTAGATGGTGATTTTTCCAAATTGAATTAAAGGAGAGAACTTTTCAGGTTGCATAATGGACGGAATTCCATTGGAACCGACCCATGATGAGGACTCTAAAATTTTCAATAGAATAGATATGAAGAGTCCACTGCAAGAATGATGGGTGTCTTTTGGAATACATTTTGCAGGAGAAGCAATTGAAAGTTTTAAATGCTTAGCGCTCAAAGCTTAACTGTGATTTTCCGATCATTACTGGACAATGACTATCAGTGTTAATGCCATATAACTCTCTATGTACATTCTATATGTCTTAAGCTATGCATTGACAATCTTGGTTCATTTTCGACAAGAAAGTGACATCCATCATTCTTGCAGTGGACTCTTCATATATCTGTGTGTGTGTGTAAATATAGTGGATATTCTGGTTCTTCTCAACAATTCAGGCAACTTTTGTTTTAAAAATTCCTATCTAAGGTGAGGCCTTAAGAATTTGTGGTGGAAAAATACTGAAAATAGAATGCTACGGGGTATTCCCGTTTCCCCTACCGACATTCCACAATCGTTCCATTAATTATCAATATTATCATCATGCGGTTGCTGTGTAGTTCGCTTTCGTTCATTCACCAAGGGAAACTCTACGGGGATAAATAACTACCGGTACAGCTTCGGCTCTTCGTCCAGAGATGGGGACGACTGGGTGAATGATGGTGGTCAAGTAACCCCATTAGAAAAAGTTCACAGTGGATATATAGAATCCCTAAAAATGCAAGGAACGTTTAAATGATCGGTGGCTGTGTTATTCTTTAAGTTTGAAATTTAGAAACACAAGTTATTGCATTCTTAACATTTTTCAGTTCTCTACCACACATGTAACTAGGAATGCATAAACCAATATTGACTCCTGTGTGTAACCGTTCTTGGTACGGTGGGTCGTTATGTCCCATTGTCCTTGTCCACATTTGGGGCTCTACCCGAATTAAGTTACTAATTTTGTCGTTGTGACAATTTCCTTTACCTACTTTGCTATGGAGAGACGAGAATATCACACGTTATAACAAAAACACATACTATATACCGGAAGGAAAAAAAAAACTCGTCACTGTCGCCAACCAGGATTGCCAGATTCTGTCGCCAGGAATTCCATAACATGACTACACATTTGAATTAATTAAGTTTGTAATACAACTGATTTTAATCGTGTTATGCATTCCAAACAATTATAAAGATTCTAAACTTTTAATTTTGTTACATTTTTTCTAGGTTATGGAATTTCCTTTGAATTATTGATAATGTTTGGAAAAACAATGACATATACCCTGATTTATACAGAAAAAAAAATGCATGATACATTGTTTAAATTCTATCAATAACAAATCAACTTCCAAACGGAATAATAAATAAAGATAATGTAGAATACTTAATACATAGTATAGTTCCCTCTGATTGAGGTTCTGGCTGATATGTACAGATACGGAAATAAAACTTGGAGCTCCCTTATTGTTTCGCTTATAATACTGTGAATTTTATTAGTAACAACAATGTAATTTATTCGCCACAACAATAATTCCTTTCTACAATTCACCTTAAACGCTCTCGTCAACAATTGGATCTTCACTCAACACAGTATTTGATATAGCACTCCACCGACGACAATGACAATTTACTTGGACTATTACGCACAACAATGAACTGTTAATCTTAACTAATATTTACAAAGCACTTTACAAATCAGAACTACCAGTTCTCCATTCACAGTTCTTCTATCTCAGTCACTCGAGTTCACAGTATCTCGAACCACAGACCTTCAGAGACAGTTCACTGTACTCGAACTCGGGTCCCTCCAACTGCGGTCCACTGCACTCGAACTCAGGTCCCTCCAACTGCGGTCCACTGCACTCGAACTCAGGCCTTCGGATGCTGATACAGTTGCGGACGCACACTCGAGTCGAACTCCGTTACACAAGACTGGCTTGCTTGCTCTGGCTTACTCACTGACTGAATAACTGAAAACTCTGCTGTCGTTCCTTCGCGTCCGTAATTTATAACCACAGCGACGTAGCCTCGAAAGTTCGAATTCGCGAGTCTTCCATTTCGATGGATTTCTCGGCCTCTCTAGGCAAGCAGAAGATGCGCGCGCAAACTCTCTCCACTCTCTCGCCGCGTTGGCCCTCTCCCCTCTCAGCCGCGCGCCATTCCAAAGTGCTCCGCGCGATCTTCTCTCTTGCGGGACGCTGGTCGTGAGTTCGAATCTCACGTCGCTGTCACAATACATTGCGCGTGTGCAGTAAACAAGAGCCTCCGTATATCTGCTACTTGTGAACAGTCGTGCGAAATTGTTGCCTACATACAGGTGCACTCCCATCAAGACTGGCTCGAAATTTTAATTCCGTATCTGTACATAATAGTTTGATCCTTTGAAAAGAACTGAAAGTTAGAATTTATAAAACCGATTGTTCTGTACGATTGTGAAACTTGAACTCTCAATTTGAAAGACTAACCGAGATTAAGAGTGTTCGAGAACGAGGTGTTTATAAAACTATTTGCGGCAAAGAGGGTTGAAATTACAGGAAAATGCAGACAGTTACACAACGCAGAACTGCAAGCATTGTATTCTTCACCTAACATAATTAGGAACATTAAATCCATACGCTTAAGATGGGCAGAGCATGTAGCACATATGGGCGAATCCAGATATGCAATAGAGTATTAGTAGGGAGACCTGAGGGAAAAAGACCTTTCGGAAGACCGGGACATAGATGGAACGATAATGTTAAAGTGGATTTGAGGGAGGTGAGATATTATGGTAGACACAGGATTACTCTTGCTCAGGATAGGGACAGATGGCGGGCTTATGTGAGGGCGGCAATGAACCTCTGGGTTCTCTAAAAGTCATTTGTAAGTAAGTATATAATGTACAAATTCTAACAAAATAAAAGTGGACGTTGATACAGAGTTTTAAATAAATATTAGGCTATGTCTGTATTCAACTCAGATTTTGAGAATATATAAAAAGAAAACGTAAAATTGAAGTATAAACTTTCAAAAGAAAATTAATCTTTTAGTTTATATTACGATGGAGAGCCAAAAAATAACTTTAATAATTATTTTATTAATTGAATATACTGTATATAGTAGTGGCAAAAAAACCGGACCGACCCTTGTAGCTGATTTCAGAGCCTTGTTCACTCCCGAGCACGATAGACTGGTAACTAAGACTTTCATAGTTCGAATACTGCCTGGGAAGGAAACTTTTTTTTTGTTCTTCAGATCTGTATGCTAAGGTGCACTACTCACACCTCCCTTTCTGTCTACAACGTTGCAACCTAATCGCACCGTTCAGTGGCTTCAAATTAGTGGTTTGTAAATGAAATTTACAAGAAAATAATCAAAGCTATTGAAATATGCCTGAAGGATAAATAATTCTTCATTAAATCTTCTATCGATGTAGACATAAACTTAATCCTACTTGCAATAGTGACCGAATAATGGAATGTTAAACATTTGGGAAAATACATTTTTTTTTCTGAGAAAACTATTAACTCTCCACCAATATGGTATTACACTTTTTTGTTATACACAACATGAGCTATTCGCTCTGAAATTCTGCGGGGTTATTTCACTTCCAGCTGTATACATACGTTCTTACCAATAAACCGCGTATAATTTTTAAACGAGACTTATGCACGGTTGGGATATAAAACGTTACTAATAAACCGTGCATAAACGATGGATGTATAAACAGCCTGTAACATTATATGGAAATTGCTTTGCAGTAGTTATATACACGAAACCCCTTGTTTAAGCGTTGTATATAGAGAAAAAAATGGCCGCCTTTCTAACAGCTGTTCGTATCGATTGTCATTTTATGATGACGGTTGCCTAGTAACCACAGAAGAAGAAACCAAAGAGCACAGAGTAATTAGAATAATATTGCTGTAGCTGTACTCTTTGACGAAAATATAGCGTGGTAATCGATCAGGCTCAGTTGTAGGCTACTATCGATACTTAGCGCTGCACACTAGTGCGTAAAATCGGATGCAATAGAGAACCTCAGTTAATCTATTACCTTTCGTAATGAAGTAGTGACGAAACTATGACGTAGCTGTCTAACAGTTGTACTGTTATACACGACATAATATGTTGTGATTATTAGTAAGAAATTTACGCACGATTTATAAACGAGCTATTCAATGTGTAAAACTAAGAAAATTAAGCGTTAATTTAAGTATGTTATTAAAGAATTTTGTGCAATGGATGGAATTAATTGAATTAACAAATTATTGATGACTTTCGAAATGTTAACGTTTGAAGGTGACTTAAGTTTACTCTTATGCCAACTCATGATAAACGGTAACCAAATTAAAATTTAAAACTAATTCAAAATAATAAAAATGAAACCATTGTGTAAGAGATTACAGAATAAAGCTATCATTAAAATAATTATAAATAGTTTTCAGTTTGGGTTAACCGATATATCAGCGAATTTGACTATGAGGTAAAGATTAGACCTTTGAGTTTGTTGCATCTCTATGTCAAATATATTTGTGTTACAAGTCACGGAAGGAATGCAAATATAGTTTGTACTTTGTGAACATGAGGTAGCGAAGTCTCTTTGATATCCTTAGTGCTCTGTGCAGCTTTACGATTCGCTAATGCCAAGCCTGAACTCCATTGACATTTCCTCTGTGGTGCTGCACAAATTTCGGACGTTTACGAAGCGATAGGCATTAGCAGTGGCTGAACGTAGACTCGGACTAGGCCTGTCTGTTGTATCTCTGTCGCTTCTGTTTATCCGGGTCGTAACCAATCAAAGATACTCTTCCCTCTTCTTTGCTATGTGCGGGACTGCGATCAGCAGACTGTGAATCACGTTTCACCAACCGCCTCGTAAGTTATCAGTAGGGAGCGGATTTTTATGTGCTAAAAAATTTAAATATATTTATTTTTTATGTACACAAAATCGTGGTAATACAGTGGTCCCCGGGCACTGAAACTTATTTGGCAATGAGCAGGCCGATGCCTTGGCAAAAAAAGGTGCTAAAATTTTACAAACATCTCCTAAACCAACACCCTTCCAGACAATAAAATTATACATAAAAGAAGTTGCCCACAACATCCACTCCCATCAGATTGTCGAAAGAACATATGACAAACACTGGAGAAGGGGCCTTCTATCAATACCTAACGGACCAAGAAGACTGGCAGTCGTCCATTTCCGCCTTGCAACTGGACATGACTGCTTGGCGCAGCATCTCCACCGTTTCGGTATTAATCAACATCCAACCTGTACCCTTTGTGACCTACAAGAAGCGATGAATAGGGATCATCTCCAACGCTGTCCAGCTCTAAAATCACTGACTGAATGTGCCAGATACTGGGAAGCGAGAAGCCTCATGCCCCTGTACAGTTCTTAGTTTTTAGTTCTTTAAGGATTTTGTTTAGTTTCTTCTTTAGATTTAATTTTAAGTTAATTTTTTTTTATTCTTGAGATTGTGTTTAGGTAACAGATAAGTTATCTATGTACCTGTCATTCGAATAAGTAAATAAATTTTTTATGTAGCCTACTAAAAAGTACGAACATATTAGCTCAAAATAAAAAAATAAAAATTTTTAAATATGACAAAAATACCTTATTTACCTTGAAAAAAATGTTATTAGGTACTCACCAACCACACTTGAGTGCTAGTAGTTGGCCGAGAATTGCAGTGAACAACAAAGGTCATTTCCAAATTCTCTATCACAAATGCATGCCCATTATCTCTGAATAACGACTTATACTGTGAAAACGATCTTTCGACATCACAAGACGTCAGACGTGCATATTTAAAGAGAGGAATGTCACAAACACCTACACCGTCAATTTCACCTACAGGCACACCCTCCAATACTTGAGCATCTTTACACATTTTTTATATCCACTGTTTTGCCGTGAATGCACACGTGAAGCAGCGGCAATGTGCTTGTTTCCAGAAAAATGTTGGGTTACCTGAGAGCTCTGATCTGCACATACTGATTTACCACATGGTTGGCAAAATAACACTTTTCCGTCTGTAGTAAAAATGCTTTTAAATTCATCTACATATTGCTGTAGACGCGATCTTAAACTCGATTTGATTTTAGGGATCTTAAGAGGCTAATATACACATGTCTTAACGTAAAAAAATTTTTCTAGCTACTGACTTACAATGTCGGTGAAAATCTTCCTATAGCGACGCCACCACGTCTACACTACGCAGCTTATGCTTATGGCCCGATAACGGGGAATTACAACAAGATGTATTTCCTCACTTCATAGGCATGAACGAGAGGCGAGAGATTTGTTTAAATTTAATAATGTTTATACCAGAGCTCTTATCCGTCGTGTTTTACAAAGCGCGGAATGAAATCATCTTTAGCAACAATAAACATTCCTAATTATGTGTTGCAAAATCTTTCCTTCTTGTTCATGTTAATTTATTCTCATATAATAACACTGATATGCTACCTAGCAATTCTCAGAAATTGAGGCGATATTATTACAAAAATGGATCACGGATACACCACACAGCCCATAGAAACACGAAGCAACCAAGAATTCTTAAAAAGATAACGTATTTCTGAATAATATAATTGATTTAGTTTTAAAATATTTAAAAGTTCTTGTAAAAAAAATTATTTAAGTAAAAAAAAACTCAAAGATTTATGTGTTTATAATAGATTTCCTGAAAATATGTATTTCATATTTTTTTTTGAAAATATATGTTTTCATGTGATATAAAATTCGGGTTTTAAACTTGAAACTTGACATTCGGAATTTTTAACTTTGTTAATTGTGTTTTATCACACGCAAGAAAAGTATTTACTAACATAGGAATCCGCTCCTTAGTTATCAGTAATGCCCGGATTCTTAAATAAATAAATATTTTATTTACATTGCAGTAGAAACTCGTAATTTAGTTGTCAATTTCGGACGTCGTTACCTAAACACAGATGTTTAATTGTATTTTCTACAAAACATTTTTGAATGTTTATCTGATTCCATATTTTGAAATATTTACATACAAGCATATAAAAACTACTTTTTTGAAAGAGTAATCTGCGACAAAGAATCACCAGAATGTAAATAATAATATAAAAGTTGATGTGACATTTATATCTCTCACTTATCAGGTATAAAATCGAGATTTACATTATCAAACATCAACATCCGTTGTCATGAATGTTTTCATTACCAAACATAAACATCTGTAGC
Source organism: Periplaneta americana (assembly GCF_040183065.1). NCBI lineage: Eukaryota > Metazoa > Arthropoda > Insecta > Blattodea > Blattidae > Periplaneta > Periplaneta americana. Next base: position 137,855,920 of record NC_091121.1, on the reverse strand, counting down.
CATGAACGTACCTCAAAATATTTGTTATTCATTGCGCCAAGAGTTTTTATCAAGTAACAGCAGTATGCTATTCATAAATTTAACTTCTCTGAAATGTTACAACATACAATTGTGACCTGAGAAGTCAGTTATGGTTCACTTCTGATACTGTCCTCACAGTCACATACTTGGCTTTTATGGAACCTACAGGTTCACTGCCGCCCTCACATAAGCCCGCCATCGGTTCCTATCCTGTGCAAGATTAATCCAATCTCTATAATCATATCCAACCTCTCTCAAATCCATTTGAATATTACCATCCCATTTACGTCTCGGCCTCCCCAAAGGTCTTTTTCCCTCCGGCCTCCAAATTAACACTCTATATTCATTTCTGGATTCGCCCATACGTGCTATATGCTCTGTCCATCTCAAACGTCTGGATTTAATGTTCCTAATTACGTGAGGTGAAGAATACAATGCATGCAGTTCTGCGTTGGGTCAATCTGCAGTTTCCTATTGCCACTTTCAACGGACTCCTAACGAATATTCACACGTTTATCACTGGGATTGTGGCGCTGGAACTCAATTTTGAACACTTTTATCACAGCCGCGACACATTTCAATTTTTATTCTACAATATGTATGCAATTATCACTACAATGACACAATAACACAGAATCAACTTAGGAAACGTAATTAACAGAGTCGCAGTTTCACTTCACTTCCACTAGATGACTCTGACTTCCAGCAGATAGGTGTAGCAGGGATGCCAATATCGGCAAACGAAATGAAACTGTGAGGAATGTTACAACAGGTGTGCTAAACTTTAGGAATGTTACAATAGGTGTGTAGCACGTTAGGTTAGGTTAGGTGTGTAAGATAATATGAATGGTTACCACAGTTGGCGATACTGCAATCATTCTCCCACTTCACCTCAAATAACGTCACAACGACGAAATATGGCCGCCTTCTTCCTTCAATTACGACGATTTTCCTATATAAGTAAGAAGCCTATTTAGGGCGGGTTTGGTGGGACCACAGCTCTCCCAGCGATCACATCGAGTTTCTACTACCCCACACTACAAAACTAAGGAACTTTCAGTGTTTGTTTTTAATTCACTATACTGGCAATACCAAATTCAAGATTTACCCTGCGTTGTGTAACTTTCTCCATTCTCCTGTAACTTCATTCCTCTTAGCCCAAATATTTTCCTAAGAATCTTATTCTCAAACACCCTTAATCTCGGTTCCTCTCTCAAAGTGAGAGTCCAAGTTTCACAACCATAAAGAACAACTGGTAATATACAAGTAATATAACCTCACAGTAACATTCCGAACTTTATTCTAAGAATGTTTGATGTAAGGCACGACAAGTTATAGGTTGCAAAAATATGTTGCCGTACTGAATTATTTTTCCATGTATAAAATTTCAAGTGTAGTCTACTGAAAGGAAGACACACAGAATATGTTCATCTGTATGATGTTCCAGACCGTGGATGGGCAACTCGTGCTCCCAAAGTGCTAAAAAACCTTGAAAGAGAAAAAGGCAGACGGAGCCAGCCGCAGCAGTTACAAGTTGTTTGTAGTTTCGCTGCAAAAGCAGTTCACTGCCACAGTGCGCTCTGGCGGGTCATGCAGGGGATCGTGATATCTATTCCATGATTTAAATTTCAGAATGACGCATGGTAGAATAATTATAGTGACTTTAGACATACTATACCTGAACACGTAACAAAATTATTTTCTAGCTTTGTAAATTAGTTTAGTACTGGAAACACAAACTCAATACAACCTTTTCAAGATACAGTAAACATAGCTGCAACACTTATTTATTATTACACTATTTGTTAATATTTCTTATCATATGTGTTATTTGAAACATAAAACGCTAGAATTTACAAGTTGTTATATATTAAAGAGTATTCCTCTGTTCTCAGAAAGGTAATAGTCTGTATTCGCAAACAATAACAAATTCAAGGAAGTATGTTTTACATGTCACGGCAGATGAAATAAGCTTAATTCTGAGCTCTTTTTTACTTTGAGAGTTTTACACTTCTTTCTTGTATTAAACTCTGCCTCAAGCACATAGATTATATATGGAAGCAAAGAGTATATTTGGAAATTCTGAATTAGGCAACATTACGAACAGTTCGATTCCTGATTTCGCTGGAATCTGAGTGGCGTGCTGTTTTGTAGATTAATTAATTCAAGCTATAATATTTCAGGATTTTCTATCGGCGTAAGCCAAAAAGATTTCAGAAAAATTTCGATTCCTTGTCAATTGTCACTTTTTCTCCAAACTTAGCAGTGAATTCTGCTGTAGGTCTTGAAGTGGGTTCTTATATTTGATAAGAAGATTTTCTTATCACTCTTCAAGATAGTTTATAGTCAAAGAAAGTGAAGTTGTCTATGTTCTACATGATACTACCACATTTCAAATTTATCCATACATGTTCTTAGCTAGTCGATTATATGCCGTGCAATTCTGTAACTCGCACGCACAACGTGCTAATGATATTTGGTATCAGTCCCACCTTGTTGATATCTCATTTTTACCTTTAGCTGTTCTAAAGCAGATGCAGACAGTATATCTTTACGAAAACCTTCACTGTTTATTTGTAACATAAAATCTCATGCGTAAGAAAGTGTAATAGAATACAAGCTTTACCTCTCTTCTTAATAAAAAAAATTCTCTTTTCACTTGTAACTAAAGGGAAATGATCTGGGAATTACATTGTTTTTCACTTAAAACGAGCCGCCACTTACTGCAGACGCGATCGAAGTTGTGTCTTGAAAGAACCGCACACAGACAGTACAGCTAATACAGAGTCCGTTCTACCTGCACTGAGATTGTGTTGACACTTTGAGAGCACGAGTTGCCCACCCATGTCCCAGACTATAAATCTACCAGTTTTACAATGTGGAAAGACCATTATCTCAGTATGTCAGTATACAACGATAATCATTATTCACTTGATATGGACAATTTCATGACGAATCTAGTCGTTTCTGTAAACTCTCCAACACTTTAGCTGCAGTAGTACTCATTACGCCAGTGGTCGTCAGCACTCGCTGAAATGGGTAATGGGTAAGCGGAGCTGTCCCGTGTGCCCCGTCGTGCAGCAGGAAGAGGTAGAGAGCATTCCCGCTAGCAGCTACGAGTACACCATAGTGCAGTGTGTTCTCCGCGGGTAAGTGACGCTAGCCCCAGGTTCCTCTGATGACCGCTGCATTACGCGATCTGCGGGCCGCATGCGGCTCTCAAAGATATTTATTGCGAATTTTGAACTAATATTATTTCTATTACTGTTCTTTTTTAAAATATCTGTAATAATATGCAACTGGAGAAAACTTTGTTTACCCTGCATAATTACTGCCAGTGAAGATTTTCAACAACGACACATATTTGTTTTCTTTAAAAAAAGGTAATGTCATGTCTCATATGATTATTATGTCTTGATATAATAATGGATTATAATGGTACATTATGCAAAGAACCTATAATGATAGTAATTAAGACGCAAGTATGTTTGTTTATGAAACGAGCGCAAGCGAGTTTCATAATTTTCATACGAGCGTGTTAATTACCATTATAGGCAAGTTTCATACGACTTTTTATGTTCGACCATATTTCTAACTTAAAATTATTCAGAAGTATCATTTTATTTGTATCTGACTCAAGATCGGAAGTGACCTTGTGTATAGCTCGTGTGAGATGTGCGCAGACGCGAAAGTATTGATTTTTTCCGAGGAACAATAATGTCATCGACCTTGATGTAGAGGATAACATGAACTAATTTTGGTATAACCTGGAAATTGATTCATAATTGAAAAACGAGATGACAAATTGAATTTGTTTGAATATTTTTTACGTTTAACGCTAATTATTATAGTAACATTTGCATTTCCGAGAATAATCGAAAACCTGAACTTTAATGAATAGGTGTACTTTAATGACATGCATTTAAGTACTGCTACCAGGTGTATAATTACTACATTTCGGCATGGTCGAGCATAAACGTTTTTATTTTAATAGACATTACAATAGTGTGCTTTCAAATTTTGATAATTGATATCGAAAACATTCTCAATCAAGGATAGCAAAACTGAAAATTTTAAAAGTTTCTGTAATATTTGAAGAAACAGTAATGTATTTCTCTGTACTTAAAAAATAATTGACAACAAAACCATCGTACCACATAGCAGAAATTAAACCTTACAAATGAGAAGATTATTAAGAAGTACTGTACCTACTAGCTGTACATCATTTTAGTTTTTGAATTCCCAAATTCAAAACAGAGTACAGGTGAAATAAAACAGCAAATGAATCTGCTCGTATTGGTATGATTTTGCAGAAGAGTAGCAGAGTCCTTCTTTCAACTTCAAAATACCAGTAATATGTAAGTTTCAGTTCTGTTACTTTATATCGAAATAATAATACTTACTTACTGGTTTTTAAGGAACCCAGAGGTTCATTGCCGCCCTCACATAAGCCCGCCATTGGTCCCTATCCTGGAGCAAGATTAATCCAGTCTCTACCATCATATCCCACCTCCCTCAAATACATTTTAATATTATCTTCCCATCTACGTCTCGGCCTCCCCAAAGGTCTTCTTCCTTCCGGTCTCCCAACTAACACTCTATATGTATTTCTGGATTCGCCCATACGTCCTACATGTCCTGCCCATCTCAAACCTCTGGATTTTATGGTCCTAATTATGTCAGGTGAAGTAGGGTAAACTAGGGTCTGTTGGACAGTCGGGCATGTTGGACACTCTGTACTTTAACGTGTTACCACGCCACTTGTGGGCATCACATTCTGCTAGAAGTCAATGACGGAAGTAGCCCCACTCGTGCCTACTACCGTCATTGACTTCTAGCTGAATGTGGTGCCCACAAGTGGCGTGGTAACACGTTAAATTACGGAGTGTCCAACATGCCCTAGTTTTCCCTATACAATGCGTGCAGCTCTGTGTTGTGTAACTTTCTCCATTCTCCTGTAACTTCATACCTCTTAGCTCCAAATATTTTCCTAAGAACCTGATTCTCAAGCAACCTTAATCTCTGTTCCTCTCTCAAAGTGAGAGTCCAAGTTTCGCAACCATACAGAACAACCGGTAATATAATTGTTTTATAAATTCTAACTTTAAGATTTTTTTTACAGAAGACTAGATGACAAGAGCTTCTCAACCGAATAATAACAGGCATTTCCCATATTTATCGAAATAATAATAATAATAATAATAATAATAATAATAATAGTAATAATAATAATAATAATAATAGTAATAGTAATAATAAACTAATAATAACAATTTAAAACCTGCTGAAAATAACACGGCAGCAAGTGGTGTGACACCGAATAGAGTTTTATGTAATATGGATTATATTTTATTGTTTTATTTTAATATGTATTATTTATTTTGTTGGACAATGGGAAGAATTTATGACAACTATTTTGTTATTTATGTATTTATTTATAGGAAGCTGGTCCATTTTTGTTGATTGTAAGATAAATAACCTTAGAGATAACAGCGTAATTATTTTACTATTAATTGTCACTCAAATACTGCAATGCTTGGGAAAAGTGGCATAAGTCAATTTTCACATAAAAATTTTATTAGTTTATTGACAACTTACAGAACATCTGCTCGCTTGGGAAAAGAGACATACGTATTTCTCCCAATTGAATAATTCATACAGAAGAAAATCAAATCGACATAAACCAATGTGAAGACAGTTTTTCTTCTCCTGTAAAATTCATATTTTTTACTTGTGCCACTTTTCCCGAGCATTTCATAATAGTACAGCTATTTCTAGAATCAGCAGTAGTTATTATTGAATCTTATCATGGAAATTGGTTATTCAATTTTAAGCCGCAATACGACGGAGAGGCACAATCCATAATTGTGTGAAAAACACATATGATTATAAAAATAACATTTGAAACTGGAAACAGTCCAAAATTTTACTAAAATATTGAATGTATAACTAGAAGTTATAACATTGTTTTTAACATTTTTTAAAGTTTTATCACGGAAATTATTTATTTGTTTAAATTCCATCCCGCTTCTCAAATATTCTTAAGTTTTCATCAGAAGTAATGTCAATATTTGGGAGCAGTTATAAGTCGGAACAGTTTTTTTTACAAATAAAATTAATCTCAATAACACTAGGCAAAGATCATGTTTGACAGATTTTCTTATAGTCCATTACGAGAATAGTTTCCAGCAAGATTGACAATAGAAGAATCATTTCTAGAGAACAACACAAGCATTTGCAATATTGCAACTTCCACGAATAAGGACAAACTCGGATGTTTATATATGTGAGTAAAACAAAAAAAAAATTTGAATTAGGCTCTATTTTATTTTTATTGTGAAAAATACGTGAATATATTATAACAATTTTGGCAATGTGTCAGGAAATACTAAGCATTTATTTATGAATGGGAAGTGTCATTCACAATATTAAATGTATTTAATATTTTAAATTGTTCTTGTTATGCTTAATCAATCTTTATTAGGGGTTATAATCAAGTATACCTAAAAGTAAATTACATTTAAAATGATTGTCGAAACATAAATTTCCTAAATAAATGATCCTAGTATTAACTTGTGATAAACGTACCTACATCATTGTAGTAACTCACTCCCTATAAAACTTACCACCCCTGACTGAGGGTTTCTTTTACACGCCTCTACGTTCACCCACACCATAGCGCTCGTAAAGTCCAATTTGGTAGACAGAAATTCGTAATTTTGCCCGTGTCCTTGACATGGGTGGTATAGAGCCAACATTTCAGCTACCAATCGTCAATACATCGTAATTTTGTTATTGAAATATTTGTTTATTTTATTTTAATTGTCCATGTGTCATCCCCACTAAATTGAAATGATAAATATTACACCTGAAAGTGGAAAGAAAAATCGCAATTCTGTGATTAAACTTCTGTCAAATCACGTTATAAAATCAAATACAGTAGGGACTTGGTAATCCCAAGAGATTGGGGGAGAGGTCGTTCGTATTAGCGAATCGTTCGGATTGAACGAAAAAGAAACTTGCAATTCTGGTTTTCAGGTATAGGTCCCTGTGAAGCAGACTTGAATAATTTCAAATGAAAAATTGTTCCGGGGCCGGGTATCGATTTCGAGACATTTGGCTTAGAGCACCAACGCTCTACCGACTGAGCTACCCAGGAACTACACCCGATACCGTCTCAATTTTTTCCCTCAAGTGAGCTGACAAGACATCACGAACCCAACTTTGAGTTCATACAAACTCTGTGCGACTTGAATTGTGGTTTTCTGTTAAAATTTAAATGTTGTTGAAATCATTCAAGTCTGCTATACCTGAAAGCCAGATTTGCATAATGTAGCCTATGCCTCTCTGTAGGTACGTTAACAGAAAACAATTCAAGTCACACAGAGTTCGTGTGCACTCAAAGTTGGGTTTCTGGCGTCTTGTAAGCCCACTTGAGGTGTGTGGATTTAAGGGGGGAAATTGAGACGTGTCGGGTGTGGTTCCTGGGTAGGGTGACCAGATTCACATCGATAGAAAAGAGGACACAAAGTTTAAAAAAGGAGGACATTGTTCGAAAAAAGAGGACAAAAAATATCTACTTAGATTTAGGCTTAGGCATATATTATGCTATAAATTATGTCAATATATATTTTATTACAAAATATTTACAGTACAGATTTAGGCTTATATCATACTTAAAAGTATGTTAATATCTATTTTATTACAAAATAATTATGATAAAACTTAATAATATTGATTTTACAGTCAAGAAAGTCAAGGGAACTATAATTATTAAAAAGGACAGAAATTATCTATTTAGATTTAGGCTTAGACGTATATTATACTTAAAATTATGTCAATATCTATTTTATTACAGCATACTTATGATAAAACTTAAAAATATCAAATTATTTTACAGTTAATTACATGTAAAAGCCAACGGAACTATAATTATTACCAAAATACATAAAAAGACCGCAAAAAACGAGAATTTAATATTGCTTTGTAACCAAAGACAGTTATGATCGTTGGCAAAAAGTATATTCTGTCGATTCTCCTGCCACCTACAGGCAAATTATTTGAAAAACCCGTCAAATCAGATAATTTCAAAATATCAGACATATCTACAAGTTACGAAAAGGACATTTCTTGATTTATTTTAAATCTGCCCGGACCCTGGACAAAGGCCTAAAAAGGAGGACATGTCCGGACAAAAGAGGACGTCTGGTAACCCTATTCCTGGGTAGCTCAGTCGATAGAGCGTTGGTGCGCTAAGCCAAAGGTGCCGCGATCGATACCCGGCCACGGAACAATTTTTTCCCTTGAAATTATTCGAAAAAACTTATTGTATATGTATTTGCAATAGATCTATATATGACAAAACATCCCAAAATCTTTGTTACTGCATACTGTACCTATTTACCATAACGTTAATAATTTGTTTTAACACTACTATCATCTTTTTATCGAATGTAAAATCTCGCATACGCCGCAGAAAAATAATTTCACCACTGTCTTTGTTGTTTATCCAGCTCTTGAGTTATGCTCAAAGCTTTCACTGCTTCCGAAGCAGACACTTTAGTAGCGAGATTCACGTCATCATTGTCTTTTTCCTCGGCCTCGTCGTTGTTGACAGCTTGCACGATTTCCCCATCAGTCTAAATTTCGCATCGCTAAAGCCTCAAAATATCCCACTCTTGAGCCTCATCTTCAGTGGTGATCTTGTTGTCTTGTGCCAACTTCAATGGAAGTGGGCTGAGACTAACCTCGTTATCCTGGACACTGGGGACGTCGTTATCTGACACCAACTCTGGAGAAAGATTTTTCCACGACTTTCGTATCAAATGTGACGAAATACTTGACCAACAGTTCACTAAGCTGAAAACGACGTCTTTTAAATTCATCTTTTTTAAAGTTGTCATCACGTTAATATCAACTTCTTCGTTTGCAAGAATGCTTGTTAAAAGACCTTTTCGTTAAGGCAATTTTATGTTCTGGATAACATTCTGATCCATACGTTGCATGTTTGGATAAGTATACAATTGGCGAGGGATCGGGAGGAAGGCTCTCTAGAGCTCGTTCGGACTACTGCGTCCTTTGGTTTACCAAGTGTTCGGAAGATCGATTCCGTACTGTAAATTGGAAAACTTGTCACCGAAACAAGAGAACAACATTCATAATACAGTTCGGAATGTGTATAGAATTTATCATTAGAAGTGGTTGAACTCCAAGGGTACTGAAACACACTTTTAAATGATTGGATGAAATATTCACATCTGTCTGGTCACAAATACATATATCCAAGTAGCAGTACTGAATGCAGTTTTGTAGATAGCATTATGAAATCACAATGTATAAAAATTAAATAACAATTACGATAGGATTTTTCTCCGCAAGAACGAATATTTTGATGATTGCAGTATGAGAGGTTAAATGATTAGGTACAGCTTACAGCAGTACATTTTTTGGAAATATTCAACATTTTTTTCTCCATTACTGTATCTTGTAAAATTACGATTTAAATTTTTTTTTTTTTTTCAAAATTCAAAATGGTCACAGTTTACTGTGCAGTGATGAAGCGTTTCCCTCATATCTCATAAACTTGTTAACTTTTTCATGTTCTCTCTCTTTTGTTTTATTGCTAAAACTCATGTTTACAATATCATGCTCTTTCAACTACATTCCTTAATAAATACTATTTTTTTATTTTGTGTTAAAAGAAAATACTGATATTTGACTATTTTTTAAAATGAATTTATTTTCTTTATCAAAGAAGTGATCTTGCATCATATTTTCATTATTGTACAAGATACAGTAATGGATGAAAAAATGTTGAATATTTCCAAAATTTTACTGCTATAAGCTGTATCTAACCACTTAAGGGAGAGCGAACATACGGAGGATAATTGAAGATGCTGCTTTGACTGCTAATAGAGCCAGTAAAATGTGGAAATCCTACCGTGAGGGTGGTAAAGGCTCAAAACATGATCATTTATCGCCAAAGGAAGCACTGTTATCCATACGTTTGTATGTCACCTAGGCTATAAATTCTGTATAACATTTCGTAAAAGTCTGTTATTAATTTTGTCTTAATGTCCCTCTCCCCATAAAGAGATGTTTCCTCTTAAAAATCAGAGTTTGTATACTAGATATATTGAGTTTACGTTATCTATAACTTCTGAACAAAGATCCAAAAAAAAAAAGTATTGAATAGGAGAGAAGTTATTTTGTCTAAATACACATCCTACGAAGGGATAGTTCATCTTATAAAATCGTAATAAGAATTTGTACATAAAAATAAACTACTCGTATATGTTACCTATAACTTCTGTACGAGTTTAATAAAAAATTTGTCAAATAGGAGAAAAGTTATTAATTTGGCTAAAAACACCTCCTATAAAAGGGAAGTTCCTTTTATAAGAACATAATCATAACTTCTGTACGACGCTCAATAAAAATTTCTCAAATAGGAGAAAAGTTATTAATTTGACTAAAAAGACTTCCAATAAAGGGGTAGTTCTCTTCTAAGAACGTAATCATAACTTCTGTACAACTCTTAATAAAAATTTCTCAAATAGGAGAAAAGTTATTAATTTGGCTAAAATCACCTCCAATAAAGAGGTAGTTCTCTTATAAGAACGTCATCATAACTACTGTAAGACGTTTAATAAAGATTTGTTAAATAGGAGAAAAGTTATTAATTTAGCTAAAACCACCTCCTATAAAGGGGTTGTTTCTCTTATAAGAACATCTTCAGAGTTAGTACAAAATATGATACCTGTAACGTCTGTACGAAGTTGAGCAAAATCTGTTAAATAGAAGAGAAGTTATTAGGCTTAAGTGTCTAAATTAACACCTTACAAGCCACCGGCAAGGCTCAGTCGGTTAAGGCGCTTGTCTACCGGTCTGAAGTTGCGTTCGGGCGTGGGTTCGATCCGCACTTGGGCTGATTATCTGTTTGGGTTTTTTCCGAGTTTTTCTCTAACCGTAATGTGAATGCATGGTAATCTATAGCGAATCCTCGGACTCATCTCGCCAAATATCATCTCGCTGTCATCAATCTAATCGACGCTAAATAACCTAGTAGTTGATACAGCGTCGTTAAATAACGAACTATAAAAGAACACCTTATAAAGGTGTAGTTCCTTTTACAGAAATATAGTCAAGAGTTTTCACACAAAAAATTATTAACACAAGTACGAAGTTTCACAAAAATCTATTAGATAGGAGAGAAGTTATTAATTTTGTTCTGCTAGATTTGCTTTCTGACTCACTGTGTTTCCGTCCGTTCGTCCATCCCTACTTCTATCCATGTATCCATGTTTCCATCTACCCAACAACACTCGACCTGTGTAGTGTAGTTGGTATAACACTGGCCTTCTATGCTTGAGATTCCGGGTTCGATCCCGGCCCAGGTCGAGGCATTTAAGTGTGTTTTAATGCGACAGGCTCAGGTGAGCAGCTTTACTGGCATGTAAAAGAACTCCTACGAGACAAAATTCCGGCCGGCACACCGGCGACGCTGATATAACCTCTGCAGTTGCGAGCGTCGTTAAATAAACTGTAATTTTTTTTACCCATCAACCTATGTGCCAATTCATTCATCCTTCAAATAAACATTCATAGACTTACCTACACTTTTGGCTATCTATCTATATACCTATCTATATAGACTAGATAATTAGATGTCTATAATATTTTTCTTGCATCATAATTACTACCCATCTGCCATTAATTTCTGAAACCAATCACCATTGTACCGCTGAACTCTGCTATATTTTTGCCCAGCTCTATTCATGCAAGTTCTTTGCAGTGTAGCTATTATAAATAGTGGAAGTTTTTCTGTCTTTCAGTTACTTCCAGATACCTCTCCTTCATTCTATCTCTAATTCTTACCTCCGATTTTGCTCTGCTTTCATCTTTTTTTTTTCTTTTTTATTTCAGTGGGTTTTTAGCATTCTTTCAATCTTAATTCCCTATTTTCTTATATATCCTTATTTCTCTTGCCTAGTTTTCAATTTCTCTTTTTCTGTTACGTACTCCTTACTTCCTATTCTACCTTCTAGCTTTGTTTCTAACGAGGAATCTGTCAATGAACGTATATCGAAACCTGCCTTGAAATTTTTCTGACAGAATCTACACCTTATAGAAAGCCCTCGCACCAAAAATTAGCTGCGAGTTCAAACAGCAAGTTCCCGATATGGAGACAGCAATCGCTATTAAAACACTAGGCGAAAAGCATTGAGTTTTACGGCTGAGTTAATACGCTTCTGTAAAGCCTTGGTTTTTCTGAATCGACGCATACTACGTGCGAGATGCGAGGTCCATCTCGTACAAATCCGGACTGCACGAGAGATGGTGAGTGGTTTCTATGGGTGGTATTAATAAAAACGAAGACCTTACTATGTTCATCTTCCTCATGAGCAAAACGAGCTTGCTTTTTCTATGAGGAAGCTCTGAAATGTCGTATTAATAAAAACTATCGGAGCTTGCTCTTACGTGCCAAAGCTTGCTCACAGAGTTTGCTTCACTTAGCGTGGGAATTCGTATCAGTAGAGTCATCAAACGGGTTCAGCCCAGCCACAACAAGCGATACCGCCACGTGTATTTCGATCGAAAGGATTAGTGACTGAGCTATGAGTGAAGACGTTGGGAAAAAGGTAGAAGATTTATCTTTATTTATGGATATCATTAAGAAATTTCCAGTTATATTTAAGAAGTCAATGTTACCGGAATCGAGGCAAAAGAAATCTGCAGCATTTGCAAATATCAGAGAGAAGTATGAAAAAGGGTTTGGGGTGCCAATAACCGAGGCACAATTAATTAAAAAAGTGTCCAATATGAAAACCAGATTTAAAAAAAAATGGGAAACAAGCACATAAAGATGAATGACTATCCGGGTTCATATGGGATCTTTAATTGAAAAATCCGTAGTGACACTTGTGGCGGACAAGGTTGCAGTTGGGTTTTTCTCGGGATTCTCTCGTTTCCCCCAAATGAGGAATTTACATCATTCTGTCAACATTTCTCCATTCAGTCATTATTCCATAGCATTCCTCGAATGCCGGCTAGCGACGTAAGGACGGGGCTGGCCTAGGGATTAGTGGAGTTGCTTGCTCGAAACCTGGATACATAGCAAACCTTAGTGTAGTTAGCCGGTGTGAGTTTGGGAATGTGCCTAGCTTGAGGGTTAGTGCAATGTATCTTGATAGGTCGCAGTGCTGGGTCATAGTGCCCCTCTCCCAAATTCTATTTCATTCCAGTGCATAATATTTGAACTGATAATTTCATGTAAGTTACATTTGTGTGTAAGTTATAAATAAAGAGGTATTCGACATTCCGTGTATTATCAGCTGTGATTTGATAGTAGTTTTCAAAGAGTCTTGCACGCTTTTCCTTATAACACTCCCTGTGTTCCTTCAATGCCTCCAATTGTTCCAACAGCATTAGCCTCTGCAAATCTGTTAAGAAAATATTTAAATGCACTGCCTCTGATTTGGTTTGTGTCACCTAAGAAATAGTCGGTTAAACAATCCACATTTTCTTGATTAAATCGGTACGAAGTTTTGTAATCTCTCTAAAGTGAATCTCTGTGCTTCTTATACAACTTTTGAGGTCATTGAATATCCATGAACTCAGCCATTTCGATACAACAGCTTCACTCTACAAGCTTGAGTTACCTATTTAGGTACCTCAGGTTTTTTGAAGCAAATGCTTCAGAGCAAGAAGTAAAACTCCGTTTTATTAATAAGTAATGCGAGGAAACTATTACGTGCCGACTCTTTGCTCAAAGCTGGAGGAAATTCTTGATGAGCAAGCTGATTTTCCTCAACTTTGTTAATAGGAAAAGAAAGAAGCTCACAAAATTTGAAGCAAACTCATCTTCCTCATCTTTATTAATACCACCGTATAACTGCGAGGTGCGAGGTCTGCGCACCTCGCAGTTATAGAAACCACTCACTATCTCTCGTGCAGTGCGGATTTGTACGAGGTGGACATCGTATCTCGCACGTAGTATGCGTCGGTTCAGAAAAACCAAGGTCTAAGCACCTCGCAACTATAGAAACCACTCACTCTCTCTCGTGTAGTCCGGATTTGTGCGAGGCGGACCTCGCATCTCGCACGTAGTATGCGTCGGTTCAGAAAAACCAAGGTTTAAGAGCGTTCAGCAGTATCACAGCATGCCCCGTTTCTCACCACTACTACTAATAAGGGGTGCCAATTGCTGCTGCATGGGTGCTTTATCTGGCGACATTGCAGCTTCGATCTCAGGACCTTGTAGTTGAAACTCGCATCTGATTTTTAGTATGTGACATTCTTACAAGACGTCTCTTTGGGCAGGGTATAGTTGCGCCCCACGGCGAGATAAAATGCAGCATATAAAAAAGGGTCCCTATTTTGTGGGCATAGTTGCGCCCCGTTCCCATCAGTTAGAGAAAAGGGGATGGCATAGTTGTGCCCCGATGAAATAGGTAGAGAAAAAGACACTACGGAAACTCGAGCCTCGTAATCAACCAACCTTATTGATTTCTTATGCGATTTAATATTCATTATCGATACCGTTAAAAGGAACACCATGAAGTTGGCAATATTTTAATAACTGTTTTTCTACTGTTTATGCAATGATAATCGATAGCCTACCGTTAAAATGAACACCATGAAGTTGGCAGTACTTTATTAACTGACATATTCAAATGAGTGAGCCATTGGAATATGGGGGCTTAGCAGTCTTTGACATTTTATTAATGATTTTCACACCGTCTGTGGCGTATAGTGAGGTTAATATAAAGTGAATGTTAAGTTTAGTGAAAAGGGTAAAGAGTTAATAATTCACAATGGTTTTAAGTTTCAATTTTCGAAACCCTGTACCGTAGGGTTAAGATATCGATGTACAAACAAAAAATGCAGTTCATTTATTGTGTGTGATCGATAAAAAAGTGTTATTTTAAATAGTAAAATTGATCATATGCTAGGCCTAGCTGATTTCAATGCAGCTATCACTGTAATATTTGTAAGTAATTTGTTTATATTATGGCAATCACTTTCGTGTGTAGTATGTCCATCGGGGCGCAACTATGCCATGTCCCTTCTGCTACCTGGTTTCTTCGGGGCGCAATTATGCCATGCCTAGGCCTCCCAATTGACCGCGGGGCGCAACTATGCCATACCGGTCTCTTTTGTCAGCGGAATTTCAAGGCAGGTTTTGATATGAGCTCACTGACGGTTCCCTTGTTAGCTCTACTTTCTCTCTGGCGCTGGCGATTAGATTTTTTTTTTATTTTTATTGGGTTTTAGCGTTTTTTAGTCTCTTGCTCTCTATTTGTTATATCCTATATTCACCGCTCTTACTTAGTTTTCGTTTTCGTCTGTCTTTAATTTTCTTTGTAACTTCATCTTCATAAAGCATTACATTTGGAAGAGGTAATTAATATTTCGAAAGAAATATTGTATTTCTATAATAATTGTTGTTTAGTCAACTGTCCAAAGATAGGTTGGAACCTCATACGTGACACCAATAAAGCATCAATCATAAGGCAAATAACCCAGGAGATAAAGCGGGAAGGATTCCAGTTCCTTTCTCCTCCACTGCGTACGTCGCTGCCTAGTAACATATTAAGCTAATCAGACTAACAAGCAAATATTATCATGGAGGCAAATATTAAAGTTATTATTTTTTTAACCATGTTAATAATGTCAAAACAAGTGATTATATAAATTTTGGTCACCAGATCGCAATTACAAGGGCCCTCCATACAGTACGTTTCCCTGAAACCGTTTATATAAAGAAAACACAATTTATTGGAAATATTTATTGAAATAGATACAACAATTGTCGAGGTATTTTTCAACATATTTCCCAACGGAACTGAGACATTCATCATGCCGTGAGATAAAATTTTGTATCCCTGTGTCGTAGAAGTCTACCTCCTAGGAACGGAATCAGTGTCTGATAACCGTCTGCACCTCCCTTTTTATCTCACGATATGACAAATGTATCAATTCCGGTGCGAAATTTGATAAAAAAAATAGCTCAATAATTGCTGTACCTGTTTCTATAAATCTTTCCATGCAATCGTGTTTTCTTTCTGTAAACGGCCCCAATCAAACTCACTTTCTCGACGGCTTCCATAATTGCAATTTTGATATTATTAACAGCTTTTTCGTATCTGCCCCCATGAGAATGTTTGCTTGAAAGCTGTAATAATTGTAAAACTTAATTTGTCAATCCTGAAAAAAAAAACCATTTCATTTTTACTTCACTTCTTCCTATCGTATTATCTGTAGTAATATCACGAGAGATCTGAGATTCATCTGGGAAATCTCAGACCTCGAGTGGCATTTATTAGGACTATTTCGTGGATAAATTAAAAATTTAAATAATATATCCCTAAAATTCCATCACAAAACGTTAATAATTGTTTATTAACGAATACTTAACGTATTCAGACATTGTGAAGTTGAAATACTCGTAGATGAATATCGATTACTGTAATAAAGAAATTCGATGTTATTATTCAGTAGTGCCAATTGCGAAATACATGTTTAACAATGTTAATAACATGTACTGCACTTTTCTCTTATTATTATAACATAAATACATTTTCATTATCTGCTGAAATCATAATTTAATTTAACAGTAATAGTGGGGCAGCTATATACCAATGCTTATGTATTCACAGCGAGACATGTTGCTACACAATGAAGCCATCTCTGTATACATAGGCTAATTAAAACACGAATTTTATTACACCATACGGAAGGCAGTTTGATCAAAGTCCTTATTCCTATGCAAGGTCTTTGGGTTTGATATGCGATGATGTTACATAAATTTGAACATTTGACTTTCAATTAATTGTTTCATTTCATTCACAAAATACAAATTTCATAGGCTACTTATAGGTTATGTTACCTGTGGGAGCAGGACCAATGTCAGCTGTGTCTTATTTCGACCGTTACAATCGGTGCTACACGAAAGCATTTTTTATAGCTCGACAAACGCATTCTCGCTGTAGTGTGTAACGGAACTAAAGCTACATCTACACAGTTCAATATTCCACTCGCGTATGCGTGCAATCTGGAAGAATATTGAAAGAATCGAGTTTAAAAGATACGTTCAATTAAGATGCATGAAGATTTCGTGTGTACATGGTGTGCCGTTTTGAACGCCGTCTTCACTGCGTAAATATATTAATTAATGTTAAATATCAATCTTGCATTCATTGCTTTAAAGTTGAAATAAAAGTTTAACCGTGTAGTTGCATCTTATTGTATTCGTGATCATCAATTCACGGGGAAAAAGTTGGCGACAACGACTAAACAAAAGAACGACCATGCGATAAATTGATAGCGATAAATCTAGCTGCAAAAATTATCGCAAAGTCTGGCTATGATTGGTTGGAATTGAAAATTTCATTACACTTCATTGATCGAAAATTGAATGACGTCATATAAACGAAATAGTCATCGCCTGTTGGTGATTGATGGAAATTGTGTGTATGGAAGTCTGCACAGGCAAAGTAAGCTTTTGAGAGAATGTATTCATACCATGAAGTCTTGGGGATAACGTTTAAAGTTTAGGGTTGAAGGAAACATGCTTCGGCTTCTTGTGCGCCTCTTGATGTTGGTGTGGAAACCACATGTCTTGAATACTCGACATGTGGCGAGGCGTGTCAAGTTGGCAGCGAGCTCCAGCGCCGTGATTTGTAGCGACCCGGCCTGCGCACCTGATTACACTCAGACATACCCAGAATGACTAAAATATCCTGCCTGCATTTTCATTTTACTTCATTTTATCTGGATGCGAATTGAAAGATGCAGCTTCTAAACTTAACAATCTAGCGATATTCGCAGTGGCTCAGATGGCAAGTGAGGCTAACAGGTCAGGACCTGAACGTTATCATTTCTAGAGAACTTGCTCCCTCTGACCTTCAAAGCAGTTACCAACACTCGCTGTGAGGATTGCTATATACAGTAATTAGCACTAAATTTTTAAGATCAGAAATAAAATTTAAGTGACTATTTCGTTTATATGACGTCATTCCATTTTCGACCAATGAAGTGCAATGAAATTTTGAATTCCAACCAATCACAGTCAAACATCGCGATAATTTCTGCAGCTAGATTTATCGCTATCAATTTATCGCATGGTCGTTTTTTTCTGTAGTTCGTGTCGCCAACTGTTTCCCCTTAAATCGATGAGCATGAATCCATTAAAATGCATCTACACGGTTAAACTTTTCTCTCAACTTTACGCTATGCAAGATAGATATTTAATATTAATATACTTACGTAGTGAAGACGACGTTTAAAACGGCGCACCATGTAGACATAAAATCTTCATGCATCTTAATTGAACCCTAGATCATATATGTAAATATGATCTAGGATTGAACGTATGTTTTAAACTTGATTATTTCAATATTCTTCCCAGATTGCATGTATACGAGCATGGAAAATTGAACTGTGTAGATGCAGATTTAGTCCTGTTACACACTACACTGAGATATAGCTGTCTCCACACATATTACATAGTTCTTAGTTCTCGGTGTAATGTGCAATGTAAGGATCAAGATCAAGATCAAGTACGAAATTCTACTTCCACATCTACATCTTCATGTTCTAATTCCATGTCCATTGTAGGCTATCTAAAGAAAATTACACTCCTTCATTCAGATTTGATAACTGCGTTTTCAACAATTCTTCATTTAATTAGTGTATTAATCAGGTTACTGTAATTATATTATAACATTTTAAATTAAATTATGATTTCAGTAGATAATGAAAATGTATTTATGTTATAATAATAAGAGAAAAGTGCAGAACATGTAATTAACATTGTTAAACCTGTAGGCTATTTCGCTTTTCGCAATTGGCATTATTGGATAATAATATCGAATTTCTTTATTGCAGTAATCGATATTCATATATTTCAACTTCACAATGTCTGAATAGGTTGACTATTCGTAAATATACAATTATTGACATTTTGTAATCGAATTTTAGGGATATATTATTTACATTTCTTTTATTCACGAAATAATCCTAATAAATGTCACTCGAGGTCTGAGATTTCGCAGATAAATCGGCAAATGTCGTGACATTACTACAGATAATTATTTTTACACGGCGGCTATTAAAGAAATAGCGACTAAAACTTTAATGAAGGCCTACCTACCACATAATCTTATAGAAGAAGAATGAAATTTACAAGAAAAAAATTACAAGTAGTGCGAATCTGAAGATTTTGAATGCAGTAAGTCACTGGCAAGATTTTACACATAATACACGCATTTGGGATAATAGCACAGTTGCTACTGGATTTGAAAAGGGACAGTATGGTAGATTGTTGGTGGATGGTAGTGGGCATGTTCTCTCGAAACATATAGTGACACCTGAGTTTCGGCCCCAAAACAGCAGTTAAACGACACTACAATTGAGTTCATACCTTTACAAGAAATATTCTACGCCAGCCGTGGCGAAAATATGGTCGTGCGCCGAGCCACTGTGTAACCTGCAAGGTGCTTAGCACCTATGGAGGGAGGCGGACACCCGAAGAGAAGTGAAGCGACTGTCTGACTTACTAACGGATTTTAATTTTCCTTACGTCAAGCACTTAAATACAACTTTATGCAGTACAAGGTTACAAACTAACGAACAGGAAAACATAGAAACACATTATCACAACCCAAAATTTATTAACTGTCTTCAGAATGTCTCTGCGACAGAGTCTGTCATTCGTGATCTAAATTTGGTTTTTACTCTTTTCATTGTTGAAAATAATTTTTCACAAACGTAAGTTGTAGCGAACATGGCTCCAGCAGAGCAAGCCAAACAACGAAGTTTCGGATATTTATTTTTTGGCAAAGATTTGAAAAGTTCAACATTTGTCAAGTCCTTACATGTAGCTTCCATTTAACATCACATTGTAAATCTGTGAGTTTAAATTGAAGAGCTAAACGCATTATTCGTACATCCGCTGAAAAAGGATCGACGTACAGAGATAATAATAATAATAATAATAATAATAATAATAATAATAATAATAATAATAATAATAATAACACTTCACCTTTTAATGTTTCATGAGTGACATGTAGTATAATGTCATTTTATGTTATACAACCATTTCCTCGTAATACTTGTGAACAAATCATATATTTAATATTCTCATCATATTGTCAGCAAAAAAAAAAAAAAATGCGTCCTCCCATCCTACTTGAAACTTTCGTTTTTATAGAGGTACATGGTTTCGAGAGAGACATTGCGACGACATTGCGACGATACGCCACTCGCAAGTCAGAGACAAATACAAATGGAACGGACTTTGACTCCAGTGAATGAGAGAGTGGGGATTGGAAGAGGTAGAACGCAACAAAAATGCATAGTTATCATTGTGAGCCACAATGTGCTCGCGAGTCACATTTTCGCCACGGCTGTTCTAGAATATAAATTTGGTCTATGGAAAAATGTCATCTATATAATATATATAGCTGCTGAGCTGTTCTTTATAACTCTGGGTTCGAAGTCGGCGATGTGTTTGAAGCTGATCACGTGGAATGGAAGACATCGGTGAACGTGAATTTTAACAGGCAGTAAATGCAGCTGACAACACTGTCAGACTTTTATATAGTTCACCGATCAAAATTAGCCTGTAGAAAACAGTGTGATATGAATTCTAAGAATAAGGTAAAAATGTAGGGCTATGCAATTTGCATGTATTTCAATATATCATTGTTGTTCCATTTAATTTTTTATTTGGTTACTTAACGACGCTGTATCAACTACTTGGTTACTTAGCGTTATAGAAATGGTGATAACGAGATGGTATTTGACAAGATGAGGTAGAGGATTCGCCATAGATTACCTGACATTCGCCTTACAGTTTGGGCAATCCTCGGCGAAAATCGAAACAGGTAATCAGCCCAGGCGGGAATCGAATCCACTCCCGATCGCAACTCTGAATCGGCAGGCAAGCGCCTCAGCCGGCTGAGCTACACCGGTGGCTTCCTTTTTTATTCTTAGTTAAAGAATACATACATACGGTGCTTGTAATTGAGTTTGCTTTACATTTTGATTTGATGTGAATTATAAATTGTTATTGAAGACTGGAATGAATATTTCAACAAGATATTGAAAGTAGCATTTGTATTGATAATTGAAATGATAATACAATAAAATCATAAACAAATACAAAACAAGATTAGATATGATTTATTTGATTTTTATTATTAACATCATTTTTTATTTCTTTAAATTTTTAATTTGTCAGTAACATCATTTAGCCACCAGCGTAGCTCAGGCGGCCGCGTTTGTCTACTAATCCGAAGATGCGCTCGAACGAGTTTCTTATTGTTTAGTTATTTATCAACAGTAATCTCACTAGAGGTTTTGGTTTATCTAGAGAAAATCAAAACTCGAGAGAGATTTAATTGACTATTACATGATTAGAAGAAAGTATATAAAGATTAGAAGTAACGAAGTATTCCGATACAATAAAATATTAATTGACTTACGAAAATACAACTGTCTTCAAATGTTTATTGTACCATCTCAACATTACAAATATTACGCTAGATGCATGCTGGATGGCAGTGGTGTGTTATGATTATGTGATGTTATCAGGTGTGCCAACTATGGAATCTTCATTGAACTCTGTAGACGTTTACTAGTTAAGAAGGCTGTGTTGATTCAATTTCATTTTTATTAAAACAGTTGCATTCCACTTCATTTATCCGGATCCCAGTAATCAACGTCACTTGACAGATGATTTTCAATAAATCTTAGTATTAAACAATCTCTGATAAGTGACTATTCGTAATATCATATAGCAGAAGCTATAACATAACCTAAATAATATAAACAAGTGTTAGAAAAGTATTAATTAGGGATGATGAATTTTTATTTTATTTTATTGGGTTATTTTACGACGCTGTATCAACATCTAGGTTATTTAGCGTCTGAGTGATATGAAGGTGATAATGCCGGTGAAATGAGTCCGGGGTCCAGCAGCGAAAGTTAACCAGCATTTGCTCGTATTGGGTCGAGGGAAAACCCCGAAAAAAACCTCAACCAGGTAACTTGCCCCGACCGGGATTCGAACCCGGGCCACCTGGTTTCGCGGCCAGACGCGCTGAACGTTACTCCACAGGTGTGGACTGGGATGATTAAATAAACAAGAAAAGCTTTAATTAACGATGATGACATAAAAAATAAACATAAGCTTAAATAATTTTAAAAGAAACAATTATTGAAAGTACAATTTTCAAAATTTGTATGTTTTAGTGGCTGGTGTTAGTGTTATATATTAGATGTATGCTTAAAAGAAGTGGAACTCGTTGCTGTACATGGTTTATTCTTCAACTTATTCAGGATTTCCGAATGGTGCTCTTAATTTATTTGTAAATTGGGTTTCAGGGAAGATGCATAGCTATGACTAGTGATCTTTAGTAATTCTTGTTCTTGAATGCCAATGCGAGTCATATTTGAAACTGCTGTGCATCGACTGGAGTGGTTTGTATTTTTTTTTTTTTTTTTTTTTTTGACGTCCAGACCAGCGCAGTTTGAAATGTTGGCAAACAAAGAAACAAATGCTAGGGACGCGATAAAATTGTGCGATAAGCAGCCATGATTGGTTGAAATACGTCCTTTCGTACCGTTTTATTGGTCAAAAGTAGTATGACGTAGCAAAAATGTAATAGTCATCAAAATATAACGTCTTCTTATAATGCGGGTATAATTACCGCGTTATCTAGTCGAATTGGAGATATTAATATATTATTATAATGTACCGAAGTACATATGATATTTCCATGCAGATATTCTACGTCATCATACGATGAAAGAGTAATGGAACGGAGAAAAATCCTCTCCGGCGCCGGGATTTGAACCCGGGTTTTCAGCTCTACGTGCTGACGCTTTATCCACTAAGCCACACCGGATACCACCCCGGCGTCGGAAGAATCGTCTCAGTTTTAAGTTCCAAATCTTGGGTTCCCTCAGGTGGCCGCCCTCTGCACTATGTCATAGATATCTATGAACCTAGGACCGAAGTCCACACATGTGCTGAGGTGCACTCGTAATGAGTGACTAGTTGGCCGGGATCCGACGGAATAAGCGCCGTCATAGTATGATGACGCAGAATATCTGCATGGAAATATCATATGTATTTCGGTACATTATAATAATATATATGATATGCGTAAATGTGTATTGGATACAAAAATGATGTTACATAGTTTAAAATGCAACAAAAATAAAAATATTTCATGTGTATAATGAGAAAAATCTCAGAATTTGAACTTACATTTAAAAGAATTTTCCTGATGACTTCTGCTTTTAACTAGACCTGGGATTGTCTTTTACAAGGAACCAATAACAGTTTGCAAGCATGCTGGATGATGATCTTCCTTTATATCTAATTTCCATTTCAGATATTTCTTGATGAAATTTCATCTTTCCTCATGCTCATTGCTTACCGCTCCAAGGTTAGGAGGAAAGAAATTCAAATGAAAATGTAAAAAGTGTATTTTGAGAGACATACTACACCCCATTTTCTCATATGCACTTAATATGGTTTCCACAAGAAGTTCTATGTAGTTGTCTGCTCTAGAATTTCCAAGGAAATTTGAGCAAATATCTTTGAAAGCGCGCCACGACATTTTTTCTGTAACGGAAAATTTTTCCTCAAACAAAGAGTCAGCCATAATTTTGTGAATTTTGTGGACCGATGAAAATACCCTCTTTTAATTTGCCTTCACTCAAAATGGTAAAATTTTCTTTTAATTACTGAAAATCACATCCTTATTTGTTCATCGATAGACCTCTCTTTGAACTATTATGAAATTTACTGAATATAATGTACCAATATCTGTTCATTTATTAGAAGTACAAAAGAACATGCCAACAACCATAAGAAACCGGAAATAAGTCATAAACTGATAAAATGCATTAGCTTTTGTTTTGGTTTAGAACCCCCAACCCACGCTAGATGTTTCCTGGGGGAGCGCTTATCGAAAAGTGGAATCATACTAGGCCTATATCTTAAAAATATTACGTGATACGAAGAAAAGATATGCATTTTCGGATTTAATGCACACCAAGCCTTAAGGGACACATTGTTTTAAGTCAGAGCAAAATTCTTGTTGTTCAGTGTCATTAGCGAATTTTTTCAAACAGAAGCTATTCTTTGAAGAGGGAAAATTTTACGTGCCTCAAGGGCCTAAACTAACGAATCAAAAGAGAAAGTTAATTATTTAACGACTAATTTATATTTTGAGATGTAGGCCTATTAAGTGATAACGAACTATTGATAATGCAGCGAAAATATTTATAAAGAAAAACTTGAAATAGAATTGACAGTAAACATTATTTTCTAAAGACTCTAGTCAGATACAATGAACTAGTAGCACGATGAAAAAAACGGAAATGTGTTGATGATGTACAGTATATAACAGTGATGTTTATAAGTTACACCTCACATATTATTAAACTGGCCTTTGAAATGACCTTACAATTCAAAATATATCAATAAAACTGAATTCATTATATGATGAAGGATGATTGCAACAGAGAAAAATTCTCTCTGGCACCGGAATTTCAACCTGGGTTTTAAGCCGGAGAGAATTTTTCTCCGTTCCACTCATCCTTCATCATATGATGACGCAGAATTTCTGCTCGTAAATATCATATGTACTTCGGTACATCGTAATAATATAAATTCATTATGTTTGATGAGTTAAACACGAACACATTGAAATGAATAAAATTAATTAACATACACCTGTTATTTACAGAAAAAATTTAAACTCATGTTCCGTGATATTCATGTAACACTGTTGTTTGTATACTTACTCCGCCGACAAAAGATGCATATAGAGTATTCCACTGGGGACACTCAGGTACTGAATGAAACATATTACCTAATGAACCAAATTTTATGAAAATTTGAGGGTAAATCCCATTAATTATTACATAATGATGGTATAAGTTTGAAAGTCCTAGGAAAAGTAGTTTTAAATTTAAAAAATAATTACTTTGTTTTTTGTCTAATATTTGATATTAATAAAGGGTACACTTTTTCATAGTAATAATTGAGATTGAGGGCTGAAATTTTGTATGGTAATAATTATACTACTATTCAATAAAACTGTGCATTTGTTTTGTAAAATAATAATATTTTCTTGAGCTATGAATTTTTTTTATCTAGAAAGGAATTCTAGTAAAATTTTGCTCATAATTACAAAGGAAAAAAAAAATCACAAAATCCTTTGTATAAGAGTAATGAAAAAATCCATGCACAGTTTTCTTTATCAAGTAAAGTTGTACATATGGTAAAAATTTCATTCCGATCGATCAATATTTAATGCAAAAAAGTATACCCAGAAGTGAAAAATTTGCAATATGGAGAAAAAGCCAAGTAAAGTTTTAGTAGACAATTTACTTTCCACTCGCCTGTTAGAATTCTCCTGCACCATACAATACACCTTCCTCCTTCTTTTTGGCATCTTCTGTAATGATCTTGCCCACTCCTGTTGTATGTCTTCTTTTAATTTCGTCCTCTAAGCTGCGTCGAACTCTCTGCTTGATACGACGTTGATCTCTGCATTTACTAATTCTGCAGGTCACAGGTGATATTTTGGATTTCTTTGCCAATTCTGTTAGATATTGACCTTGGTTGTCAAGAGAGATTGCTTCTGCTACAGCCATTTCTACTTTTTTTGATGAAACGAACACTTCCTTCGGGCAAATATTCCAAATTACACTGTGAAGGCTTTCGTTTGCATTTTGAGTCTTAGCTCTGGTACATCTTTCTAAAATTTCGCTAGAAGACAGTCTCTTACACAAAGGTATCAGTTTCTCTAATACAGTGACATTTATGAGTGTGTGTATTTCAGTTTTGTGGCTCTTGGACTTTTCAGATTTAGCTAAGGCTCTATTATAAAAGCACCACGAGTCCTCACCTACTGCACATCTTGAGTGCAAAGGTTTATCATCTGTGCTACAACAATGATGCAGTGTTGCAAGTATGGCATATTTCATCTTGTCCACATCTGGAGCATTTTTAACTATAGCTGCTGTATAGTAATGTGTTAGTTTTACTATAGTGGTTTCCTTCAAACATCCCTGTAAGTAAGAGTAATTTTTTTTTTCCTTTCCACTCTTTCACTAAATTTCGAAGCCCTGTGCCTAATCTTTTAGCAATGTGGTTTACGCATTCTTCCTTAGTAATCGGAAATTCATTGCCATAAACTTTAATATTTTGGAGATGAACGTATGTTTTGGAATCACCATCGGAAAGGACTGTAGTATATCTGAAGCCATTAGATTCTGAACGCTTCCATAACATGTTTGCAGCTTCGACTTCCATTCCTGGAGAGGATTTATCATAATTTTTCGCACAGTTTATTTTGTGACCTTCATGCCAGAAATAAAATTCTGGGCTTTCTTTCCCTATTTGCTTTTCACTAATGGCACAAGCATGGCAGTACTTTGACGAAACCTCATAGTCAACGACTAAACCAGTTAGTATGTCAATGACACATCCCACTCCAAAACTGCTTGTGAATCCACGTTTTGCCCATGTTCCATCATAGCTCACTGCAATATTCAGTACATCAGAATTTATATTAGGATTTTCACTAATATGAGCTTCTCTCACTTTTATCTTGCCTCTGTCATTATTTTATCCACAAAAATCTTGTCCTCCTTCTGAATACCTTGCTGCAGACTGAAGTATGTTGCACTGCTCATTGTATTCATACCCAACCCCACCGAAAATATTTCCATAGCTGCATGTCCTCTTCCAAATTTAGAAAATCTTGAAACCATTCTTTTATTGATATCAAACGCAGTTTTTGTTTTCTTTTCAGATGTAATGTTCACTCTTTTACTTGAGAAAGTTTGACACAAAACACACTCACATGTCCCACATTTCACAACAATCTTTTTTCAAATTCACAATTACTGACTTTTCATTACATTCACTACATACTAGTTCTGAAAACAAGCTTTTCAAAACATCGGTATCAATAATAATGTAGTCTTGAGCAGTTTCACTAGCAGGCTGGAGATCACATGTGGCACTCTCACCTACAGGACAACTACTAATATCTTGTTGTTGATTATTATTTACTGCTGCAGTATTCTATCTTCGTTCAGCTAAAAATTTACCTCTTTTTTTCTTCATTATTTTTCCACTAGCCACTTTACCCATTGTGAATAACACAAGCAATATCACAAACTAAGATAAGCTATTATTTTACTTGTTTGTAAACAAAAACTTTCATTTGTCATATTTTCGGATTTCAGCCACTAGATAACAGCACTTTCACAACAAGAATTGCCAACACATTTATTGAGAAACAAAAGTCACTAAGAAGAAAAATATTCACAGTTTAGTTTGTGATATACAGAGAAATTAATTTTAAAAATTTACCACTCCCACTCATTCATTGCAAGGTTCCAAATAAACATAAATTTTACTACTTCCCAGAAGGATTTAGGAGAAAATATTTTTACACTATACTTTAGACATATCAAGGATACTATTTCTTTAGAAAAAAAAATTCCAAAAAAATAACCATTTTGCCCATTATAGTACCAGAATGTCTAGTATACTGTTTCCGCAAGGTGCTTTCGTTAGTAGAACGAGTGAGGTATAGTATCTCTATCTCACTCTCTTCCTAATATGTACAGCGTTCTAGCAAGTTTATCGCACAACATGGGTACATTAACTCCGTTGAAATGATAAAAAAAACCTATTAATGCAATAATGATGCCTGCAAAAGCATTCATTATATTTTATATACATTATAACTAGACTTCGGATATTTAAGCCATTAACCAACTTTTAGACACCTCAACTAGGCTCCATAATGATGGAAAGTAGGCATTAAAATACAGTTTTAGGGACCCAAAAAGTTACTGCAATTACAAATAATAATAATAATAATAATAATAATAATAATAATAATAATAATAATAATTCATTCATAGTGTTCTGTCCAAGGGAAAGTATTTCACTGCAAACCCAGCATTCTCCAGTCTTTCCTATTTTCTGCTTTCCTCTTTGTCTCCGCATATGATCCATATACAGGTGATTCACGAGGAAAGGTAAAAAAATTTAGGATACGATATCTTAGGCCATATTGAGTGAAAAGGTTCATATGAACATAGGTCCGTTTTCGAACGATGGCGGAGCTAGATGCATTTTTTGGTAAAACGTCTCACCCCAATGTGAATCAGACGTTACCATATGCTGCTGACGTGAGACAAGATCACCGATGAATGACGTAACATTGGAATCTGCATTGTGAGCGATGTTGATAAGAGAAGAGAAACAAACCGGGTGTTGGGGCATTACAAATGTCACAACAAATACGTTATCACTAGGGAACGGAATTTGGAGCAATAAAAGCTAGTATTGACATCTACACAGTCATTTGTTTACAACCCTTTATACCAAGTCCTCCCCTCCATGGCATACTCACAGATCTCTGCACGTCAACAGGTGAACGGGACAGTTGTCGCATAAGAACTTCAACGTGCAGGTTTGCAATTCAGAGTAGTGAAGTGCAGGTACAATGCCGAAAGTGAAACCAACTAACAATACAAAATTGAAAGACTAGCCTATATTTGTAAAAGCTCCAGATCGAGTATCAAAATTCAGGAAATAATTCCCTAAACTGTCGCTTCCTCCTTGTCTAGTTCTTAAGAGATGAGGGTCATGGTTAGAAGCTTACAATTATTACGCACATCACCTCCAATCTGTGAAGAAAGTGGTCCAGTCTTTCGATCCGATGACGCGGCTGCGATTCAAATACACCAGGAACTGCAAAATGATATAACAATCGAGAAAGAAGTCATGAATATTAAGTTAATTTTTTTTATATTTACCGAATGCCATTATTCGATTAGAAAAGTCAGGAGTAGAACTAGTTGAGCAAATAAATATTATGAGGACTATTGTAAATAAACTGAGTGCAATAGAAGGTGAAATAGGTTAACGTGTTGGTGACAAAATGAACAGGGTTGATTAAAAATGGTGGTTACAGTATTATTAATCGGATTTTCGATGTACTAACAAAGACGTGTCCCAATGACGTCATTGAACATGTGAATTTAATTGACGTATCTTGTTTCAAGTACTCTCCAATTGTCTCTGCAGATGTAGAGCGGAGTTTTTCCATGTTAAAAAATTTCCTTCCTTGCAACAAAGCAAAGTTGTATTTTGAAAATTTGAAAATAATATTTACAATTTATTATAACAAGGCACAGCAGGAATAATTGTTTCATCAACAAACATAGCATTAATTGAAAATGCCATTTCGTTTGGTTCTACATTTTGTTCAACATTTAATTATAGGTCTACTGTATTATGTTTTATTATAGTATATTACATATATTGTAAATACTGTAATATACGTTGTATACATATTATCATATTTCATGATATTGTAAATAAAGGTCTTAATTTAACACGCTCCTGACAGAAAAACATATATATTCATAAGCGAGTTCCATACAGAAGACAACTGTCTATAGCTATCAATATTTTCACTGACACGTGAGGACGTAGAGATTGCACCCTGTATTTTAATGTCGTCTATCATCTGATATCCTCTTCTACCCCGAACTCTTCTCCCGTTCACCATTCCTTCCAGTGCATCCTTCAGAAGGCAGTTTCTTCTCAACCAGTAACCCAACCAATTCCTTTTTCTCTTTCTGATCTGTTTCAGCATTATTCTTTCTTCATCCACTTTTTCCAACACAGCTTCGTTTCTTACTCTGTCTATTTGACACGCTCCATCCTTCTCCATATCCGCATTTCAAATGCTTCTATTCGCTTCTCTTCATTTCTTTATAATGTCCATGTTTCTGCCTCATACAATGCTACACTCCACACAAAGTACTTCACTAGTCTCTTCCTTAGTTTTTTCTCCAGAGATCTTTTTGCTCCCTTTGCCATTGCTATTCTCCTTTTCACTTCTCGACAGTAGCTCATGTTGCTGCTTATAGTACACCCCAAGTATTTGAATAATAATAATAATAATAATAATAATAATAATAATAATAATAAAACTGTTATTTTATTGGGTTAAGAAGTGCTTATAATACAGACTTAAGATTATGTGCAGCACACTTTTACCGTTATTAAATGTTAAGAAGCGTTTATAATACAATTTTAAGATTATTTGCAGCACACGTCTCCCGTTATTAAATGTTAAGGAGCGCTTATAATACAAAATTAAAATTATGTGCAGCACACTTTTTCCGTTATTAACTTCACACTATAATAAAACAAGAACCTAATATACATACCGGTAATGCCTTTGTGTTTTGCTGACAGTAAAATTTTGTGTACTTCTTCAAATAAGTGCAGACAATGTACAGTTGTCAAAAAAAAAAAAGTGGCCGCACTCGTGAACATAGAATATTTTCTTAGTCCACTTCGGGTCGCGCCGATGTTACACGATGCAGGTGCTTGTACAAGCAGTTCTGGAACTATGAAAGTGTTCCATATGTGCGCCTCGTAGACCAGCAGTAGAGTGCTTGCTTAATGATTCGAAGGTGTGGGTTGGCCTTTCTTCAAGTTTTCACTTTATTTTTTAATCGTTCTTTAGCGATGTAAATAATATTCAAATTATCATTTATATTCTGTTATCGTTATTTATCGACATCAAGTTATTTATGTTTTGTTACCGCTCTTTAGAGATATGAATAAAATTCAAGTCATCATTTGTATTATGTTATCGTTTTATAACGATATGAATAATATTCACGTCTTTTATATTCTGTTATCGTTCTTTAGCGATATAAATAATATTCAAGTTATCATTTATATTCTGTTTTCCTTCAATAGCATTATAAATAATATTCAAGTTATTTATATTGTTATTGTTCTTTCGCGATATAAATAATCTTTATATTATGTAAGTAATTATTATAATACAAATAACCATTCTTCTTTGTAAAATAGGTTTTTTTTTAGATAATTAAATACATATTATATAATGTCTTATATTAATTAAACAAACCGATATTTATCATTTATATTCTGTTATCGTTCTTTAGCGACATAAATAATATTCAAGTTATAATTTATATTCAGTTATCGTTCCTTAGCGATATAAATAACATAAATTTAATATTAGGTTTGGAACAATACAGTTGCATAATACTGGTGTTAGTTTTTCTTTTTTTATTATTACGTTAGTTTTTCTTTTTTTATTATTACATTATACTATCTTGAACCACAATAAAATGAAAAGTAGTAACGAGGAATTGAACCTGAGACGTTGACATCTAAATTCCGACTTTCTTCCGCTGAGCTACGAGAGCAAAAGTGTGGAAACATTTTCGGAAAAATTGGCCCAATCACACTCTAAAATTTTCTGATGATTTATAGAAGCTAGTCCAGGATGCGGGGGGCAAAGGCTAATTGGGATTTCCCGGTCTTTGATCGGGTCAAACATCCTGATAGAACTAATATTTAACCCTTGCGGTGAATTTCGGCGAAGTCCGGAGGACCCAACTAGTCAAATCCATTCTCCTCATCTCCACGCTTGGGCCCCCTAGAATCTAATAAGATGCGAAAGAGATAGTGGTGTGCGGAAAGCAACGGAAAGTTACCGCATTTATCCTTCCCAAGAAAAACTGCAAACATGAACATAGGAAGCTTTTATTAGAAGAAGAAGAAGAAGAAGAAGAAGAAGAAGAAGAAGAAGAAGAAGAAGAAGAAGAAGAAGAAGAATCTTCTGCGGACCTCTGGAAAAAGAACTAAGGAAGAGACTAGTGAAGTGCTTTGTGTGGAGTGTGGCATTGTATGGGGAAGGAACACGGACATTACGACGAAATGAAGAGAAACGAATTGAAGCATTTGAAATGTGGGTGTGAAGAAGAACGGAGTGTGTGAAGTGGACAGACAGAATAAGAAATAAAATTGTGTTTGAAAAAGTGGGCGAAGAAAGAATGATGCTGAAACTGATTAGAAAGAGAAAAGGGAATTGGTTGGGTCTCTGGTTGAAAAGAATAATAGACGACATTAGGATATGTGGATCACATGCGGAGACTAAGAGGAAGGCAGAAAATAGGAAAGATTGGAGAATGTTTGATTTGCAATGAAAGACCTGCCAATGTATGTATGTTCAGAATGCCTGGAATATCGTGTCTAAGAACAGTCGCTATTTGCAAAGACTAGTCGATTCCGTGCCCACTCGACTGCAAGATGATCGAGATAAGGGGAAGATAGACTAAATATTGAATTGTGGCTTTTTGTTTTGTTTCTTGAACGCTTAATTGTTTGAATGTTCTAAGGCCGACGCCAGTAAATTTGTTTTGTTTATGCCACGAAAGATATTTTTATTGAGAATAAAATTTTTTTTCTTTCCATTTGCAGCCACAATGTCATAATGATAAAGTCATAGCATAATATATAATGAACCTAATGTTAATTACTAAAATAATCGTGAAAGAGAAAGGAGCAATTATGTATATTTTGTCTCTCGCTCTTAAAAACAAAACAAAAAAGAATATAAAAAGCACGAGGTTGTATTCGATCGCAGGACCTCACGAATAAGAGGCTATCGAATAACAAACAGAATACTTCAATTTATTATAACTGTAGATATCAGGCAACGTGGTCCAACAACATGTAACATCGCCTGTCTCCAAATTGTAGCGAAGATACCCGAAGGGAACTTTGTTTCAAGGCCACTTTTTCTTTTGACAACTGTACATGTTTTAACGGTGTGAAATCTTAGCCTCAACTGTACCAATCCTACTTGTCTGTTAAGTTTTTCAGCGGATATGTTCGGTAAGAGAGCGGAAAACTATTCCATCAATTTAACCGTTACCCCGTTATTCGTAAATGAAATATATAATAATAATAATAATAATAATAATAATAATAATAATAATAATAATAATAATAATAATGATTTATTTAACCTGGCAGAGTTAAGGCCATACGGCCTTCTCTAACACTCAACCAGGAGTATTATATGGTAATTTTAGAGGTGTAACACAATTTTAGCATACGAAATCGATCTAGTTCTCAATGAAATTATGTTCTATGTATTAAATGAAACTAATTAATTCCTAGTTCTCAAGAAAAATACTTATAAATAGTTGATGGAACAGCCTCCATATGCTCAATGCTATTTTCTTAAAGTGGAATCTTCTATACTTCTATAGTAAACAAGCATGCAGTGCGCACAGGATTTCTTTCAGTGGAGGTCTCTTGCTGTTAGTCTGTCATTCAGAATTCTGTACAATGGAGCGTCATAAGGAGCTCAGTTCCGATTTAAAGAAAGTTATTGTTCGCCTGATCCTGACAGGCTATGCCTATAGAGAAATAGGTAAAGTATTGCATAAAACACATTCCACAGTAAAACACATTGTATAAAAATTTCGAAATCATGGAACTTGGAATAATTTGACAACAAAAACGAAGCAAAAATTGCTAAAAGTACGTGGCGAGAGATTCATAGTTAATGAAATTGTCAAAAATGCAAGAATAATTGTTCCACAAATTCGAGTCATGACTGAAGATTCTTCAAACACGAAGATGAGTAATCAAACTATCTGGCGTGTATTGTGGAAAAATGATTACCATGGCAGAAGACCACGAAAGAGGCCGAACATTAGTGAGACAAATGAAGCTCGAAGATTGGACTTCGATCAAGAACATGTTGGTAAGGATGAGGAATTTTGAAACAGAGTGATTTGGTCAGATGAGACGGAGATAAATCTTTATGGCTCTGATGGCATTCATAGGATGTGAAGAAAGCCCATCACAGACGACAGAAACAACACACTACCGACAGTGAAACACGGCGGTGAATTCATACTATTTTTGGGATGTATGTCTGCAAATGGGTGGAGAATATTGAGTTCAAAGATTGAATTATGGATAATGTTAGGCACAGTGCGGAAAAAATGAGGATGCCACTTGTGTATATGTTCCAACAAGACAATGACAGTAAACATACTGCTCAAATCAATAAGGATTGGCTCATATGGAACATATTCCAACAACTGCGAACACCTCCTCAATCACCAGACTTAAACCCCGTCGAACATTTGTTGGTAATTTTGAAAAGGGACGTGAGAAAGCAGACGTGTACAACCATAAAGTATTTCAAACGTGAAGAGAGAGAAAAATGGGCTAAAATCAAACCAGAGCTGTGTAAAAACTTGGTAAAATGAATTAGAAAAGGATGCGAAGCAGTAATAAAGTCGAAAGTTTATGGCACAATATATTAATTGTTTTTCAAAAGTGTAATTAATCAAAATGTACTAACAAGACTGTTATATAGAAATTGGACATGTTTTTGTTGATTTTGTTTTGTTTAATGCATTAAGAAGTTTATATTTTATTTTTTTACTTTAATATATTCCAAAATTCATGTGTAATAGTTCTTCGTTTTGAAAATATATTAAATTAATTATTTTCATACTATAAATTAGCGTTTTATTTGGAGAACAGAACTGTATAAACAACAGTGTTTTTTTTTCAAAATTCAAATTCAAATGTATTCATAATTTACATTTGAAATGGTACATTTGAATAGATACCCGAAATGAGCATATGCTCGTGCTCGGGTGCAGTTCAGTAGTCTACATAAATTTTACAGACATCAATAATAATGTTGATGATAGAAATAATAGTAACAATAATAATAATGATAATAATAATAATAATAATAATAATAATAATAATTTAATAACAGTGACGGAGATAATACAAAGATAGTAATACAAATTAATTAATTAATTAATTAATTAATAATAAGAAGAATAATAATATTAACAATAATAAAATAATAACTAAGACTGATAAAATAAAATATAAAACTACTTAGCGAGAGTTAACACAACTTATATAAGAATATAAATAACCAGAAAAAAAATAACGAACTCGAAATCTACAAAAAAGTTCGTTGTATCGCAGACGACAGTAACCGCCGTGTTGATGTTGTGTTGTGCATGATTAGTAGAAGGGGAGAGCCAAAGGTCTACATCCTAACGTTCTCTTCGAATCTTCTATCATACAATCATAGGAAGTTAATGCTGAAAAACAAAGTGTCTACGAGTCAAACTGTTCATTATTACCAGGATAAATACAAATAATACTGAAATAAATTAATCAATTTTCAGTTACAGATTTCCCCTTAGGTGCATGACGTATCATATCAAAATATTCTATGAATTATTTATTTATTTATTTATTTATTTATTTATTTATTTATTCTGGTGTAGTTAAGGCCATCAGGCCTTCTCTTCCACAACACCAGGAATACAAATACAATAACAGAAATAAAAAGGAAAAAAAAACACTATAAACGAAGTAAAGTCACACAAAAATATACACAGGTTGCAGTCACACAAACTTTAAATGAGTGATTAAGTATAATTAATTGTATCCTAATTAACTAACATAAACAAGAAACTTGCGATTTTAATCTGGAGTAAAAAAAAAAAACACAAATCGACACTTCTAGCAATATCTAAAAAGCATTAAACAAGACAAAATTTTCCAATTTAATTTTGAATTGTGATAAAGTCCGGCAGTCCCTGACATCATTAGGTAGCGAATTCCAGAGACGAGGTATTTCTACAGTGTACGAGGATGAGTATAGAGACGTTCTATGATGAGGGATAGAAAGAAGTGCTTGATGTCGGTTTCGAAGAGTTGTAAGAAATTGAAAGCGCGATAAGAGATAATTCGGAGTAGAAGTATGCATGATTCTAAATAGAAGAGACAGTGAATGTATTGTTCTTCGTTCCTTCAGACGCACCCATGAAAGTAACTGGAGGGAAGGTGTTATATGGTCAAATTTACGAGTATTGCAGATGAATCGTATGCACACATTATGAACACGTTGTAGTCTCTCAGCTAAGAGTGAACTTACATTAGTTAGTAAGGAATCGCAATAATCAAAATGGGGCATTACAAGCGTCTGAATAAGATTCTTTTTTAGACTAAGTGGTAGAAATTCTTTCATATGAAACAAAGAGTGAAGTTGAGAAAATATTTTTTTGCAAGTGTGTGTTACTTGGGTGTTCCAATTTAGATCGCTATCCATAAAAATGCCAAGATTTTTAACTGTTTCACTGTATTTAACAATAATCCCATTCAATGTTATATGTGGTATAGTACCACTATCAAGAGTACTTCGTAGACGATTATGTCCCATTACGATTGCTTGCGATTTCTCTGGATTTAACCTTAATCCAAATTTGTGTGACCACAGTGAAATCGAATTTAAGTCTTCGTTTATTTTATTTACTGCGTCACTAGTCTCATCAGGGTGGAAATGCAAATAAATTTGCAAGTCGTCAGCATACATATGGTATTTGCAGTGTTTTATCATTTTAGTCACGTCATTAATATAAATCATGAAGAGTAAAGGTCCGAGAACTGATCCTTGTTGAATTCCAGATTTCACGACACACCATCTTGAAGAATAATCGCATGCAATGACACATTGTTGACGTTCGCGAAGGTAGGATTCAAACCAAGTAACAGAACTTTCAGAAAGATGCAGAAGTCTTAATTTACATAATAGAAGGTCCGTGTCAACTGTATCAAATGCCTTACTGAAGTCAAGTAATGTCAGTAATGTTAATTTACGTTCATCTGTGGCTTCACGTATATCCTCATTCACTTTTAGTAGTGCTGTAGTCGTACTATGTCCATTTCTGAACCCGGATTGGTATTCGTCCAGTAAGGCATGTTCGGTTAGATAGTTCATTAGTTGTTTGTGAACAATACGTTACAGAGCTTTTGATAGGGCAGGTAGGATACTAATTGGACGGAAATCATTTGCACATAATGGGGTTTTAATTTTAGGGATCGGACGGATAAAGGCTTTCTTCCAGAGGTTCGGGTAGGTAGAAGTTATGAGTGAGGCGTTGAATATTTGTGTTAATGTCGGCAGTATTATGTCCAATATTTTCTTCAATAATATTATACTAATATTATCCACACCTTCAGCTTTAGAAGTAATACGTTTTATTGCCGCTCTCACTTCAGTTTCTGTGACATAAGTGAAGAAAAATATTTCTCTATCCGGAATTGGAGTCATTTGTAATTCGTTAACTGTCTGCTGTTTGTCAACCGTATCCAAGGTTATTGACTGTACCGTTGCAAAATGGTCATTTAGTTCGTCAAGAGAAACTGGCACACTGTCTACCTGAGTCCTGGGATTTCCTAAGCCAATTGTCCGTAAGTTTCTCCACAGTTTGGAAGGGTCAGCTCCCCCCTTCAAGATGTTATGAAAATGTCTCAGTTTTGCGTTTCTAATGGCTTGAGTAGTTCTGTTACGTAAGAGTTTATAATAATTATAAGAGATTTCTGTCTTGTCATGTTTAAACGTTTTGTATGCAGTGTTTCTGTCCGTAATCATACTACGTATGTCAGCAGTCATCCATGGTGCTGGTGTTCTTTTTACGCGTTTAGATTTGATAGGAGCATGCTTGTCATATAAATTTATAATATACTCATTTAGTTTAACAAGTTTCTCGTCAACAGTATGTAAGGTCCATATTGAGTCCCAGGGAATCTTTATTGCGTCTTCAAGTAGTTGGGTTTCATCAATACGTTTCAAGTCACGATACTTTATGAGTTTAGGTGTGGGCTTGGGACACTTCAAAGAATATACTAGATAAATAATATCGTGGTACGAAATTCCCGAAGCCGCACATTGTCCATGTTTTTGTACTTTGTCTGCATTCTTCGTAATAATTAAGTCTAATAGGGATTCGGAAGATTGGGTATGGTGGGTTGGTTCAAGGGGAAGGACTGCTAGATCAAGAGCCTGGAACATGGTCAATAGATGTCTAGTGTAGTTCGAGGGAAAGTATAAATTTTAAGAACACTCTAGTGACAGAGATACTGACAAGTACAATCAAGTGTACCTGTGGCGATGCTAAGAAATCATTTATGTGGAAACATACACTGTTATTAATTAAGAAAATGATCTATATATATTTATTGCAATGTTTTATGTTACAGATTACACGCATCAGATAAATATAATAAATATTAGTAAAATATAATGCTAGTAACAATTAAAATAATAATAAAATTAAACAAATATCATACAAATATTTTCACTTTATTTTTAAACTTAGAATGTGTAAATTGCATAGGTCTGGATTATTTTTCAATAGTGAATTGTATAATCTTGGTCCATAATTCCTACCGTGTCTTAATCCAGCTGTAGTGTGGCATTTCGGTTTTGCCAAAAGAGTTTGGACATTTCTTCTGGTGTTATATATGTTTTTCAGTTATAAAATTCATTCGATTTTTGTGAAAATAAATTAGTAATGTATGTTTATATATTTGCTCAATTTTTAGTAGTTGGAATTCAGAACAAATAAATTGTGGCGGATAATCAAGTGGTTTATGCAGACAAATTTTGATGATACGTTTTTGTAGTAATATTAATGCAGTTAGGATAGTCTTTGTTATTCCACCCCATCCTATTATTCCATATTGTATGTATGTATGTATGTATGTATGTATGTATGTATGGATGTATGCATGCATGCATGTATGTATGTATGTAGGCCTATGTATGTATATATGTATGTATGTATTTATTCACACTGCAAATGGGTATATACCCGGTGGCAGTGGTAACTAATTACACTCAATAATGACAATTAATAATAAACACAACTAATAAAAACAATAATTAATAATGATAATAATAATAATAATAATAATAATAATAATAATAATAATAATAATAATAACGAGCGTCCTAAAATTAAAATGAAGCATGGTCACTTAAAATAACATTTAAAGTA
Organism: Periplaneta americana; assembly: GCF_040183065.1. NCBI lineage: Eukaryota > Metazoa > Arthropoda > Insecta > Blattodea > Blattidae > Periplaneta > Periplaneta americana. Next base: position 137,817,100 of record NC_091121.1, on the reverse strand, counting down.
AATCGAATTTGAATCTTAACCCTAAGCTCGAACTAAGACCCACGAGTCTGACAGGTTCATACCTGCACAAGTACCTTTCGGCACTACACTTATTTCGCTGTCAACTCACTCACTGCACTGATTCTACCTGATTTCACTAACACTTCTAACCATTTCACTGTTCGAATACTTTGCACAGCCACTTCACTGACACCAACACACTTCACTTACACAATAGACTTCACTGACACAACACACTTCCTCACTGATAGAACACTTCAAATAACAAGATATCAATTACATCCTTTAACTAGTGTGTATTGAATGACTGACTGAAACAAGGCTAGATAAACAACATATATGCATGAAGGGTTACAAAGTTGTGAATTGTTTTCCGTAATCTATTACATAAATATGTTACATGTTTATTCCATCATAAGTGTCGATCAATGACAACATCCAAGTTATATACTGAATGTTTCAGACAGCTATGTTAAAATATAATTATGTTCATTTTAGGAACGTATAAAAGGGTCATGTGTAAGAAGGGAGTTATATAATAGTACATTATGCAACGAGCCTATAATGATAGTAATTAAGAACCGAGTATGGATGTTTATGAAACGAGCGCAAGCGAGTTTCATAATTTTCATACGAACTTCTTAATTACCATTATAGGCGAGTTTCATACGACTTTTTATGTTCGACCATATTTCTAACTTGAAATTACAGTATTCAGAAGTATACATTTTATTTGTATCTAACAAGATCGGAAGTGACCTTGTTCTAGGTCGTGAATTGTGAGATGTGCGCAGACGCGAAAGTATTGATTTTTTCCGAGGAACAATAATGTCATTGACCTTGTGTAATCCCGTTAAACTTGATATAACTTTGATTATTGAATTCGACATTGAAAAACGAGATGACAAATTGAATTTAGTTGAATATTGTTTACAATTAACGCTAATTATTATAGTAACAGAACATAACCTTCTGCGACAGTATTGGATTCCCAGCCTCCGTGACTTTTCGCTAATTCTCTTTCGATTGCATATCCGAGAATAATCGATACTTGCGGTTTTATAATGGTACAAAGCTGACTCGTTATTGGCTGAACACCTGTAAGCTGAGTTGTCATTGGCTGAAAACACCTGAACTTTAATGAGTAGGTGTACTTTAATGACATGCATTAAAGGACTGCTACCAGGTGTATAATTACTACATTTCGGCATGGTCGAGCATAAAGTTTGTTTATAACTGAAATGTACTGCGGCGGTGCTCGAAGAGGCACCCCGTGGTTAGCGGGTTATCCATATACGTACTGTACGTACGTGAAATGTTTCTCCAAGGTGTGATTATTGCGTCCTGTTCGTTCTGCTGTTTGTCTGCACGGACGCGGGTTAATGAGATCCCAGAGCCGAAACTTCGCTAATTGAGTTTAGGAAGCAAGTTCCGTTCTTTGACCCGCTGTTTTCATTTAATCGGAACAGTTGGGCGCTGTTGCCCTCGCTACAAGTCAAGTGCCAGTGCCAAGGCTTTCAGAGAAGAAGGAGATACGGAGACGCTACTGTACTAGAGCAGGATTCCCAGTTACATTTTAGTGTCAAAACAGGTTCGGGTCCCTTGATGAAGCTGAGATAGGCTACTCTGTGTATGTAATAATTTAATTTCACGGTTCAGATATTTGATGCAAAGCGGAATATCGTAACTGAAGCAGCTCAGGTTTTTTATAACACTCTCTCTTACACGCTAAATACATGGAAGATTTATAGACTGGCATACTGTGCAGATACAGGGCCTGATTTAGGCAGAAGTCTATGTATGGTGCCTCTGCTCAGGGCCTCATGATTCTACGGGCCTCAAAATTCAGAAATAAGCTTATTTAAAAATGAATTATGCAAAATGAAACAGACAACTCTGTCAACTGAAAATCACAATTGAAGGGTTCAGAGCCATAGTGGGCCAAGCGCTATTTATTTAAATAGAAAAAAGCAACGGTTAAAGTTAAGTGAATACCATAGTTTAATGAAGATAGACATATCATTTAGTTTTATTGGGTTATTTTACGACGCTGTATCAACATCTAGGTTATTTATCGTCTGAATGAAATAAAGGTGATAATGCCGGTGAAATGAGTCCGGGGTCCAGCATCGAAAGTTACCCAGCATTTGCGCGTATTGGGTTGAGGGAAAACTCCGGAAAAACCTCAACCAGGTAACTTGCCCCGACCAGGATTTGAACCCGGGCCACCTGGTTTCACGGCCAGACGCGCTGACCGTTACTCCACAGCTGTGGACATATTTAGTTTTAAAGTGTATACTTTATATTGCTAGCTATATGCTATATTAATTAGTAAAGGTTCAGAAGATAATTTGACTTTATAAATTGGTTAACTACTATATTTTAAATTCAATAAGAATGCATTTATAATAAATTTATTAGTCATCATTATAGAAATGAATCGAAAATGAGTGCATGCGATACAATGATGAAACTAAATTGAGGTTGATTATGTAAGCAACTTGTCAAATCTGTGTTTAAACAGGTATGCGGTAGTCTTCATAGAAGGTACGCAAACGATTCTGCTGACAAGAAAATAATGCAAGAGTAAAGATTAACCTACATATGGAAAGTACCGATTCAGCTATTTCAGGCTCATGACTTACAGTATGTCGACATCTGCTCACCTATTTGATGATCTTTTAGCTACGCTTGCGACGTTCAAACCGGTGTGACCAGTTAACTTACAGAGGCTTTATTGCTAGACTAGGGACCAGTTCGGATGGAAGGTCGTCTTTAGCGCAGAGCAACGAGAGAGCGATCAGAAACGCTGCTGCTACTTAATTAAGACGCACTCGAAATTCAAAATAGTAAACACTGTAATATAAACATTTCCTTTTACATACCATTATCACATTTACTACTCTGGACAGCTATCTTTATCGGTGGCTTGTTTATAAACCAACTCGACTGCTCTGCGATGTCCCGAGTACACCCAACAGTAAATATTAGTGATGGGCGAAGTTGTTCTTTTCCCGGAACAGTTCCGACTGTTCCGGTTCCGAAAAAATACTATGTTCCAAATAACAGTTCCGAAATAACAGTCACCAGTGGTGATGAGTCGGAGTCGTTGAGTCGTTCAAACGAACGGTACAGTACCCTCCCTCTTTACCATGCTGCTCACACTGGAGCACTCATAGGCATGACATAGTACACATTCTTATCTATAGATGGCACTGCAATGCACATTCGAATCGATTTTGGAAAACTGCTGTGCATGCGGACAGAACTCAAAAGCTTAATGTTAGTAATTAAACAGCTGTTGACTACAAGGACAGAATACAACACTTTGTTTTCGTACATAAAGTTATAAAGACATGGTAGCCAACTAAAAAAAATAACATAACATTTAAAACATATGGTATGTAATTTCTCTTCTCTCTATTACATAAAAAAAAAAAACAAATCATTAATTTTTATTTTTACTTTTCTTAATGCAGTTATAATAATAATAATAATAATAATAATAATAATAATAATAATAATAATAATAATAATAATAAATATTACAATTTCATAAATAAAAAACATATATATTGGCAGTACTGAAACCTGGAAACCCCGCAGTGGGTTAGTAAAATGTTGGAATCGCATCTTTACCAAAGTGTAATTTAAACTTCGCATTAAACCTCGCTCTCCAAATCAGTACTTATATGGGTAGTTTCCAACAAATAATGCTACAACATTTTTGTCGTTCTTTGATAACAGAGAAGATAGCACAAAAACGTGTGCTTGTCAGACTTAACCTCAACAAACGACATACAGACATTGTAACTAAACCACTCATTACCATTTACGACTTTAACCTTTGTATAGAATCAGCTGATCAATGAATTAATAATAGTATGCGTACTTTATGACTTTGTAGAATGTTTATAAAACAGAATTAGTCAACTAATGGTGAAATAAACCATAAAGCGGGAATGAATATTACAGATTATTAAATACTTACTATAACATTACAGATGATTGGCCAGTCTTACAAATGTTGATATTAAAGTTCGCGCCACCGCAAGGATTTCAATTTCCATGCCCCCCCCTCCAACCACGTGAGAGTTTCAAGTACCAACTTCATCCAACGAAGTTCCAAGTATAACATAAAGAACAACGAGAACAGTGTAACTGCAGCTGTCGGTTCATCGGAACAAGCTCCGACGTTCCGACTGTTATCTAGGAGTCGGAACATGCCTTGTGCAACGCGGTACTGCGAGCCCGCAACAGTTGGGCAAGTGAGCAGCTCGGAGTCGGAACACTGTTATTTCGGAACAGGAGGTCCCGACCTACTGTTCATTTTTGCAACAGTTCCGAGAGAGTCGGAACATACCGTGTGCAACGCGGTACTGCGAGCCCGCAACAGCTGGGCAAGTGAGCAGCTCGGAGTCGGAACACTGTTATTTCGGAACAGGAGGTTCCGACCTACTGTTCATTTTTGCAACAGTTCCGAGACCGGAACAGTTCCAAAATAACTGTTGTGTTATTTTTTACCCATCTCTACTGCTCTGTCACTGTGCGGAAAGGAAGTTACTTAGGAACAGCGTTGCCAGTCCTGAGGCCTGACTTTGCACCATTGGTTCCAAATTATCGTACTTTTGATTGGAGGATCGTACACTTCATACAAAATAGGCCAATTTTGATTACTTTATCTAAACTCCCTCCACAGTGTTTTATTTAAACGATTTTTAAAAATTCTTATAAGCAAATAATTGTTAAAAATTAAATATCGGTACATAAAATTATTTTTTAAACGCTTTGTTGTCTTCGTACCTTGGGTGGATCTTCAGCAGGATCAACAACAGCAGGAACAGAAGAGCCAGAACCTACATCTAGCCCTTTTACAGTTTGTTTCATCAGAGCAAAACCAAGCTTTAAATTAAGGAATTATCATAATTTTTTACCATTTTATTTCAGTCCTGTATATTTAGGTACACTGGATGTAGATTTTTTTGGGAGTAGGACCTATTAGGACCACTAATATTATCTTCTGATTCCATTGCGACTATTTCACGTCAGAATCTATCACAATGACATCTGATTCCTTACTGTCCGTGCACTACCATAAAACACGACTGGCACAAGCAAGTACCATATAACAGGCTGTTCCTTGTTCCTTACAACCAACTTGTTATTATATGCTTTCGTGGCTACAGTAATTATGTTTAGACTATTGAGAGGATTGGAGAGACCATTTCTCTGAGATATTTGGAAATGAACAAATGAATATTTGTCAGCATCATTTTTGAATAGCCACAAGTAATGGTCACTACGTGATTTCTTGTTGCTATAATAATAATGTTTACCGAAATCAAGTTGTCATGTCACCTGGACTTGGAGAAATAGGAGAGCAAAGTTTATAGAAATATGTTTTGCGACAGTCGACTTCTACAGTAACTGTACTGCAGAAGTGCTACATGCAGAAACTAATATAAATGTATATAAACGAAATATACCCGTAATACTGGAGAAATGTATATATAAAATTTCATTGCAATAAATATTTAAAATCCTCTCCTTTTGACATGTGTTACCCCCTTTGCCAATAGGATCCTACATTTTACGCACTATCTGCGGATTGCACGATCGTACATGTTACTAAATTATTGCACATGCATTATCCATATTGTATGGTTGGCAACACTGCTTCGGAACTATCTTATACGTAGTGATAGCATTGTGTGTATTTTTTAAAAGTGGGGTAGAGTGAAAAATCGGTAAAAAAAAAACAGAGCAAAATAATGCGAGAAAATTAGCATTTCGAGCACTCAATGTATGCCTATAACATAGCGCATTTCCCCAGCTATGGATAACATTTTGACATGTAGTAGTATGTAGTTATAGAGTGTTAGTTGGGAGGCCGGAGGGAAAAAGACCTTTGGGGAGGCCGAGACGTAGATGGGAGGATAGTATTGAAATGGATTTGAGGGAGATGGGATATGATGATAGAGAGTGGATTAATCTTGCACAGGATAGGGACCTATGGCGGGCTTATGTGAGGGCGGCAATGAACCTTCGGGTTCCTTAAAAGCCATTTGTAAGTAAGTAAGTAAGTAATATGTAGTATCTTCCTCCGAAACCTCTTCTCTGCTACGATTATACCTAAGTTTCGTCGACATAGAAGATTTACGACTGTCCTTCCCTTACATTGAGCATTTGCCTTAGAAAACCAGTTTTTTTACTTGGTTATTTAACGACGCTGTATCGACTACAAGGTTATTTAGCGTCGATGGAATTGGTGATAGCGAGAAGAGGCCGAGGATTAGCCATAGATTACCTGACATTTGCCTTATGGTTGGGGAAAACCACGGAAAAAACCCAACCAGGTAATCAGCCCAAGCGGGAACCGAACCCACGCCCGAACGCAACTCCGGATCGGCAGGCAAGCGCCTTAGCCGACTGAGCTACGCCGGTGGCCTAGAAAACCAGTTCTGGCTGCAACAGTATACTGTACTGTAAGTTCTTTGAATCAGAAGTTTCTTCTTGACGTTCTTCAAGTTCAGAATTTGTAGAATGGATTGTCTGCTGCAACTAAATCCCACTGTCTCTTTCAATTTTTCGCCAGCTTCTTTCAAGTCAGAAATTTGTCCTCTATGTATAAAGGGTGTGTTTCATAAAATATTGTTATAAAATCAATCATGTCCGTGACTGGTTTGCAACATTTTGAATTTTTTTCTGAAAATTTGAATAGTTTGTTATTTTTCTTGCCTTCGTTTATAATTTGATTCATATTGCTTCAGGCGGCTGCAGTCTTCTCTTGAACTTGTTTGCTACGTTCCGATTCTGCCTTTCTGTATGTTGCGTCTCATTTTAAAAATATTGGTACACTTTAAATATAATTTCTCTTCCTTACTACTCTTACACGACTTCATTCCAATTCGATAATTCAACTAAATTAGCAATGTGATCTATATAAGCCTATTAAAATTATCTCTTCACCTTTTACTTAAACTGAACAATTTAAAAGTAAACGAATTGCTAAGATTACGTAATAAATATTTGATGTTAAACTTATTTCTGGTAAAGTGAAAGGATTTCTGCACACAGCTGAATTTAAAAAATCGAGATCTATCCCACATCCATTTACTCTTAACCTTAAAGTATGATTATAAATTAATGACATTAATAAAGTGGTATTAGCTGAAATATCAGATCCGCTGAATAAAGCGCTAATATACAGTACACAATTTGGTGAAGAGTAACAATGATACATGGCCCTTACGGTTCTCTCAATCCCACTACAATTTGCATGAAAAATGAAGCCTATAAAAAAGATTTCCCTGAACAGTTTTTTAAACAGACAAAAGAGAAAATGATTGTCTTTTTATAGCAGAAGTAGTGATGTTAGTAAGCATCTAAAAGGCCAATCATAAAGAATCATTGAAAATTTAATTAATTACGTTATAATGAATGTACCCTGGACATCTATTGGGGGAAGATTTTTTAGTAAGTTATTTTACGACGCTGTATCAACATCTCAGGTTATTTAGCGTCTGAATGAAATGGTGATAATGCCGGTGAAATGAATCCGAGGTCCAGCACCGATAGTTACCCAGCATTTGCTCATATTGGGTGAGGGAAAACCCTAGAAAAAACTTCAACCAGGTAACTTGCCCAGACTGGGAATCGAACCCGGGCCACCTTTCGCGGCCAGACGCGCTGACCGTTACTCCACAGGTGTGGACTTGCGGGAAGTTTGTAGCAGACGCTTACTACATAATTACTGGATTTTCTTTAATAAAATTATAGTCGGTTTGTGTGGTCACCGATTAAAAAAAAATTCTATAGCCTACATGCAAACAATACAGCCGAAATTACCTGTGACTGGCCAGGATTCAAGACTTTCTGTGCTTTCTTTCCACGTTTTACAGACACCATTGGAATAGCGTAGTACAGTGCATGTTATTTCTCATTCGTCTTTGATTTCGTATCACACGCTAACAGAGCTACATCCCGTGACCTTGAGTTTCCGATGCGCGTATGGTGATGTCTGAAAGGCATATTCCAATTCATCCTTAGAGGGGTAAAGCCAATTGGAACACTATTGCATATGAAGGGTGAGGAATAGCGTTGCCAACCATGCGATAAATTATCGCGTTATGCGATATTTTTAATTTTGAAGCGATATGCGATAACACTTACAGGATAATGGGATAATTTTCGTTACGCATATCATTCCTCAGAATTCATTCCACTTTGCTTTTCATAGGAACAAATTATAAGTCTAGAGCTCGGACTTCATGTAATTACATATTTTAATGCTAGAAGTTTATGCAGAATAAAAGGCAAATGTTGACGAGACACACATGTAGGAATATTGTCCATAAATTTTATTTTACATTTTCTTTTTATATTTGGTATAATATTACGTATTATCAGGGCATCAACTTTGAAGACGGAACAACCAATAAGCCTAATCCTTGTTGCTCAAGAAGATTTACACCATACTACATAATTGTACATATTTTAACCCTGCGTTACTCATGTTATAAATATTCTCACCATTGCTCAGGTGGGGTTTCACAAACCCCATTTTAAATAACTAATATATTTTTCCGCAAGTTTCTGAAATCAGATAAACGCAATTAAATATACTATTCTTAGTTCACTTAAACAATTTCTTAAGTGAACTCTTCTGGATGTGATTGAAAGGTATACAGATGCACAGAGTACACACTAGCTCCATCTCGTAGATTTTCGTTGAAATATACGCACCGGGGTTTACCACACCCCACCTGAGTAATGCAGGGTTAAATTATTGCAGAATATATTATAATAGATAATAATAATAATAATAATAATAATAATAATAATAACAATAATAATAAATATTATCTCGGTTTATTCTGCAATTATACAGTTGGATGTATTAATTATTATCCAATATCGTAGCAGGAAAGGAAAAATAATTTGAACGCTATTGAGCTATTGAAGTTATATTCAAAGCTAAATTGCACGAGTTCGATGCCGCCAACAATTACTCGTTTCAAACGTTTTCCTTTTTTGTTCTCAAAACGCATCAGAATTACTAACAGAATTTCGGCGAGGGAGTAATCGATTAATGTTTTTCAGGAAGATTTAATGATGTATTGAAAAAGAACCAAGGATACACAACTTTTCCACTGTATGCGAAATACTTAAATGCTCTCTGAGAACATTGTTCCGAGTATCATTCCTGATCTGAATTACGTCCAAGTTACTTCGTGTGAAGTTGAGAAGTCGTTTTCCATTTATAAGAACATTCTAACAGACAGAAGGCAATCGATGACCGCAGAAAATATAAAACACCATATTGAATTATCAATTGCACCTCCAGAAATGAGGTTGAACCACATGTGCACCTGCAATGTGTGCAAAAGTTCATCTAATAAATTATTATTTTTATTATTTTATTGGGTTATTTTACGACGCTGTATCAACATCTAGGTTATTTAGCGTCTGAATGAAATGAAGGTGATAATGACGGTGAAATGAGTCCGGGGTCCAGCACCGAAAGTTACCCAGCATTTGCTCGTATTGGGTTGAGGGAAAATCCCGGAAAAAACCTCAACCAGGTAACTTGCCCCGACCGGGATTCGAACCCGGGCCACCTGGTTTCGCGGCCAGACGCGTTGACCGTCACTCCACAGGTGTGGACTTCATCTAATAAAGGATAGATTTTAAGTTACATACTTTTTAATTATTACATATTTATCTACATATTTTGGCATTTTTAGCTACATATTTATGTACATTTTTCTCATTTCCATATTACATAAAATCCGGGCTCAAATTATAACATTAATTAAACATATTTGAGTTAATTCTATTCTTATGGTAGCCTACTCTCTGGATAAACGTTTTAAATTTGTCACTCTTTCCGTCAAGATTCTGAGGAGATAGCCCTAATTCTTTCCCAGTCAGTAGTTTGTTTGTGTTTATAAATTGAATCATCTGCTTGCTACGACTGTATAAATTTTGTAGAGCCATCAACGCACAGTAGCTTTGTCGGCAGACTCGGTAGACAGCTGACTGGAGCTGCGTTCGGGCTTGGGTTAGTTCCATTTGGGCTGATTACCTGGTTTGGTTTTTTCCAAGGTTTTCCACAACCATAATATCAGGTCAGGTAATCTATGGCGAATCCTCTGCCTCACTTCATCTCCCCAAAAAATTGTGAGCTTGTAAAATCTTTACTTGTTCCACATCTTAAAGCTTCAATGCTAATGTGAGATTTATTGAATCCAATAAATGAAATGAACAATAAGCTTGCATCATAGTTTGCTGTCAGTTAATAACTATAATCTGTACATAGCTGCTATTGGTGCCTCTTCTGTACGAGAAGGGATTGAAAGTTTATTTAATAAGTTACTGTGTAAGATTTTATTAGTATATTATTAGTATTACTCTTCATTATTATTATTATTATTATTATTATTATTATTATTATTATTATTATTATAGCGTGTTTGACAGTTTGAAATAATTCTGTAGATAATTCGATAATTTTTTGACTACAGTTCCATAATTTTGTGTTTGAAGATTGGCAACGCTGGTCGGGTAGAATTTGATTTCAGTATTTTCCGTGTCGTTTGAAAGTGCGCTTTGTTGAAGAACGGAGCTTTCATATTTTGTAGTAATTGCGTGTGCAGAAGTAAAGTATCCTACATTTCATTTGTTTGTGCTCTTTGTGTGAAGTTGGACTGAAGATTATCTCGGACCACGTTGCCCTACCAAGCCAAAAACAAAGGTAAGATACGATATGTTACCAGAAAATAACAGTTGCGGCATTAAACTGCAATAATGTCCTTATAGGCCTAAAGTGGAAGTTATATTAGTATATTACATAATATTTAAAAGACTACGTTCAAATCAGTATGCCACATTATATAATAGTACAGTAATTATGTGTATAGCAACCGTTGCTTACGAAGTTACGAGATTATATGTATAATCTCGTAAGCAACGATAGCAACGATCATGACTGCTGCTTTGTTGCCGTTAACTGTTGTAACGACTGGCGCCATGTTTGTCAGTTGTTATACATTTATTTATGTATGTATTTGTGCATATGAATGTATTATACCAAGAAAAGGAGTATTTAACAAGTTTCTATTCTAACATGACTCTTCCCACAAAAATGGTCTAGGTCGACCTCGGTAGTGCAGTGGGGATAGCGCTGGCCTTCTGCGCTCGAGCTTGCGAGTTCAATCCCGGCCTAGGTCGATGGAATTTAAGTGTGCTTAAATGCGACAGACTCATTTCAGTATATTTACTGGTATATAAAAGAAGTCCTGCGGGACAAAATTCCGGCACACTGGCGGCACTATATAACCTCGGCAGTTGCGAGAGTCGTTAAATAAATCATGATTTAAAAAAAAAACCTTATCAATTAAGTCAAACACGTTTTCCCCATGTTCTGAATTCAGTTGCCTTATCATCTGTTCTTTATTGGATTTTTGTTTCGGCATTCTGATACAATCTCACGTCACTTAAGCAGGTCTACCATTGGGAATTTCGAATGTTCACTCTCTCTGCTCCTTACAGACAGTAGAAACACCCTACAACGGGAAGCATTTTGTAAACAATGTATATAGAAATTATTTACAACTGCCGTGTCACATTTCCTTGCGAAATTATTGATTTATAGGGTGTAACCATAATATATTTATTGAGCTAATCCTCAAGCTAGGAGCATTCTCAAACCCACACCGACTGATTACACCAGGCATGTCAATTGATGCCCACAGGAGCAAGCGCATGCTTTAGAGCCCAGGAGAGCCTGAGCGCTTTACAGCGGAAAGGAAAGAGACAGACGAAAGAGGTAGTATATGCCTCTTGGTCGAGCTATATTCAGGGATGACCAGCATTGATTCAGTGGGTAATGGGAAGAGAATTTATTAAAACTGTATCCATGTTAATTTTTAGATTTGTTTGGGAAGTATAAGTACATTATAAGAATGAAAGTTTTAATTTTAATGCTCATTTTTCACAAGTTCGATTTTATTATTCAAAAGAAATATTTTCTCTACTTTTCGTATAGAAAAGTGAAATTTTCAGGTATAGGCCTATTTATTTAGTAGCCTTACAGAATGTTTTCGTAAATCTAATATACCGTATATATGTATTACTGAAGATAGTGTATAGACAATTTTGAAAATATTCGCATGGAAATTGTTTGTAAGGAAATGAATTAACAAAGCAACTACTGTTAGATCATAAGCAAAAGATACGTGCCCATGTGCTGTAAAAATGTCAGCTCTATTAATAGCTTCAGCAGATTTCGAGAAAATAATTTAATATTCTGATGATAGGAAGTTGCTCACAAATATCACCTTAAAAGCATAATGCGATAAGAGTTTTGTTATGTAATATTAGTTACACTTAAAACAGATACAGTACCTAGGTAACTTTGCTTTGTACTATAATATTGTTTTTATTAGTTTATTGAAAGATACCATCAATATAAATTCCAACTTATCATGTCATACTCAATCTCTTTCTTTGGAGTATCACTTTCTTTATGAATGATGTGTTTCATCCACTTAATACAGTATAATAGTCCTATTATACTACTATGGAATTTAAGTGAATATTCCTTCTTAACACTCTATTATGTTATTAAGATTTAAAACACAAGTGCAATATTAAGAAATCAGTGTTAGTACTTTTGTTTAACAGACAATATAGATAATATTAAAAGAAAGAAGCCATATAAAAATAACGACATAAAATTTCACGTTCCGTTTGAAGTTTGTGCACCACTGTTTTCTTAATCCAACAGGTTGCTTATTCGTATACACAACCCTTCCTCTTTCCATACTTAGCGTTTGCTGCCCGCGCACGACGTCAAGGTCAGAAAAATGCGCTTGCTTTGACATCACTGGACTACACCAAGGTTCGCTGCGTACCTAGTTTTCGAGCAGGCAACTCCACTCGTCCCTAGGCAACATCCCTCAGTGCGTGATCGTCCGTCGCGTCGCGGCGATTGGGGACTGCTGTGGTATAATGACGGAAAGGAGAGATATTGAGGGAATGATGTACAGGGACATCATTTTATTTTTACTTCAATTTTTATTGTACCTGAGTTTTTGAATGTACTTCACTCCCACCCCTTCTACTAAGGAAGTTCCAACTGTTTTCCAGACAGAATCAAGGCCGCTTGTAGTAAACAGCACTGAGTTACTGAGTATAGTACGTTCCAGAAATATGTTCGCGTTTTCCAGTGACGAAAGAACTTTTAATATTGGATCATATTTTCGCACAGGTACTGTCCGTTTGCCTACGTCACATCCCGATTTCCCCCACCTGCTTCTGCACGGCCCTCTGTAAAAGCAGGGCTGTCTTAGCTCTTTTCTGAAAACATTAATTTCTGTTAGGAATTGGACGTTCACGTAATATTATACAACTGTTTAAAATAACTTAAATAAAAGGGCCTCGTTAAGTAATTAACTGTCACGTGATTTCCCTCCTTTCTACGATCCTGCGGCATAACCACTTGGACGGAGAGTAGATAGCATGTCCAAGTAATTTTATCTATGCGGGTCGGGCAGAAGTGAAGATTGAATTTACATTACATAAGGTACTCTTTTATAGAGTAGGTACAGAATTATTTCAACATGAGTTACTAGTACGAAGGACGAAACTGGTAATTGGAATTAGATGCAATAGTCTATAGTGCGATAATATGCACAAAAGAACTGAAGCCTGTAGTCTATCGAAATGAATGGCTACCATCTTCAAAAATGTGTTTAAATATCCATTTTATGATTATTTTTCAATTGAACTTCATTATTCTCTATATTGTACGCTAATGTGCTGTAGACAGTATAATATACACTACATAATGAACACGTTCGCATGGATAGCTCAGTTCGTGAGTAAAAACACTCATTCTTAATACAGTACTGCATTTTGATCAAATAAAAATCCTAATGAAAATTATCGAACTCAAAATCGCGATATTTCCTAGTTTACGTAAATGGATGAAGTACTTTTCTTCCCTCCTATACCTAGTAAAGTGATGTGTGTGTGTGTTTTACGCCAGTATCATCGAACTCCAGTTGTGGAAGGGGTAGCGAACGGGTTTTCCGGTTCTCTAAAGGTATAGCCAGGTTAATATTAAAAATGCTAGTAAAAATAAAATGATGTCCCTGTAGATGCCTAATATGGGGAAACAGCAGTACCCCTGAGAAAAATCCCAACTGCGGCCTTGTCCGTCACAAGTATCACTATGGATTTTCATGATCGGAACTAGAACCCGGACCGTCTGTATGACAGGCTGAAGGTTTGACCCCTTAACCAGTCACAGAGGGTCAGTCGTGGTGTTACCTATGATGATACGTATTTCATGTCGTACGCACATGCGTAAAACACGTAATATGGCCAGTAACCTTCAAATACAGTAGGTTATGTCGTGAAAGAGAAACATGCTTGGAGCGTTAGCAATCCATGATATCGTATAGAGAACTGAAATAATTTCTTCATATCTACCTGTTACCAGAGTCTAGTATATAGTCATGAAGCTCAATACTTACTAAATATGCATCCATAGATAGTTGCTAACCAACAGGATCGCTACTATCGCCTCATCACAGACCCTTTCCCTAGCAGACGAAAAAAAAAAAAATTATACTTTCGATATCGTGTTCTTTTGAAAAAATTAACACCTTGCTCCCACTATTGAAATATGAAATAGGCTACATAAGGTTTATATATTATTTCCATAAAATATATATTACTGTATATTTTATAAACTCACCTTCCTGGATCTTTCGGAAGAAGGATAACTCTGACCTCTTTTTCTTACAATTTATAGTGCGACAAACGTATCCTTGTCCCATATTATTATTCAATTTATTGTATTTTAGCCATTTGCAGTCATTACAACCGGTAACGAACATTTCACAATTTACGCAACTTTTCACAACAATGCGAAATAAGACACAGTCAATACCTTTTCGATCTAGACGCTGTAATGTATGTTCGGGTTTTCTGTTTCAGTGTATGGAGCTCAGCGAAATATTATATTATAACTTTATTGTGTATCATTGCTAAGTTTTATTTAGTGTAATGTGTCCGTAAGTTCCGTTTACTTCTTATTGCATAATATGTTGAGAAATAATTACAAAACTGTGTTATTTTAATGTGAAGAGAATTTTACATGTTAAAATAATCTGTTCGCATCACCATTTTAAGTTTAGAATTGAAGCTATTTTGAGGTTAAATAAAAAATAATTTATATTGTGATTTTAATTTAGCACATCTACCTTCCTTAATTGTAGACGGAAAATTTACCATACGACTCCTATGAAATTAGTGTACGTAAGATTGTATTACTTCGTCTCTTAGGTAGTAGATAAATACAATAATTCAGTAACTTATTAAATTGTAGTATTAAAATACATATGAATTGAATGTGCGGAGTATCATACATGACATTGTGCTTAATTATAATGTATAATTGCGAATATAGGAATATAAGTAAAATATAGCAAACATAACCTTTATTTTCCATATAATATGACATACATATTTATGTAATGGCAGGGCATTGAAGACCACTAAAATTAGACAGAAAGGGGCAACTGGTACAGTAAACATAACCTATAATTTCAACATATCTAAATATCCGTGCGGTGCAACTGAAAATTAGTGAATCGTGCATGAATGAGTGTACAAGAATTTCGCGATATTTAATCGAAATAAAAGCAGGTCCTATTACACATACGAACGACGTAATTTTCACACCAAAAATAATATTACACCTTAACTTGCAAGTGAATTATGTCATAATCATTGTTTTAAATTTTATTAATGCAATGACACTACATTTTAGAGAAATATATGTTACTCTTTATGCATTCCAACTAATTTATATGGATGAAACGCTGCCCTTCGTGATCGGGTTAAGCGAGTCATATGGTCTGTCTTACGGTCTCTATTAGATCACGACGGCAATGGCACAGTCTATTTACAGTGACTGTATGAATACAGTGTGGCCATTGGAGTTGGACACGCCCACCCGCCGCCATTAAGATTCCAAATACACTGAAGGCTCTTATGGAGCTAATAAGAAAATCGTAACCTAATACTCATGTATTCACAATTATTGACACTCAACGTCTTTAAATAAGATCTGAGGTATATAAAAACAAAAATACTACCTGTCTTACCTGCTTTCTGTATGTTGTCGTGGAATAATATAGGTCTAAACTGCAAAGTAAGGTTAGGTTAACTGCTATGGGATATCAGATGTTTTATTATGTTTATTGCATCAAAACTATATCTTGTAGGATTAATTTTTCCAAGCTAAGATCATTGTTGAACAATAATACCATATAATCACAGTAAAAACAAATCCTACATAACATTTTAAAGTCATAAATCGCTATTAAATACAAATGAATAACCAGATCAGCAGAATGGCTAGGTAGGCCTAAAACACCAACTCATAAATTTGCAGAAACTAAACAATAATATTCTAAATGCTGTGTATCTGCATAGCAACAGACGTATTACCACTACTCTCATTTCTACTTAAGCATTTAATTTTTCTTTCGTCGTAATATAATACCAGTAGTTCTTTAATGTTAACACGTGAGAATCTCACAGTGAGAGGGCATAACATTGAAAAAAGTGCTATGATCGCATTGTGACACTAATTATTATTAAAAAACTGTCCTTTTTCTGTTGGCAGACCGTTGATTAAATTTGAACTAATTGTTGCCAATGTTATTCATATCCTTTTCATTATGCGTTTAAGTTTATGTACTCTTTTAAAGAGTTATGAATAAAATTTTAAAAATATATTAAAAAAATATTAACAGTGATAGCTTAAAAATTGCACCCTCAAATCTGCCGTCCTAGGCAGTTGTCTAGTCTGCCTAGGCCTAAATTCGCCCCTGACCTAACCTGTCACATATTTGTACGTGCAGGCATACCAAAAGTCGCGAGTAATTGGATGACACGTCCTTCACAATAGCCCAAATTTTTTAAGCCATAAATCACTAGGGTCTGTTAAACAGAAATGAACAAATAGGTCAGCAGAATGGTTATGTGGGTCTAAACAAAAATTTGCAAGAATTGAACAATAATATTCCAAATGCTGTGCATAGCAACAACTTACCAATTACTCTCTTTTCTGCTTAGGCCTACGCATACCAGCTATTTTAAGCCTAAGACTGAAAACCTAGAGACAATGTATTGTCATATTATTATGACAGGGAGAAAATTAATTGTTTTAACATTCTGCATCTTATATAGGAAAAATGTTTTCAAGTCAATGTTAAGATATTTTACAATAGCTCAATATTTACTAAAAGTTTGCTCTGATTTACAGAAAAATTTGAGTTAAATGATTACAATAAATAAAAAACAAGCAGTTCTCTCTGAAGCACTTAATACCAGTACTTGTAAATTCAACATTATCAGTACTGTAATGATTGAAACAACAATGTCTAAACACACTTCACAAGTTTTTATAGTCTTCATAATACCAGAGATTACAGTATATATCAACAAATATTAGCCTATATAATAACTCATTCACTGTAACTCATTTTGGAGGCCCGCAGTCTGTTTTAATATTTCAATTGCTCATCACGCACAGTATTACCCTCCTCTTATAAAACATCTGGGAAACCACTTAAAAATTCTCTGTCATCCTCATCATAACTACCCTGTGACACGTCATTAACAAACTGTGATACACATATTAGTCTTATTAAAGTATTCTCAAACTGGGACGCATTACGAATAACTTGTTTTGATCTCACTACCGGCACACTAAATACATTTTCCAATCTTGTGTGAAACGTGATGTCAGTATCCTCCATCCTCGGGTTTTTCCCCATATGGATTCTTCAAAATGTAGCTACCTCACAAAGGACAGAGCTCTCTGTAGGAATCCATCCCTCATTGTGGCTTTAGAAGTCCAGGTCTTCCTACTTCCAGGTTCCTTAGTGAACTTTTTCATTACAAAGCCCTTCTCTGGTCGATTTGTGCATCCATAGGCGCACATCCAACCGTATCTGTAATAAAAACCGCATGTGAAGTAATTAATATATTTTTATACAAATTTTGGAGCAAGTATAGAATATCGTGGTTCCACAACAGACAGAAAATACGTCGAAATACAAGCTAAAATATTATTTGATTAGTGAAATATGGCTCGTCTATTGTGTTTTACTGAAGAACATGTTAAATAAATATTTATAGGTACAAATTAAATAAATTGTCACATGTACTTATAATTTAATAGTAATAAAGAGTTTTCATTGTATCTTAATTGTATAAAGTTCGTTACGCTTGAAGCTTTAAAAAATTTCTGATGTATTTAATAAAGCTTAAATGTACTGAATAGTAGCCAACTTATATTTCTTTCACGATTTTCTGTTTCATAACTTGTTAACTATGGATGAAAATGGAAATAAACACTGTAAATAATGGTGTATACGTCAGCCTAATATAATTTCTGATTTTTATCCGGACGACTGCTTACATGTTTAATTACTTAAAGGAAATAATAAGATCAGTTAAGCTAACAACTGATGTAAGTTTTCATCTTTTGCATTGTAGCACAAATATTACGTGGATTACAGTAAGAATACTTAGGCTTATACCTATATGTTAAAGAAATGTAATTATTATCTTACCTTGAAGGTATATCCATAAAATCAGCTGAAAATCAGACGTAATTCTTTATTTTTTCACGTCTTGAAGACGATTAACATGGGTTCCAACTATTTGTTTTGAATCTTAATGGCGGCATTGTACCACGTGACCGTAACATCCAATCAGAAACGATACGTCCAATGGCCACACTGTATTCATACAGTCACTGTAAGTCTATTGTTCTCACAGCGCTCCAAGCGGCTAGCAACTATCGCGAGAAATGAAAAAAATCATCCCAAGCTTCGTGTCTGTATATACTAGACTGTGCTGTTACCAAACATTTTATTCAAGTTTATCTTGGAATAATTTTTCTTCTGTATCTCGTCCTTTACTATCGACTGTGTTTCTGTTACGCCCTTTTTATCCTCAAGTACGCAGACACTAAGTCTACTGGAGAGCCATGTCACTGCTGTATAATCACTCAACGACTTGAAGACTCCATTAATGTCCCTTGTAGCATGGTATTCTATATATAACATGAAGGAGGCAGAAGGAATGTGTACAACTGAAGTTTCGTCGGATATTGTAACCGCTAACATTACACTGACCCGTAATTGGTAACGTGGATACTACAGCTGTCTACTGCCAGGAGGTCAAGTAGACTATTCAGTCCGAAGGCTGTTCATAAAGTACAGCTCCGTACTACTGAACTAAAATGATATCGTCTTAATGAAGTGAACTAAAATTAGGAAATAGTTTTTATATTATTTTCAATAACTTACGTTTATTTCGTCGGTTTACAGGTAAAACACGTTAAGTCAAAAATATTACTTCTGAGAAAAATGCGTATACAGAATGTAAAGAGTGTAAGTGCCGTCCTTTTCACAGTCGTCTGGGACGGTCTACAGCAGCGGTGACCAAAACTCGAACTGCAGTGATTACATGCGACAGTAAGCCTATGAATTAAGGAGACGGAGGAAAGGTACTTGGCATGAAAACTACAAACAGTGGTGGTTGCTGTACTAACATTGTGATCAATCTCGCGGATAAAAATCTCAAGGTTTGCTGTATCAGTAATGTCACTGCTGTCATCAACAGCCAGTGAATAATATACGATTTTTCTTGTTTCTTTTTTTACCTTCCTCTTGAATATAATCAGGAATTTTCTAAACTCTTCTCTCGATACTTGGTCGAGAAATTCGTAGGTTTTCAAAATTAAAAACTTCTTATGGACAAGTTATTTAAGCTATTTTAATCATTACTCTTTTTAGAAATTCTGTTTTATTAAAAGGCTTTAGAGCACGAGATATTTCAAACCTCATTATGTAGCTGACTTCCTTACATTTATCTCATCTTTCTTTTCCTGGCTATGGTTTAAGACATGTCAATTCCTGGCGTTTAACAGTTCGTTGGCGCATAATATTGAATCAGCTTTTCTACTGTATTTTTAAATGCATAACTAATAAATAGTTAGCCTCATCTAAAGATTAAGATGATTAAAATTGAGATAAAACCTAATAACTTTATCCTCATAGGAAGAAGGTGTAAAAATATCAACATTCATGCACGTAGAATTATAGAAACACATACTTAGTGGTCAGTAATAATAATAATAATAATAATAATAATAATAATAATAATAATAATAATACATTATTCAGCGTGGCAATTAATGTTTCTATATACTCCTAATTGAACCGTTGAGCAAAGTAAACATATTACATTTTGTCCGACAGAACAACAAAAAAATTCACCTTCTCAATATTTACGAAACCACCTCTTACTACTTGTAGAGACAGAGTTTGTAGAGCGACACGATACCGCTACTGCTTGCCTTCAGTACGTAAATGAAACATACAGCAATGTAAGGAAACTCCTCGTACCCGTTTCAGTGTCTGTGATTACACGATGTAATCACAACATCAGCTTTGGTCACCGCTGGACTGCAGGATCAAAAAATGTCCATACAACATAGGGTTAAAACTTGATAGTTTTCTCAGAAAAAATTTTTTTTCTCTTATTTTATTCGCGTTATACTGCTTATATCGTTATTAAAATTACGAAAACAATTACATCAGTAACTATAGGTCTAGCAAAGAGTTAATATTAGTTTAAATACATAGTTATGTGTTCTATTATGCTTTCGTGAAATTAAATAAAATTGCATGCTTAAATTTGTTAATATTCTGGCGTGAGAGGCGTGGCAACGTGTTGAGCAGGCAATAGGCCCACTCTGCACAGACGTACAGTACGTATGTCAGCTGAGTTCAAGCTCCCTGTCCGTTAGAGATGGGAAAAGTTATTTTCTCGTAACGGTTCCAACTGTTCCAGTTCCTTGAAAATACTAGGTTCCAAATAACAGTTCTGAAATAACAGTACCATATGTAACTTGTGTGTAACAACAAGGTGCACAGTGGTATCTTGGAACCGCATGGTTGACTAGTATCTAATGGAACAGTAGTATTTTGGAACACGTACGTACTACTAGTATGTAATATAACAGTGGTATTCAGGACGCTAAATGATCACATACTTCCCTGTATGCCATGTGATGCAGTACGATGTCATAATGAGCCGAGATGTGAATTCGTGGAAAAGAAATATCTTGTAATGCCAAATTGAATTCGTAGATCAGGTTTGTTCAAAGACGGAAATGTAATGTAATTTTAAATTATTTGTAAATTTTATTGATCACGAAATCGATGTGGATCCCAATCGTAAATAAAACCTAACCTATTCTTTCTCTTCTGCTCAGCTCAAGTTTAAAATAGTGTTCAATTTCTCCAAAATTAGTAAATAAAAGCCATAATCACTTCGGCCATGCTAAAATTAATATGAATACCGTCATGAAGACTAATAATAACACTAGTCAACAAATTTTAACTTTTTGTCTGTCACAGAAATGAAATCAGCTGATTTTTACTAAATCGACCCTGCTCATTACGAAAATCGCAGTGAAAAATCTGTAACACGTAACATTCTTGTGTGACAGAA
This sequence comes from Periplaneta americana, assembly GCF_040183065.1. Lineage (NCBI taxonomy): Eukaryota > Metazoa > Arthropoda > Insecta > Blattodea > Blattidae > Periplaneta > Periplaneta americana. The sequence continues at coordinate 137,795,485 of NC_091121.1, read as the reverse complement.
GGGGAAGTATTTTGATTTTAAAAAAAACGTTTTCGTGCATTTCAAAATACGTAATTACAACAGTGATAATAAATAAATTCCTAAGGTACAAAATTTATATATAAAATACACTGACGTTTCACAGAAAAATAATAACGCTGCATAAATAATAATTACAATAAGAAAAAGTAGCATTATATTCATTTTTTCTCTTCAAAATAAGGTTTTACTTTATTAATTTAAAACTGGACCAAATAAACTATAATTTTTTAAGATTTATAAATTAAATTGATTAAAAATCAAATCAAATAACTTAGGAGCCCTACACTGAAATAAACAACCATATACAGACTTCAAGCTATATTTTTTAAAAATATATTTAGTTATTTAGAGTTATTTTTTCCTCTTGCAGTTTGAGTCACTTTCTCTGAACAAAAACCAACAGTAGTCCCCATCATACTAGAATCCCACCTTCCTTGATGTTGTTGTTCCATCCTGTGTATATCGTGATGGAATCTTTCCCCTTGTTCATCGCTTGCAGCTCCTAAGTTCTTTGGGAAAAAGTCGAGATGGGAATGTAGGAAATGTGTTTTCAAAGACATTTGACAATGGAGCTTCTGGTAACTATGCAGGAGTTCTTGCACCAGCTGTTGGTAATTGTCAACTTTATTATTACCTAAAAGCCCACTAAAACACTTCAAAAGGCATTCCAAGCTTCTAGTTCCTCAACACTTATTTGTTTTTTCGAAGCTCTTATCTTCCAAAAGTTTCCTAATTTGAGGGCCAACAAAAATTCCCTCTTTCACTTTAGCTTCACAGAGTTTCGGAAACATATTCCCTACATATGCAAAACCTTCTCTATTTTTATCCATAGCTTTAACGAAATTCTTCATTAAACCAAGCTTGATATGTAAAGGAGGAAGCAGTACTTTTTCCGGTTTTACTAAAGAGACATACTTGATATTATGTTCTCCTGGGACATAGCTTTCTCTGGGAGGCCACTCTTTCACTATATACCCATAGTGTTTTTCAGTCGCTCTACTATCCCATAAACAGAGAAAGCAACAGTATTTTGTGAATCCATTCTGAAGTCCGAGCAATAAGGCGAAAATTTTCAAATCTCAGCATAGTTTCCAGCAGTATGTTTTATATTGGATTGCATCTAGTAACACTGACAAATTTGTATAAGTTAAGTTTCCTTCATATCCACTGAATACGCCACTGGAATTGATGGTTTAGTGTTTCCATTGTGCAATAACAGTGCTTTTAAACTTATTTTGGAAGAATCTATGAATAACCTCCATTCCTTTGGGATGTGTTGAAATCCTAGTTCTTCCATTAAGTCGTCTATATTTACATACGCGCACATAGAATTTGTCATTATAAAATACTTCGAAAACCGTTCATGTCTCTTCCTGTACAATGAAATCCTAGTATCTGGTGCTAGCAGGTTCCATTGTTGCAGTCTAGGCCCTAAAATCTCAGCTTGTTGTTTAGTGAGATTAAGATCTCTTATTAAGTCGTTCAGTTCACACTGTTGAATTAAATGGGGTTCTTTATGATGTTCTGGACTATAGGACGGATCAGATCCTGTTGATGGTTGAGCCAAGTCATCTGTTTGTTCTATTAGAAGAACCTATTCCTCCAATTGCGAAGGTGGATTAGGAATAGGGAGTTTTGATCCATGTGGTGCAGGTCTTATTGCAGATTGAACATTAGGATATTCAATTTTAGATCTTGTTTTCTTTGAAAATCCCGTAATCTTTGTTAAAAAGAAGTAACAGTCTTCCCCATGGCTTGTCGGTTCACGCCAGATCATTGGAACTGCAAACGGCATACTTCGATTCTTCTCTCCATTCATCCATTTTATCAGTTTTAAGTAACATGCTGTGCAGCACACATGGGGAGCCCATGATTTGTCCTCATCACAAACATTACATTCAAAATAGCAATAATATGCTTGTTTGAACTTATCTGATAAAGGCCGACGCTGCGATTTTGCCGTAAATTCTCCACATACGTAACATAAGCTGTCCGGCGAAGTTACACACGCACGACGAGATTTTTTCATTCTCAGAAAACGTAAATGAACGCGAAGATGAACACTTAAAACCAGCTATACAACTTGTCACAAGCTCAAACAATTTACAACTAATCCTAAAATGCAATCTATGTCGCTCTAAAAGCCCACCCTCTCAGTGCTTTCTCTTGGTCTAGCGCCATAAAGCAATAACGTTATATAGGTATATATCGCCCACTACGCGCCTTATTAATGCAGACTCACATATTTGAAAGAACCTATTCCTTAAAATGCACTTCTAGTATATTCTGAGCAACAATAAGTTATAAAGCGTATTGTGTAACCGTTTAAATAAAGTCAATAGTTCGATACCCGAGTTCTTTAGTAAATTCATTCTTCTTTTTTTTACAATTTCCAATTTTCCTCTTAAATGGTGCGTGATGGAAATTTTTCAAGTTTAGATCCACTATCAGCACACAAAAATTGATCTAAAATGACCATTTTCACCCTTGTGACAAAAACCTTGTTGACTAGTGTAATCTACTTGTAATGAAATATGAAAATTTAACGTTCTATTTTTGTAAATAAAAAACTTTGACAATACAGTCATGTTTCAACGGAATTCAGTTTAATTTCAAGAATTGGTAATGAAATTAAAGAAAGGAAAATATATGTAAATAAAACATAACCTATATATTTTCATCTCCCTTGATAATATTCACAATGTAGTTACTATACTCTAATACGGGCATTATGTTAATAATTGTTTAATAGAATCCTATACTCAGTAACTTTAGTTTCAAGATAATGCGTACATTTTTAAAGAGGCTCTTCATATCTTTACTACAGGGACATCATTTTATTTTTACTAACATTTTTAATATTAACCTGTCTATACCTTTAGAGAACCGGAAACACCGCTTGCTCCCCCCTCCAAGACTGGAGTTCGATGATACTGGCGTAAAACACAAATCACTCTACTAGGTATAGGAAGGAAGAAAAGTAGTTCATCCATTTACGTAAACTAGGAAATATCGCGATTTTGAGTTTGATAATTTTCATTAGGTTTTTCTTTAATCAAAGTACAGTACTGTATTAAGAATAAGTGTTTTTACTCACGAAGTGAGTTATCCATGCGAACGTATTCATTATGCAGTGTATATTATACTGTCTACAGCACATTAGCGTACAATATAGAGAAAGAAGTTAAATTGAAAAATAATCATAATATGAATATTTAAACACAATTTTGAAAATGGTGGCCGTTCATTTCGATACAGGCTTCAGTTCTTTTGTGCATATTATCGCACTATAGACTATTGCATCTAATTCCAATTGCCAGTTTCGTCCTTCGTACTAGTAACTCATGTTGAAATAATTCTGTACCTACTCTACGTACTGTAAATTCAATCTTCACTTCTGCCCGACCCGAAAATATAAAATTACTCAGACATGCTATCTACTGTCCGTCCAAGTGGTTATGCCGCAGGATTGTAGAAAGGGAGGAAATCACGTGACAGTTAATTACTTAACGAGGCCCTTTTATTTAAGTTAAATTAAACAGCTGTATAATATTACGTAAACTTCCAATTCCTGAGAGAAATTAATGTTTTCAGAAAAGAGCTAAGACAGCCCAGCTATTACAGAGGGGCGAGCAGAAGCAGGTGGGGGAAATCGGGATGCGACGTAGGCAAACGGACAGTACCTGTGCGAAAATATGATTCAATATTGAAAGCTCTTTCGTCACTGGAAAACGCGAACATATTTCTGGAACGTACTATACTCAGTAACTCAGTACTGCTTACTATCTGCGGTCTTGGTTCTGTGTGGAGTTGGAACTTCCTTAGTAGAAGGGGTGGGAGTGAAGTACATTAAAAAAACTCGGGTACAATAAAAATTGAAGTAAAAATAAAATGATGTCCCTGTATTTATCTTTCACTTTAGATTGCAACATTTCTTTCAATGCGACGAAAGGATTCCCAATTCTGCTTTCAAACAGTGGCGCTAAGTTATACGGGTTCGTGGGGTCCGAGCCCACCCAATAATTTATCGTGTTACCATTATACTTATGAAATTTATTTAACTTATACCTCAATTGTTTGAGCCCACCCAGTGTTTTCTAGAAGTTGGCGCCACTGCTTTCAGTAGCGCCAAATATGTTCCCTTCTGTGAAAGAGATGTTGTCATAATGTTGTTCCAAAGTGAAACGAGTATTTTGTAACAGCAAGTATTTCGTACCAGCGTTATTTTGGAACGTAGTATTACGTTTTGGAACAGTTCCAAGCAAGTAACTGTTCCAAAATAACCGTTAAGTTATTTTTTCCCTACCTCTACTGTCCATAGGTCTACTGCCGAGTTGATGACAGTTCGGTGCTAGGTATTCGATAAACAACTTACAATGTCATTCACAGTTTAGTTTAATTTATGGAGAAAGTCGTCGTAATTCAAGTGAGGCAAGCATGATGTATCGTCAATGTTTTCCGCAATGAAGGTTATCAAATCGGCGAACTTGTGTAGCGGTTTCTCAACTAAGAGAAGCTAGGAGCCTCTACCCCGTTTCGAAAATCACACAAACAGAAATTACTTTAAAATGGTACTGTTTTATGTAAGCGGGAGAGATTAAAATGTTGCATTTAAAAAAAGTTCCTGTGATTTTGTGCAGTAAACCATTATTGTTTATTTTTAGACGTACAATAAAAAATGGACCAATATTGCCAATATTATTAAATAAAATGTTAGCTTCACCAAAACATTTGAACTAAGCTTCCATTTTCAGTTGACTATCTATGCGGGAAACATATGACGATCGTAAAGCATGTTTTATAGTACCGTAAAGAATTTGCAGTTTGAAATGATGGCAAACAAACAAACAAATGGCAGGGAAATGATAAAAACAGACATGCTAGGGAAGTGATAAAATTGTAGCGTGATAATAAAAAACATTCCATGAGTCAATGACACGAATTCTCACACTGACTCCGTTAGCTTGGTCGCAGCGTGCACCACTGCTTCACCGCGTGATTTGCTCGATAGGGGGCGCTTGTTGACATGTCTTCAATGCGCATCATTCTAACCAGCGCGGTTTATAAAGTATGGGACCATTCACCGAACTTTTCAGACGCACCTTGTAATTAATTTTTCATCAAATTATTCCATAGAAATTTAAAATTGTGTACTTCGAAAGTTCTCAAGCACGATTTGATGAAAAAAAAAGCTGTTTGTAGAAACAACCAATAGATGTTGTTAGTACGAAAAGCGGTCTGCGTTTGTGCTAAGTTTCACAAAACGCAAGCGCCAAAGTATGGAGTTTCCAAACTTTCACGTTAACGCCTTCTGTTTATTTTTGCGTTTGCTCTTACGTATTTCATTGTGAATGCTTTCATTAAGGAACATGGGTGCAAGGTTTTGTGTTTACGTTGCGTTTGCATTGCGTTTTTATTGTGAATGGGCCTTTACTCCATTACCCGCTTATCGCTTCAACGCCACATTCCTGTCGAGGTTATATTTTCAACCTAATAGCACAGTCTAGTATATACAGTCACGAAGTTCAATACTTACTAAATATGTATACATAGATAGTTGAAATATGCATCCATATATAGTTGCTAGCCACCAGGATCGCTACTATCGCTTCATCATAGACTCTTTCCCTAGCAGACGATAAAATGTATTGTACTTTCGATATCGTGTTCCTTTGAAAAAATTAACACCTTCCTACCACTATTGAAATACGAAATACATAAGGTTCATATATTATTTTCATAAAGCATATACAGGACATATCAAAAGTCCGGTAACACTTTCAATATTTTATTACACAAAAACTACTAATAATAGCACTTTCAAACACACGTCAGTTTAAAGTCAAACTCTCAAAGTTCGTTTTACACCTTACAGAGATTCAATGTGTGAATATAATATATATTTTATAAACTCACCTTCCTGGATCCTTCGGAAGAAGGATAAAGGCCCATTCACAATTAAAATTAAACATAACCGTAACATAAACACAGAAGTTTGCGCCCAGGCTACCAAATGGGATCATTCACAATGATTCATATAAGCATTGACATAAACATTACCGTAAGACGTTAACATGAAAGTTTGCAAACTCCAAACTTTTATGCTTATGCTTACGTGATTTGCAAACAGAACACAATCGTGGAGCGCTGAAGTATACGACAGAATATGAGGAAATGGCGTCGTTGTTATGTTTCCATGGTTACCAAGTATGTTTGCTGTTATGTTTATGTTCCCATCGTGAATGATGGTATGACTTCTTGATCTTACCTTAACGTTTATATTCTTAAGTTAATGCTTACGTTATGCTTAATTTTCATTGTGAGTGAGCCTTTACTCTGACCTCTTTTTCTTCGTAGAATTTATAGTGCAACAAACGTCTCCTTGCCCCATATTATTATTCAAATTATTGTATTTTAGCTATTTACAGTTATTACAACCGATAACAAACATTCCACAGTTTACACAACTTTTCACAACAATGCGAAATACGGCACAGTCAATGCCTTTGGCGAATCCCTGACCTCATCTCGCCAAATACCATTTCGCTATCATCAATGCCATCGATGGAAAATAACCTAGTAGTTGATACAATGTTGTTAAATAACCAAGTAAAAAAAGTATGAAATAAAATTTAAAATCATATAGGGCTTACGGAAACCCGGAACATACTTTGAGAAATGCTGCTCTATGGTAATTCAGCAGTTGTCCAGACTGAACGAAGAGTGACCGAGTGTGTACATACATTTTAGGAAATCGCCATCAGATATAATAGCGAGAGTGGTAACCACGATTAGAGTATCCAGTATTTTGAACAGTAAAGACCCCTGCAATGGCATAGGATAATGTTTTCAGAACATGTAATATGCTGCCGTGCCGAACGCTGCAGCTGCCGTGCCGGTCCGAGCAGACCTAAGAGGCGTGGTTATAAGCTCTAGGGAACTCTCGGTTCAGGACGTGAGACACGGGCAGTATGTATGTATGTATGTATGTATGTATGTATGTATGTATGTATGTATGTATGTATGTATGTATGTATGATTGTATGTATGTATAAAAATTAAACCAGTGAATAATTGGATAATGGAAAGCAAAATTAAATGAAATTAATATACTTGTATTGATCGCAAGCAGGACAACAGATTAGTGAAGAGAATTAGAGATTGAAAACCGAAGGAAAGAGGAGTTTAGGATGCCCAAAACTGAGATGGAAAGATTCGCTTACAAAGCACTGATGAATATACAGGGTGTTTCCGAGGCGGTGTTACAAACTTTCAGGGATGATGGCGAAGGGCACATGTATCAATTTGAGATAAGGAACCCTGGTCCGGAAATGGCCGAGTTGAAAGTTACAAGCACAAATAGTTCTGTGGAAATGAGATGTACACCTTATTATGTGTATTTATCTGTACATCTTACACATACTGTATTCATCTGACGTTGTTTACGTTGTCTACTTACAGTATTCCATTCAGTGCGCTGTCTGAGGGGTGGGGACAGGAAACTACATTAAAGCAATGCAGATAGCGTAATGCATAACGGACATGGTCGGTCCTGGTATGCACGTCTGTAGGCAGCAGTGTATGTGTACAAGTTACAGTGTCCAGTCGATCAGTCCTACTGAAATGGAGGAGGACACGAGAGCGGAATAAGCAGACCTGATTTTCGAATACGGATGAGCCAATGGGAACAGTAGACAAGCTCACAGATTGTATCGGGCTAAGTACCCACTTAGGAGACATCCGGCCCAAACCATTTTTCCACGAATCTTCAAAATGTTAAGGGAAGGAGGGCACGTGTTGCCAAATTACAATTCCATTTCCACACAACTATTTTTACTTATAATTTTCGACTCAGTCATTTCCGGACCATGGTTTCTTATCTCAAATTGATACATGTGCCCTTCGCCATAATCCCTGAAAGTTTGTAACACCACCTCGGAAACACCTTATATATGTAGGCTACATACATATAGGCTAGCCTATATATTCGTTATGCCAGTGGCATATGAATAAAATAAAGTTATTCACGATAAATCCGTTATTCAGAGATAAAGGAACGTTTTCTTCCATACATTTATGATTAGTAGAAAAATGAAAGTTACTAATAATAACTATGGCCAGGTTTTAAAGGCCCTGACTACCTTGTTAGTAGGATGAAGTTTGTGACAATCTTTATAGCACAATTTCATCTCTGATTTATATTATTATGTAGGGGCTACTACTAATGCTATTTACTGAGAAAGTGTAGCTGTTATTTGCATATTGCATATTCATGGACTGTTTTATAGGAGTCCTCTAGTGAGTTGAAATGAAAGCAGAATTATGGATTATAGAACATGACCCGCGGTCAGTATTTCGCTAAACATTGAAAGCGTAGGTGAACGCAAATCCCAATTCATATGTTCCATATTAGATATCGTATATCTCAATAAACTTAAGGCGCGAATAACTGACATATAAAACAGGAACTATTACAATTTATAAGACATAAATGTGAGACATTTATATAGTTCGGAATGCATGACGATGGTTTTCTTTGTATAATAGCTTTAAATAATTTACAGGCAGAGGATTTGCTTCTTTCAGATGGCAATTTATTTTTCGTACGACACTAATTCACCGTCTGATAGCATTAATATTCAAACTCATAGTCTTACATGTACTGTATTATATTGTATGATGCCAGTATATTTATTTATTTATTTATTTATTTATTTATTTATTCTGGTGTAGTTAAGGCCATCAGGCCTTCTCTTCCACAACACCAGGAATACAAATACAATAACAGAAATAAAAAGGAAAAAAAAAACACTATAAACGAAGTAAAGTCACACAAAAATATACACAGGTTGCAGTCACACAAACTTTAAATGAGTGATTAAGTATAATTAATAATATTATTAGAGTGAATAGGAGTAAGATGTCTGACTTTTTCTTTGATTGAAAATTTAAGATACTGTTCATTAGATTGGAAATTCATATTGAAATATCAACGGCTGGAAGGTATTTTGACACTATTTTTTTTGGTACAAAACAGAAAACATTAATTACTTGCTTACAGATACAGGTTTTCTTTTTGCCTGCACTGTTGTCATCTTTCCCCGATTGTCGGGTAAGATGGCAAATGCAATTAACACATTAACTGAGATATGTATTTTATTTGAAATTGGTTTGATACATGTATATAACAAAATTGACTCAATCTAAAGTTCATGGACACTTTTTCACTCGTTTATCACTACTTAGTAACACAGTCATTGCACATATTTCATTGCCGTGTGAAAGACTCGTGAAATCACTTCTTGCACACAATGAATTCAGTCCAGTACATTTTTTGGTCATAATTCTTTTTAGGCGGCGTTTAAGGGTACGGTAAGAAATCCCGTATGCTTGCGATGCTTTAAAACAGTTCATACCCTCTGTTATAACATGTTCCATCGCAAGTTGAAGACTGCCCTCAAACCACTGACTTCTATCAGAGAATCTTACTTAATGTTTACACATTCCCTGCAATAAAGCAAAAAATAAAACTCTTGCAACACGTTGTCATCTTACCCCGAAAAAAGTGATCATCTTCTCCAAGTATCGGGGTAAGATACCCAATGCTGTGACGCAGCCTAAGATAGCGGAACAAGGTCGTTGGTTGTTAACAATACAAACTTTAGAACCTTTACTACAATATCCATTACAAAGGTTTGACAGTTATTACGAATTCAAGGATGTATTAAATTTTAACATAGTTTTGCAATTATTTTATAACAGAAAAATGAGCTGTTTTCTTGCTTTTCTTCTTCTCACAATAAGAACAGTGGAGAAATGAGTTATCTTCCACTCTACAAACATTTAACTGTCCCAGTGATTATGAAGATATGCGCGTGGCGTTCTCTCTTGGAAGAATGTGAAACTACAAAGAAATAAGCATCTTCCCCCGATGTTCATCTTCCCCCGATTCACTCTATTTAGTTATGATAGAAATAAGATTATAGAACGAGAGCGAAATTGTAACATTTCATTAAAAATGCAATGACAATAGGAGGAATATTTAAGATAGAAATAAAATAAATTTATTTGCAGTCTTAAATGCTTCTAAAAAGTATTGTGACCAATCAGATACCCATGTGGTCTCCACGTCGGTTAGTGCGCAAACATCTAAATCACGTTTCAGAACCGCTTAGGCATTCCATCAGGATGATGTCGCACAATGCTTGTAGTGTTGGATTGCTCTGTGGGTCCAAAATGCTTTCCTGAAATAGCTGATATACGATAAGTCTTACGCATTTCCATATAAATTAAACTGAATGGAGTTAAACCGTGTTTGAAATGAAAGAGTGACATAAAAATTGATGCGTAAGATTATATTAATTATTATTATCAAATTCTTCATTTAATGTAACAAATCTTAAGAGACCGATGTCAGCGTCAGTTGTTTCATTGGTGAGTTTACAATACATATCTTACTATATAATTCGAGAGGTAGTGTTTATAAGTGGTCTCGCGCCGTGGCGTCGTGGTCTAAGGCATACTGCCTAGGACTCGCGTTACGGAATTCGCGCTGGTTTAAGTCCTCATGGGGGAAGAAATTTCCTCATAAAATTTCGGCCAGTGTATGGTACCGGTGCCCACCCATCATCGTGATGCACTTGGGGAGCTACGATAGGTAGCGAAATCCAGATACGCAAACCAGCTTTAACGGTTGGAGGGCTCATCGCGCTAACCACACGATACCTCCATTCTGGTTGAATGATCGTCCACCACTGCTTGGGCTTGTGGCCGTGAGCCCAGCAGCCTGCTAGTCGGTCTTGGGCCTTCGTGGGCTGTAATGCCACGGATTATTATTATTATTATTATTATTATTATTATTATTATTATTATTATTATTATTATTATTATTATTATTTACAAATGGCTTTTCAGGAACCCGCTGGTTCATTGCCACCCTCACATAAGCCCGTCATCGGTCCCTATTCTGTGCAAGATTAATCCAGTCTCCATCATCTTATCCCACCTCCCTCAAATCCATTTTAATATTATCCTCCATCTACGTCTCGGCCTCCCCAAAGGTCTTTCTCCCTCCGATCTCCCAACTAACACTATATGTGCACTTCTGGATTCGCCCATACGTGCTACATGCCCTGCCAATATCAAACGTCTGGATTTAATGTTCCTAATTATGTCAGGTGAAGAAAACAATGCTTGCAGTTCTGTCTTGTGTAACTTTCTCCATTCTCCTGTAACTTCATCCCTCTTAGTCCCAAATATTTTCCTAAGAACCTTATTCTCAAACGTCCTTAATCTCTGTTCCTCTCTCAAAGTGAGAGTCTTAGTGGCCTGTTACGGTCTCCGTCCATCTTTTCAGGGGGCGTCCCAAAAATCGTCTTCCATGTGGTATATAGCGGATAATTTGTCTTGGGAGTCTGGAACGGTCCATCCTATTGACATGGTTAAGCCATTTTTGTCTATAGTGGTTGAGATGTTCATAAATATGTGTAATTTTCAATTCTTTTGTAATTAGTTCATTCCTTTTGTGGTCAAGCAAGCTGTAGCCGGCAGTCCTCCTTAGAAATCTCATTTCCGCAGTTGTTAGGCGTTGAACATCTGAGTTTCGGACAGTCCAGGCCTCACTACCATACATGAGGACAAGTCTTGCTAGAACTTTATATGCTTTTAACCTGGTATGTTTTTGGGTTTTCGTGGTTGTGAAAACCTGGTTGATGGTTCTTAAGGCTCCATTAAAATGTTGAGTATTTTCAGATATATCAGTAGCAGGTAAATATGTCAAATTATAACCTAAATATTTAAATGAGTTTACCTGTTCTAGCGTATAGGTTCCAATGAAAATTTTGCTCCTAACTGGCTGTTTACGAGCTGCAATACTCAATATACCATTTGAATAAATTAGCATAAAATTTCAATATGAAAATTTCCCCAAACAAAACATTATTATTATTATTATTATTATTATTATTATTATTATTATTATTATTATTATTAGTGTTTATAAGTATAAGATGTGTCATTGCTGTTTTAAAGCAAATACAGTGTGTTTCGAAATGATTAACTTGATTTCAGACTGTTATTGTTTTCCACTTTTGTCACTGAATTCTGGTTATTCTTTGTAAGTGAGTTAGTGCACTCTTTAAAGTTTTGGTGGCTATATGCTTCAGTTCCTAATTCAGCCGCTAGGAGCGCTGTAGCTACTAAATATGTGAAATGATTTCGCTACAGGAAAAGGCGTAATGGGTATGGTACAAATTTCAGGATCCCTGCGAATGGAGTATGGTCCTTGCGGGGTAAGAAGAGACGACAAGCTAGTAACTCAGCACTTCTGAAGGAGCAGGTGAAGGGGTGGTGTCATTGGCCTACTGGAACAAAGAAGGCTCAGTCATTAGTTGTCGGATGTCGAGTCAGGTGTTCGTTGTACGAATGGGGAAAAAATTCGCATTCCCTGCTCGGATCTTCGCCTGAAATGCGACCATACTCCTCTCGCAAGGATCCTTTCGTGAGTCGGCCTCGGTAGCGTACTTGGTATAGCGCTGACCTTGTATGCTCGAGGTTGCGGGTTCGATCCCGGCCCAGTACGATGGCATTTAAGTGTGTTTAAATGTGACAGGCTCATGTTAGTAGATTTACTGACATGTAAAAGAACTCTAAGGGACAAAATTCCGGCACACCGGCGATGATGATAGGCCTATAACCTCTGCAATTGCGAGCGTCGTTGAATAAACCAAAATTTAAATTTAAATTTTTTCCTTTGGTGAAATTTGTACAGTAGACACTGTGCCTATTCATGCAGCGAAGTCATTCAAAGCGCTCGTAGAGACGAAATTGCGAACTGAAGCACATAGTCACAAAAAAATTTAAGAGTACACCAACTCACTTGCAAAGGAAAACAACAAATCAGTGACATCAGTAGAAAACTATAACAGTCTGAAATCAGGGTAGGAGAGTCTGTATAATCGAATACCTTAAAGCAGCCCTGAGAATATAGGGGAATGGAAAAGGAAAGGAGGTACCCCCGCCCATATCCTATTCGCTTACACCGCTTTAGAAGAAAACACTCAGTAATGTAGCGTGCATCAGTGGTGGATTTTTAGGCGACCAGCGAGAACCGAAAGCTATGATGCCTGCCTTATATAATCCGTCACTCAGAAATATTTGCCTATTCGTCTACTCCGAAACATACCTGTCTCGGCCTGGGAAGGTGCAGTGGGGAGTTAAAGGAGTAGCCTGCAATGACTCGATTGAGTTAATTAACGCCCAGGCCTAGGCCTGCTTTACAGTAAGTTACACGAATAATGAAATAAATATAGCTCAAAATAGTAGTAATAGCAGAAATAGTAATAGTACTAGCAGTAGTATTAGTAATAGTACCAGTAATATTAGTAGTAATGTGCTATCACCTTTACTTTTTAACTTCGCTCTAGAATATGCCATTAGAAAAGTTCAAGATAACACAGAGGGTTTAGAATTGAACGGGTTACATCAGCTTCTTGTCTATGCGGATGACGTGAATATGTTAGGAGAAAATCCACAAACGATTAGGGAAACATGGAAATTTTACTTGAAGCAAGTAAAGCGATATGTTTGGAAGTAAACCCCGTAAAGACGAAGTATATGATTATGTCTCGTGACCAGAATATTCTACGAAATGGAAATATAAGAATTGGAGATTCATCCTTCGAAGAGGTGGAAAAATTCAAATATCTTGGAATAACAGTAACAAATATAAATGACACTCGGGAGGAAATTAAACGTAGAATAAATATGGGAAATGCCTCTCTCTTGTCATCTAGTCTGTTGTCAAAAAATCTGAAAGTTAGAATTTATAAAACAGTTAAATTACAGGTTGTTCTGTATGGTTGTGACTTAGACTCTCACTTCGAGAGAGGAACCGAGATTAAGGGTGTTTGAGAATAAGGTTCTTAGGAAAATATTTGGGGCTAAGAGGGATGAAGTTACAGGAGAATGGAGAAAGTTACACAACGCAGAACTGCACGCATTGTATTCTTCACCTGACATAATTAGGAACATTAAATCCAGACGTTTGAGATGGGCAGGAGATGTAGCACGTCTGGGCAAATCCAGAAATGCATATAGAGTGTTAGTTGGGAGACCGGAAGGAAGAAGACCTTTGGCGAGGCCGAGACGTAGATGGGAGGACAATATTAATATGGGTTTGAAGGAGTTGGGATATGGTGGTAGAGAATGGATTAATCTTGCTAGGATAGGGACCGATGACGGGCTTATGTGAGGGCTGCAATGTACCTGCGGGTTCCTTAAAAGACATTTGTAAGTAGGTAAGATGGTAGTGATGGTCGTGGTGGTGGTAGTAGTAGTGATAGATTTTTATCAAGTATAATTTCTTGTCGTTCATTTCATTCTGAACAAGACACGAAGAATATTTTTAAATGATTCTGAAAGATCACGTAAAAAAACTTCTCGGCACCAAAGAATTATGACACTTATACCTGTTTTGTTTCAAAGTACATGACTAATACGATCCTTTCAAATTTCATATTTCAGTGTCACATAGACCTTTGGAACAAAGATAGAAATTCCTGACATGTGGAACAGACAGTTCACAAACTGTTTTGCATAAGCAATATTTATAATTCCATATCTAGAAGAGAACATAGCCTTACCTCAACAGTCACACGTTCCATTAAATTAGTAAATGCATGTCAAGGATCTATACTGGCCGCTGCTGTACAATGCTAATGAATTTTAATTTGACCTCTGCCGGTATGGAAGGAATAACATGCTTTGTACAGAGAACCATTACGATTCACTCGTAGTAATGCGTTTGATGGACAGACAGTAATTGTATATGTAAGTACAATTATATGAAATATGGGAGAAACCTGTTTAGAGATTAACATAAAGTACAAGATCTCTGCTTTGTGGAGAAGTGACATAAGAGAAAGATATCGTGTGTGAGTAATGTTAGTGAATATTGTTGTGTAATGGAAAATTTTATTAAGCAAAGTATTCAGTGCTAAAACTTATTCTAAGAAAATTAATATTATTAGTAAGGATCAAGCTACAACTTTGATTCGAAGTCATTATAATCGTAGCTTGATGATGAATATGGTAATGATGATGCGTTTTGGTAATAATTAAAGTGTCTTTAGTGTAAACCAGAGACACACAACGATAATTATTGTAATTGATCTTCGTAATATTTTTCCTTATTAGATTATACTGGAAAATTAGATAGTATTTCAAACATAAATAAATCATTGTACAGAATATTTCTACTTCTTTACGACATTAATCCAACTTTTGATTCTTACCCGGTATATGGATGAAGAAGTAGTGAAAGGCTCTTTACTCTTAAGAGATTATTGTCGCTAGTTGTAAACTTCTTTGTTATACTTAATGTCCATATCCACTGAAGTGAGTTAAAGATTGGAATGAAAATCAAGGAATATGTTTGAAGTCTGATAACACATGAGTAACGCAACCTATATGTTATTAATACGTGAGCGAAATTATTAATATGCGCATAACTACAGGATGGGCACAAAGTCCAGTTAGATCTTCGTAATACTATTCATTAGATTATACCAATGATGTCAGCTGATGCCCATAGGAGCAAGCGCGCTTTAGAGCCCAGGAGAGCATGAGCGCTTTACAGCGGAAAGGAAAGAGACAGACGAAAGAGATAGTATATGCCGCATGGTCGAGCTATATACAGGGATGGCCAGCACTGATTCAGTAGATAAAGGGAAGAGAACTTATTAAAACTGTATCCATGTTAATTTTTATATTTGTCTGAGAAGTATAAGTGCATTATAAAAATGTAAGTTTTAATTTTAATGTTCATTTTTCACAAGTTTGCTTCTTTATTCAAAAGGAATATTTTCTCAACTTTTTTTTATAGAAAAGTGAAATTTTAAGATATGTTTATTTAGTAGCCTTACAGGTACTGAAACAATGATTTCGTAAATCTAATATATCGTAAATACGTAATAGTGTAAATAGTGTACTGAACATATTTAATCTATTCGCATGGAAAATGTTTGTAAGGAAATGAATTAACAAAGCAAATACTGTTACATCACAAACAAAAGATATGTGCCTATGTGTTGGTAAAACGTCAGCTCTATAGCTTCAGCAGATTTCGAGATAATTTAATATTCTGATAACAGAAAGTTGCGTACCAATATCACCTAAAAGCATAATGCGATAAGAGTTTTATTACGTAATATTAGTTACAGTTAAAATATATACCTAGACAACTTTGCTTTGTACCGTACTATAATATTGTTTTGATTACTTTTATAAGGCTAAAGATACCATCAATATCAATTTCAACTTATCATGTCATATTCAGTGTCTTTCTTTGGGATAACACTTTCTTTAAGTTTAATTCACTTAGTACAGTATAGTTGTAGTTATTCTGGAATTTGTGTGAATATTCCTTCTTTATTCTTTTATTAACGTTTAAAACACAACTGAAATATTAGGTTAAGAAATAGGTGTTGGTACTTTTGTTTACAGACAATATAAAAAATAACAAACAGAAGCCATTTAAAAATAACGACATATAATTTCACGTTCCGTTTGAAGTTTGTGCACCACTGTTTTTTTAATCCAACAGGCTGCTTATTCCTCCTAGCATACCTAGCGCTTAATGCCCGCACACGACGTCAAGGTCAGAAAATTGCGCTTGCTTTGACATCACTGGATTATACTGACAAATGAGACAGTATTTCTAAAATAATAAATCATTATGGAGAATATTTCTACTTCTTTACCACATTAATCTAACTTTTGATCTCTACGGGGCAGATGGATGAAGAAGTAGTAAAAGCCTTTTTACTCTTAAGATGTTATTGTTGCTAGTTGTAAACTTCCTTTTTCACATATGTTCATTTCCACTGAAGTGAGTTAAAGTGTGGAATATGTTGGAGTCTTAAGGAGTATGTATATATTAACGGAGCTGTAAAGTATGACTTGTCGCGTGGCCAACGTGATCGCCTGATTTCAAGTCCCTAACCTTTTTTTCTTTCGGGACATGTGAAGTATTAAACTACTCGAATTGACACCAGAGAGGAACCGACTATGCGAGTATTAGCCGCTTTTGATCAAATTTGACAAAGGCCGAAAACTACTGCTATGACGGTGTAATGAATTATTCAGTTCAGGATAGACACGTTGAACACCTGTAACTTGTCAGCAAACATACTTGAAAAATAATCCATTTCATAATTGTTAATGTCACTAAAGTGTGTCTTTATTTCGATGTCGCTTAGCTCATAAACGAGGCATCAGCGAACATGGGTTGTTTCACGAAAAATGATCCTCAGTGCGAGATCTATCGATCAGCAGAGTTTGTTCCAGAGGACCTGAATTACCCTGAATTTCTTTACTTGTTTCTATTGTACTTATTTATTTACTTGCATATTTATTTCAATCTATCTATCTATCTATCTATCTATCTATCTATCTATCTATCTATCTATCTATCTATCTATCTATCTATCTATCTATCTATCTATCTATCTATCTATCTATCTATCTATCTATCTATCTATCTATCTATCTGCCTGTCTGTCTCTGTGTCTGTCTGTCCGTCTATCTATCTATCTATCTATCTATCTATCTATCTATCTATCTATCTATCTATCTATCTATCTATCTATCTATCTATCTATCTATCTATCTATCTATCTATCTATCTATCTATCTATCTATCTATCTATCTATCTATCTATCTATCTATCTATCTATCTATCTATCTATCTATCTAATCTGTCCGTCTCTATGATCTTTCTGTCTCTTCTGTCTGTATTATCTGTCTATCTATCTATCTATCTATCTATCTATCTATCTATCTATCTATCTATCTATCTATCTATCTATCTATCTATCTATCTATCTATCTATCTATCTATCTATCTATCTATCTATCTATCTATCTATCTATCTATCTATCTATCTATCTATCTATCTATCTATCTATCTAATCTGTCCGTCTCTATGATCTTTCTGTCTCTTCTGTCTATATTATCTATCTATCTATCTATCTATCTATCTATCTATCTATCTATCTATCTATCTATCTATCTATCTATCTATCTATCTATCTATCTATCTATCTATCTATCTATCTATCTATCTATCTATCTATCTATCTATCTATCTATCTATCTATCTATCTATCTATCTATCTATCTATCTATCTATCTATCTATCTATCTATCTATCTATCTATCTATCTATCTATCTATCTATCTATCTATCTATCTATCTATCTATCTATCTATCTATCTAATCTGTCCGTCTCTATGATCTTTCTGTCTCTTCTGTCTGTATTATCTGTCTATCTATCTATCTATCTATCTATCTATCTATCTATCTATCTATCTATCTATCTATCTATCTATCTATCTATCTATCTATCTATCTATCTGCCTGTCTGTCTGTCTCTGTGTCTGTCTGTCCGTCTATCTATCTATCTATCTATCTATCTATCTATCTATCTATCTATCTATCTATCTATCTATCTATCTATCTATCTATCTATCTATCTATCTATCTATCTATCTATCTAATCTGTCCGTCTCTATGATCTTTCTGTCTCTTCTGTCTGTATTATCTGTCTATCTATCTATCTATCTATCTATCTATCTATCTATCTATCTATCTATCTATCTATCTATCTATCTATCTATCTATCTATCTATCTATCTATCTATCTATCTATCTATCTATCTATCTATCTATCTATCTATCTATCTATCTATCTATCTATCTATCTATCTATCTATCTATCTATCTATCTAATCTGTCCGTCTCTATGATCTTTCTGTCTCTTCTGTCTATATTATCTATCTATCTATCTATCTATCTATCTATCTATCTATCTATCTATCTATCTATCTATCTATCTATCTATCTATCTATCTATCTATCTATCTATCTATCTATCTATCTATCTATCTATCTAATCTGTCTGTGTCTATGATCTTTCTGTCTCTTCTGTCTGTGTTATCTGTCTGTCTGTCTGATCAGTCTGTCTAATCTGTCTGTCTGTCGGTCCGTCCGTCGGCCATCTGTCTATTAACAAATACTACTTACTAAGGTGTCTGTTGAAAGAAAGCATAAACTAATATAAACATATGCATATGATCGCTTGTTTCCATATGAACAGATCTGTTGGTGTTATATGGTTTACGTTACTTCATTCTTTTGCTGGATAGAGTGTAGAAAGAAGTACGTAAATTAAATGAAGACGGGGTGATGTTGCTCAATGGTAACGCACTACACCCGCATTTGGGAGGTCACAGGTTCAAACCCCGTGGCTGGCCAATCTGACTGAGGATTTTCATGGTTTTCTTCAGTTACCAAGACAAATGCCGGATTGAGAATTTATGTACCATGATTCATCATTGTCTTAATCACTATTATCAATCATATTAAAAATTGAAATCATTCAAGTCATATGGAACATACGACAATAGAAACAGAATTACAACAATAGTCCACGGCCTGGCCTACTGATACACCCAAAGATTCAACACGTGTGATATGAGCGATATAGCCTAAAAGTTAAAGCGTGCATAAATGAACTTAAAAAATGTAAGCGAAATCTTGGAAATGCTTATTTATCCGTACATGAATTCATTGAAAACACTTTATGTTAATTACTACTACTACTACTACTACTACTACTACTACTACTACTACTACTACTACTACTAATAATAATAATAATAATAATAGTAATAATAATAATAATAATAATAATAATATACTATTGAAACTTATGAGGAATTATAACATTTGTAACTAACTTCACACGTCTCCACATTATCACAAATTCTAGTGAGGCTTTGCGCGTTTTACCGGCTTTATCTTGCTTGATGTTATTATGAGGGAAATTATATGTAGATAATGGTGGTAGTAGTCTTGTGTCGATTAGGGTGGGAGTTTTAAAATTTAGTTGAGTAAAAAAATATATATATGTTGTGTTTGAGCTTTAATGCGGCGAAGCTCAAACAATTTTATCACTATTTGATCTAAATACCGAAAGTCACTGGAATGAATGGCTTTAATGTGTAACTATGCTTCTGTATGTCGCTCTGTCATTCCAGTGCTATTTAAAGTATTTGAGTATGTAATGCTCAATGAAATTTATGATTACTTTGAAAATTAAAATATTTTTAATACTGACCAATTTGGCTTTAGGAAAGTGAAATCAACACATGATGCAATTGAGCTTTTATTAACGGAAATTTTAAGAAATGTTGAAAATAGGTAACCAGTTGAAACTATATAATACTCCCACCAAAGCTCTGGAACACGTTGAACACAATTTAATTTCATCTAACTTAGGATTCTACAAATAAATATTTATAGAACCTGTCTTCATGGCAGATTTTTTAATTTTATTGGGTTATTTTACGACGCTGTATCAACATCTAGGTTATTTAGCGTCTGAATGATATGAAGGTGATAATGCCGGTGAAATGAGTCCGGGGTCCAGCACCGAAAGTTACCCAGCATTTGCTCGTATTGGGTTGAGGAAAACCCCGGAAAAAACCTCAACCAGGTAACTTGCCCCGACCGGGATTCGAACCCGGGCCACCTGGTTTCGCAGCCAGACGCGCTGACCGTTACTCCACAGGTGTGGACTTCATGGCAGAAGGTAGTTAGTTGCGATAGGCGAAAATTGGTCGAATCTCACCAGTACATATTATGGTGCTCCACAAGGATCAATAATTGGTCCATTACTATTCTTAATAGCAATTAATGACCTTCCTGAATTCATTAAAGCTATAACAATTATGTGTGCTGATGAAACTGCTTTCCTATGTTCTAGCTCTGCTCTGAATGAATTACATGCTCTTACCAACGACATTTTATCACAGATAGCTTTATGGTTTGAATCTAATGTTTTCCTGATTAATCAAGAAAATACTATCAAATAACTATTAGCCTAAATCATTTAATAACAATATGAACAACGACAAAACTGTGAAAAATTTCTATGACTTTTTATAGACTCTAGTTTAACATGAGAAAAGCGTCACAAATATATATGCACAAAGTTATCAAGAGTTTGACATTAGTTAAAGAAATTAGTGACTTGCGTTTCATAAAATTATTTAAGATGCGCATACTCCTCTTCCTTTTAATCGATAATTCGATATGCCTTAATCTTCTGGGGAAATGGTACCAAAAGTGGGAATGTCTTGATTTTGCAAAAGAAAGCCATTAGAATTTTATTAAATCAAACTATCTTGAATATTGTAGACTATATTTCACACAATCATAGATATTACCAGTCATAAATTTGTATATATACGATCTAGTCCTTTGCAATCGACATAATTACTCTTTATTGACCAATTTATTATTTGATCATGAAATTATAAATAGTGAACATACTGTATATTACATAAGACTAATACAAACTTTTCTATGTGGATGAAATTATTTAATAAGCTCCCCAGTCAATATTATAAGTTATCAAACAAAACCAGATTTTATAATTAGCTATTAATAAATCCTGTTTAATCTGTTGGTGATTTTAAACATAAATTCGCATTTAATTGTTTTAAATAAATACATTTATTTGAATTTTGTTATTATTAATAGATTAAGTATTAATTGTATAATTAAGTTTTATAGTTTAAATATATTTCATATTACCATTTTACCAATTAATGTTTACTACTTCAATTAATTTTATTTATATTTGTGATTCTCAAATGTACCATTCGCTTTTCAAATGTATTATATGTGGCGAAGTCTATTGCTTGTATGTCTAATGGCCTAATAAATTTAATTGAATTGAGTTGCTCAACGTCTCAATGGAGTACTATGCTTCATAGTTCATACTCACAGAGAAACCTTTTATAATTACTTCAAGTTTATTGAATGCTAGCCATACCCGTGCGCTTCGCTGCACATGCTAGAAATAAATATTGATTTAAATCTAAATACAGTTTTGTAATTACTTAGTAAATAATATAGCTTTTTTGTATGTTGCAAGTCATTTGCTTCTGAATCATTTTCAAAGTTGTATTTAAAACTATGAATTTAACTGTTATTATCATGCAATACTTGCTGGAGTTGTTCAGTCAATTCTACTTTTAAGGTTGCTATTACGAGTGTATTAGACATAACAGACAATTGGTTAGCGTATGAAATGAAAAATATTTGTAAGACCTGAAGACTCTTGCTCTCAGCTGGAAGAAGATTTCCAATTTAATGATAAGCCTATGCTTAAACTTCATGGGCCGTATTCATAGACATTTTTAGCTCGGGCTTCCGGTGGATGATCAGCGTTTTTCGTATTCATCAACCAGTGTTAGCGATAGGATATGATTTGAATTCTGTACTAGTAACCAGTGGATAGCCGGGGCTAGCTTAGTACGCTCGTAGCGCGTGCTGCGAAATGTCTATGAATAGCACCCTAAATGATGGCGTAGAATTGACTTTATGTATTTCTTTTGCATCATACTATGCTACTTGAAATAAGGTTTGTACTGTCGTATATTATTTAACAGTGTGTTGATAACGGATCTACTCAGATAAGTAAGTTTTTAATTGGTTGTGGATGCTCTTGAATCTCGGAACAACTTTCACAACAGCGCAACATAACCCGTTTGGCTCATTACCCCATTTTTTGCGTTGCATTTATTGCATAGTTTATTCATTTTATTTATATTAATCCAATTCAAATGAGCGTAGTTAATATTTTCACTGTCCTTATTTCTGCAAAGATATTAATTTTAGGACTCATGTTAAATAGACATTTTGTATTATTTGTATGAATATTGCCTCTTCTCAAAATATTACACCTTTATTTCTTGATACACTCTTAATGTAACTTAATATAAATAATATATTATGATAGACTGTGAAATCACAATATGCTCACGAATAATCTAAAAGTGTGCTGTAAAAGTCAAAGGATTCGTCTCTAGGAATGTATTCACAGAGAGTTATTAAAAGGACAACACATTTTGTGTTTTCTCTTAATACTGGCCTCTGTGAACAGAACGACACGTTAGCGGTTAAATGTAAGTAAATGAAATCGGTGTTACACACAAACATAGGGGAGTAGTGGGTACAGTGAGACACAAAATATTAAGACATATGTATGCAAGTGATAATTCAAGTATTTTTAAAATCAAGTGCAATAGAAGTAGACATTAAAACATGGAGTATAATAATACATAAACAAAAATGTTAATAGATAAAGGACATAATATACAATACGTGTTTGTCAAAAAAATGCGAATATCTCACTGTTCCCATTCAGGAGGGTACAGTGAGACACCACAGTGTCTATTAACGAACATTGAAATTATTTACATTTATTTCAAAAGAAAACAAAAACTTGCTGTCTCTTTATCTTGACATGTCCTGTAGGCTTATTTAGAATCATTTTGATGTCTGACTTCGAAACCATTGAAACATCTGGAAAATTTGGAAAAGTGAATTTTCCATGACATTTCAAACTTTTGCGAAAAAATGAAATGAATTTTTGGTGACAACAAAGCTTATAATTATAAGAATTTAGTGTAAATCTTTATTATTTTCTTAAATTTTGTGAATAATTTTTTATTTATGAAACCATTAAAATGTAATATATCCATTATTTTAAGCTACAGTTCCTAAATTGGTTACTAGTATGTTCATTTGGGAGAATAATATTAAAATATATTATAATATTAATATAATATATAATATATAATAATATACTATTATAATATTAATATTAAAATGGATTTGAGGGAGGTGGAGTATGATGATAGAGACTGGCTTAATCTTGCATAGGATAGGGACCGATGGCGGGTTTATGTGAGGGCGGCAATGAACCTTCGGGTTCCTTAAAGGCCATTTGTAAGTAAGTAAGTAAGTATGTTCATTTTTAATGTTAGTTACTGGTAAATGTAATATGATTACAGTTTGTTTTTGCAAATCATTGGTACATGGGGACAGTGAGACGTCTCAGTTTACCCTTCAATGGCATGTCTTACTGTTCCCTTTACGCATAGTTCATTTAAAGATGACGCCATCACTTCAAAATTAAAACAAGAAAGACGAAAATTTGCCAAACATAATCTCAAATACCATAATATTAGGTAACAAAACATTCATATTTATATCTCATTTGTATATCTAATATAACCTTCATTAAGCACAAGCCAAAATTTTACTTCTAGAGTGAAAAATTACGAATTGTTTTTTCATTACTCACCTTTATAACTAGAATCAAATCGAGTGTGAAAATACTGTTACTTTACTCATGCAACATACAAATCCACTGTTACCAACATCTCAACATCAAAATTTACCATCTAATAAAAAATGTCTCACTGTTCTCCCTGTCTTACTGTACCCACTTCTCCCCTACTATTCGCAATGATGTAACGGATTTGTAAAATAAATTAAACATAAAGACAAAAGATACCGGTGTGAACAGTGGGAAACACAATTACAAAGTGCTCATGATGAAAACCGTCCGCAGCGTTTGATAACTAGTAAACTCTGGAATCTGTATGAGCGGCGAACAGCTAAGCTACACGTGGAAACACCGTCTGATGTAGGCGTATCATTTCAAAGGATAGGAGAAATTAAAACTTAATATTAAGAGCTCGAATAAATTACTGAATACATGTAGCCTGGGAACTGGAGTAATAATTTAACACATTTTTAAATTAATGTATTGCAGCAAGTATTGAATTTATAACAATTATTTTATTTTATTTATTTATTTATTTATTTTTTTTAGGTAGAAGGAGATTTATTTTCCATGTGTAAGGCTCTGTTAGGCGACAATAATTGTCAGTTTCGATTTTGAAATCTTACATCAGATGTTTACTGTATATTGCAAATACAAATTACTTACATCTTCACTTTTTTAGGCGTTTCCACTTTCAGCGGTTGCCTTTTATTCCCCTTTTTCATTGTTGTCGGTCATCCCAAGATCCATTTTCCAACCCTCTAGCCTCCATGGCCTCAGCAACTCCTCCTCTCCATGTAAGTCTAGGTCGTCCTTTTCTTCTACTCCTGGGGGTGACCAATTCAAAACTTTTTTAGGCCATCGCTCCTCGGGCATTCTCTGAACATGTCCAAACCATTGAAGCCGTCGACATTCCAAACGGTCGCTCACATCTTCTTGTATGTTCTACTTTTCCAAAATCCTGTCATTTCTGACCCTCTGGAGACGGGAGACGCATAGACTCCTTCCTAGTCCATCTAACACGGTCTTTTTGTCTCCCCTCGCCCCTCCATAAGTCAAGATACTCTCTACAATTACAAATACAAATTAACAAGGATTAAATGATGGAAACTACATCAGAAAATATTCATACATCTCAGTTTCATATGCCTGTGCTTACATTCTAAAACATTTTCTAATCTTAAACTATAATACATCTGAGTTCAATAATTATAAACTTTGCAATTGAAGACCTGAGAATGATAAGTCGATAGAGACCTTTTTTTTTTTTATGAAACTACGATTTTAATGCCAAACGCAACTATAGCCCTTACTCCATCTACTGGTGTGAAATGGTAGTCAAATAGTTTGCACAAAGAGAACTAGATGGATCTGAATGTCATCATTTTCTAGATTTCCACTTTTGTTGAGAAGGAGAAGTGAACAAAGACCAGACTTTTACTTTCTCACTCTCAGTGTGACAGCTGAGCAGCGTGGTATGTACATCAGGCATGTCTAAATTATAACAATTTCTCTGAATTTTCGTGATTTTTCGGATGAGAGTGTTGATGATCCATGTTATATTATGACACACTCGAGCCATAGTGATGATAATGTTGTTCACGAATCTCTCGTAAAATCCTAGAAGCGATCTGTGAGATATGGAAACAAGTGAAATGAAAACTTAACATCAATAGTGAACAAGCATGCATGTCCACCAGTGGAAAATTAGTTCCAAAACGTCAATCTGAGGACTGCAAATGCAAGAGACAACGTGCACAGAAGTTTCCTGCAGACTTAAAAAAGAGTATTCTTCACAGTTTTAATGACTTACTTATTTTAGTAGGTTATTTTACGACGCTTTATCAACAGCTTAGGTTATTTAGCTACTGAATGAGATCAAGGTGATAATGCCGGTGAAATGAGTCCGGGGTCCAGCACCGAAAGTTACCCAGCATTTGCTCATACGGGGTTGAGGGAAAACCCCGGAAAAAACCTCAACTAGGTAACTTGCCCCAACCGGGAATCGAACCCGGGTCACCTCGTTTCGCGGCCAGACGCGCTAACCGTTACTCCACAAGTGTGGACCTTAACAGGCAAAAATGTATAAGATGCGTAGCCTACTTGTTAGGTTTGATTTCAATCTATCTAGTACAAGCTATGTTATAATATTATACAGTTCTACTACTTGAGTTGTAGAATATGTAAAATGTTTGTATGTTCAGGTGAAAATATTGCAGTGTCTGAGACACAATATGCTCGTATCTGATACTTTCGTTGCTAAGAACAAAAAAATGCCATGTGGATGAAATTAATTTCGATTTAACTGAAAATCTGTAGGACGAATCGTAATTATCAAAAAGTCAGAAAAAATTGCTTGATATTTTGAAGCGTGGGAAGTTCATTCCTCCAGTGTATAAACAGTACCGGTAGTATATTCATATCCGTGAAGTAGGTGTGGATATTAATAAAAAGGACACAGAGATGAACTCACAGTGAAAATACTACTCGTAGCATATAAATATGATATGTTTCCCATTCTTTTAACTAACTTCAGACATTATTATTTTTGGTTTGGAATTGAACGGGTTACATCAGCTGCTTGTCTATGCGGATAACGTGAATATGTTAGGAGAAAATCCATAAACGATTAGGGAAAAAGACGAAGTATATGATATGTCTCGTGACGAGAATATTGTACGAAATAGAAATATGAAAATTGGAAATTTATCTTTTGAAGTGGTAGAAAAATTCAAATATCTGGGAGCAACAGTAACAATACAAATGATACTCGGGAAGAAATTAAACACAGAATAAATATGGGAAATGCCTGTTATTATTCGGTTGAGAAGCTTTTATCATCTAGTCTGCTGTCAAAAAATCTGAAAGTTAGAATTTATAAAATAGTTATATTACCGGTTGTTCTGTATGATTGTGAAACTTGGACTCTCGCTTTGAGAGAGGAACAAAGGTTAAGAGTGTTTCAGAATAAGGTGCTTAGGAAAATATTTGGAGCTAAGAGGGATGAAGTTACAGGAGAATGGAGAAAGTTACACAACACAGAACTGCACGCATTGTATTCTTCACCAGACATAATGAGGAACAGTAAATCCAGATGTTTGAGATGGGCAGGGAATGTAGCGCGTATGGTAGAATCCAGAAATGCATATAGAATGTTAGTTGGGAGGTAGGAGGGAAAAAGACCTTTGGAGAGGCCGAGACGTAGATGGGAAGATAATATTAAAATGAATTTGAGGGAGTGGGATATGACGATAGAGACTGGATTAATCTTGCTCAGGATAGGGACCAATGGCGGGCTTATGTGAGGGCGTCAATGAACATCCGGGTCCCTTAAAAGCCAGTAAGTAAGTATTTACATTTACATACACATTTTGTCTTGAAATAATTTGAATTATTCCTTTTAGTATAAGAGCATTTGTTAAAAATAACATAAAGATAATTAGTTAATTTTTACTATAATGGCATAAAACGATTATTTTTTTTATTTAAAACACCCTTGAAGTAAAGTTATTAATGTAGTTAGTGTTTAAGTTCACATTTTTGTTATTTTACATTGACAGAAATTCAGAATGTAGATTGAGAGTGGGAACTGGATAACCCCATTGTTATTTTTTATTAATTACTCATTGAATATTCAATTAATATTTACTTTGGTGGTACAAAATATATCCGAAATTTCTCAATGACTATTAAAACATTTATTGAATGATGAAAGAAAGCGATGAAAATAATTTTTCTCGATTATTTCAAAACTAAAGTTTTGGTCTTTATCCACCTATCATTCTCTGATCTTCAATTTAAGTACACGTAACTAATTTTCTCATAAATTTCCATATAGCTAACTTTCTCATAATTGATTGCAATACTCGTATAATCATTTTAAATTTATTTACATTTGAAGAAAAGGATTCGAGAGTGTCCTAAGTCCTTCTTTGTTAGATTTTAACTTGCTTTATTCACGTTTTAATTTATTCTTTTCAAGCCTATATGTAACAGTGTAAGTTTATTTAACAGACTCTTCTAAGTCTTGACTTAGTATCTGAATATGTTTTTTCATACGGATCTAAGGAAAGTAATCAAATTTATTTTAATAGATTTTGTAATGTTTCTCATAACTTTTCATTCGGACTTAGGCCAGTTTGGAATCCATATCTTCATTTATGATACAAATTACGGATGTTTATGCGTATTTTACGTGCCGTGTGAAAATTAATTTTACGTGTAATTTATGAACCTTGGATACGTTAGATTAAACCAGGACGCTATGGCGCGGGAGAAGTAAAAAATAGCGGGACGAAAATAATATTTATCTCTCTGAAATGCTGCACACATCACGACAGCAATATTGATATAAAATTGTGGGAAATTGGTATTTCTCAGTTTATAACGATTAGTTATTTATGCTATTTTATACGATCGCTTTGGTTCACTACCCTTAAAACAAATGTAGCAGGTTACTAATATTTGTCTTACACTATACATTTCTATCCACTGAACTGAGAATACGGTTTCCGATCCATCATCTGAAAAATAAAATTTTCCCATAAAACACCAATACCGTTACCTCTGGGAATGAATAAGAAATGGGGGCATAAAGAAAAAAAGTACATCAGCATTTTTTGCGTTTCCCTCATCCCTCTCTCTTAGTTTTACACCATACTCTTAGATAGAAACACATTAAAATGGATGGAGCACATTTCAACCAATCCATAGAAAGAACGTTCTGTTTTGCTTTTATGGTTTCTTATACAACTTCAGAGGAAGGCAGAGGAGAAAATACATATACACAGAGTGAAATCAAGTTATGAAGAGAACCTTTCAGAAATGAGGAAAGTATATGTAAGCTATTACTATCTTTAAAAGCGAGCATTATATCATTATAAGGACGATGTGAAATGTTCATGGAATACAGATTTAATGAGCTCTTTCTTAGAATGTGTACCAGTATTTTAAAAGAGATCGTTTATATCTGAATTGAGAACAAATTCTAAGGCACCAAGGATATGTGATATTACTATTATTATTATTATTATTATTATTATTATTATTATTATTATTATTATTATTAATCTAAGATAGCATTTATAACTGTATATATGTAAGAATATTTAATTTGAAATTGTATCTCGCACACGTAATTATAATTCTTTCCGCGATAGTATGTTAAGTTCATTTATGCTCGAGCATGCCGAAATGTAGTAATTATACACCTGGTAGCAGAACTTTAATGCATGTCATTAAAGTACACCTACTCATTAAAGGTCAGGTCTTTCAGCCAATGACGACTGAGGTTACAAATGTTCAGCCAATGACAGGTCAGCTTTGTACCGTTATAAAACCGCAAGTATCGATTATTCTCGGACATGCAATCGAAAGAGAATTAGCGAAAAGTCACGGAGGCTGGAATTCCAATACTGTCGCAGAAGGTTATGTTCTGTTACTATAATAATTAGCGTTAATTGTAAATAATATTCAAATAAATTCAATTTGTCATCTCGTTTTTCAATGCCTAATTTAATTTCAATGTTATCTCTGTAGGTTCTTATGGTCTAGCAAGGTCAATGTGGACATCTGTTCCTCGGAAAAAATCAATACTTTCGCGTCTGCGCACATCTCACAACATACGGAACATTGCTCAATGTCAAATACAAATAAAATTAATAATATCAAGTTAGAAATATGGTCGAGCATAAAAAGTCGTATGAAACTCGCCTATAATGGTAATTAAGAAGATCGTATGAAAATTATGAAACTCACTTGCGCTCGTTTCATAAATATCCATACTCACTTCTTAATTACCTTCATTATAGGCTCGTTGCATAATGTACTATTTAGCCACTATCAGTGTGTAAATTGAGCCATTAAAACATTAGTCAGTAAAAATGTAAGCAATCACTTTGAGCACTGTTGTTAATTTCACGCACTGTCAAATAAAATGCAATATTCAATGTACAAACTTTTTTCAGTAAGAAATTAATGCATTACCTCGATCTTTTATGACGTAAATATTACACTCAACACAAATAAGTAATAGATATGAAGAAAGTTCGCTTTTGATAAGTGTAATAGGCTATGGTTCTATGGTTACAGTATTTCTTTCGTTGTGGTTCTGTGTTCAGAAACGTGTCCAGAATATTGTGTTAAAATCAATAATATACTAAAAATAAACTCTGGAAAGGACTAAAAGACTCTAATAATAATAATAATAATAATAATAATAATAATAATAATAATAATAATAATAACAATAATAATAATCCGAGACACGATAGCCCATGAAGTATCATGACCGACCAGCTGGCTGCTGTCCTCACGTCCACATGGTAGAGACAGAAGTGGATGATCATCCAACCAGAATGGAGGTATCGTGTGGTTAGCACGATGATTCCTCCAGCCGTTATAGGTGGCTACCACTGCCATCGTGATCTATACAGGCCGTAAGGCAGACCACGTGACTCGCTTAACAGCTGATCGCGAAGGGCGGTCTTTCAACCATATCAATTAGTTGCAGTACATGAAAAACAACATATATTTCTCTGAAATGCAGTGTAATTGCGTCAGTAAAAATTTAAACAGTGATTGTGAGACTCTTGAGACGCAATTCACTTGCAACGTAAGGTACAATATTATTTTTGGTGTAAAAATTACGTTGTTGCAGGCAAAGTTCGTATGTGTAATACCTGCTTTTATTTCGATTAAACATTGCGCCCTTATGTGGTTAAGTGAATTTTTGGTGTTATAAACAGTAAATATGTGTAATAATATACACGTGAAAGTGAAACATTGACTGGGATGTAAAGTAAATTATGATTAGGCCTAAGTGCAGCGTTACTCATGTTACTCTTGTCTAATCCATTATTGTTAGTTTACCGTATTTGTTTTATTAAATTTAAATTATTGCGCCCTTCTTATGTGTAAATAACCTACATTATAAATAATACGACGTTGGATAATATACACAATTTGAACTAAAAGCGAGATACATATAGTATATTGTGAAAAATTATACCTTATAGTTTTCATTACTGTTACAGTATCTAGTATTCTAATTAATTGAAATAAAGCACGCTCACTTCATTACGAAATTCTTGCACATCCATTTAAGCACGTTTAAACAATTTTCAGTTGCATCGCAGGCATATTTTGATGTGTTGACATTATAGGTTATGTTTACTCTATCAGTACTTGCCTTATTTCTATATTCGCAATTATGCATCATAATTAAGCATAACGCTACGTATAACTTGTACATGCAATTTGTCTACACTTCAATTGTATTTATTCGTTTCATATGGTACTCCAGTCTGATTAGTTTAATATGTTACCAGGCCTAAACTAGCGCTGAGGTAGTTCCCTTCGTATTCATACACCTTGCATACACTAATTAGTTCGGTTAGTTCAGGCTTTTATTATGCCTTGCTTAGAGGATTAAATGCATCTCCACAAAAAATAAATTCAGCTGTTTTCAGTTCAGAAATTACCGGAACTATACCTCAGCGCTAGTAAGTAATATAACCGTATGCACATTTCATAGGAGGGAGTGTGGTGAATTTTCTACCTTTAAGTAAGGAAGATAACCGTGTTCTGAAGTTTATCCTAAATATATTCTTCTTTATTAAATCTCAAAATAGCTTTCGTTCTCAACTTAAAATGTTGACGCAAATAGGTTATGTTAATATGCTGAATTCTCTTCACATAAAAATAACACAGGTTTATAATCCTGCCACATTATACAACAAATAAATGGAACTTTTGCACACATTACATTGAATAACAATTTAATTGTTTTATTTATTTGTTCCCTACTATACTGGGTCGTATTTAATTCTATTTATCTAACCTACCAGATGAAGTAACACACAACCGTACGTACCTAGACTAATTTCATAGGAGGGACTGTGGTAAATTTTCTACCTACCAGTAAGGAAGATAGATGTGCTAAATTAAAATCACAATATAAATAATTCTTTATTAAATCTCAATATAGCTTCCATTCCAAACTTAAAATGTTGATGCAAACAGGTTATGTTAACATGTAAAAGTTCACATTAAAATAACACAGTTTTGTAATTATTTCTGCAACATATTATGCAGTAAGAAGTGAACGTATCTTATACACACATTACACTAAATAAAATTGAACACCGACAATCATTAAAGTAATATATTTCACTCAGCTCCATATACTCAAATAGAAAAGCCCGACCCATCGAGTGACGTCACACATCCTGCATTACGGCCTAGTCTAGATCACGATGGGAGTGGTGGCTACCGTAACCGGATATCGCTACTTATCGTAGCTCCCCAAGTGCTTCACGATGCTGATGGGCACCGGTCCCATACACTGCTCGAAATTTCATGAAACAATTTCTTCCCCATGAGGATTCGAAACAGCGCGCATTCCGTAACGCGAGTTCTAGGCAGGATGCCTAGACCTAGACCACGACGCCACGGCGCGGGACAAAATATACAATATTTACCAAAATATTTATTACGCACTAAAATAAATAAAAATGTGTAATTTAAAACTTGGGAATAATGATCCCTTTGGTTTTCTTATATCTGCATATTTGGGAACAGAATATGTAATTACATAAAATCCTGGCTCGTCATGAATAAAGCAGGCTGTCATTCTATGGATACTTATTTATTAATGGTTCTGAGTTTAGACGGCCATGACATCGTGATATCATCTATCCAACTTGAAATACATATTTAATAATAACATTGTGTCTTTTAAAAAAACAATCGCATGATACACATGCGTGTGTTTATGAAACTCAACTTCGTCTCGTTCCACAAACTTTACACTCGTGCTAAAAAGATAACCTTTAGGAACTTTTATAATAAATAACTATATTCGTGCATCCTAGGATTATTTCACTCAATCTTGCAGAAGAGTACTTCAACGATTGTGGCTTCTTATATTTAAGACACTAATAATAATATTTTATGGCGCGACAGCCAGCGAAGGGCCAAGACTGACCAGCCGACTGCTGGCCTCACGTGCATATTCCTGATCAGAGGTGAACGATCATCCAAGCAGTAGGCCTACGACGTTAACGTGTGGTTTCGAGCAGCTATACAATTAAATAAACTACTATAGGGATATTTAAACTATAACAAACTATGATAAAGAAAATATTTCACAAGAAAATATAATTAATTTAGTTCACACTTTCATTAGTAAACAAGATATCGAAGACATGGCCGTCATTCATGATCATGCACTGACTCTGATTTATTATATTGTCAAAGTTCATGTCTTGTAAGACAAAGTATAGTAATTTCGTTAGTTAAAGCTGCTGTATATATAGCTGAAATGTAAGGGGATAAGCAGGTAGCATGCAGTATAGTAAAGGCCAGTTTTCAAAAGCAAAATAAATTTCTATGTTGGCTATAGGAAGAGGATATTGATAGATCAGCGGTCATCAGCACAGAGCACCCTGGGGCTAGCGTCTCTTACCCGCGGAGAACACACTACACTATGGTGCATCGTAGCTGCTAGCTGGTATGCTTTCTACCTCTTCCTGCTGCACGACGGGGCACACGGGACGGCTCCGCTTACCCTTTACCCATTTCAGCGAGTGCTGACTACCACTAGTCTAGATCAATAGGAAGAGAGTATTGTCTGGTAGTAATCGTGATGCAACAGCTTGTAATCCACTGCGAGTTTCGCCTTTGTCGACTAGTAAAGCTAGTTTCTTTTACCTTTAAAAAAAAAAAGACAGAGAAAAAAAAAAAAAGATGGGAAAGAAAAAAATGTAAAGGGAAAGGATAGGATAAAGGAAAGGGAAGAAAAAGTAAAGGGTAAAAAAGAGAAGGAAAGGATAGGAAACAGGAAAGAATAGGAAAAAGGAAAGGATAGAAAAAAGAAAAATGGAAAGAGCAGGAGAAAAAGGTTAGGAAAAAGGAAAGGAAGGAAAAAAGGAAAGGGAAGGAAAAGGAAAATGAATGAAAGGAAAGGGAAAGGAAAAGATATGAAAAAGGAAAGGAAAGATAAAAGTAAAGGTTAAAAAAGAGAAGGAAAGGATAAGAAACAAGAAAGAATAGGAAAAAGGAAAGGATAGGAAAAAGAAAAATGGAAGGAATAGGAAAAAAATGTTACGAAAAATAAGGTTTGGAAAAGGAAAGGAAGGAAAAAAGAAAAGGAAAATGAAGGAAAGGAAAGGGGAGGAAAAGGAAAGGATAGGAAAAAGGAAAGGGAAGGAAAAAAGGAAAGAAAAGCAAGAATGAAAGGATATGAAAAAGGATAGGAGATGAAAACGGAAGATACGAAAAAGGAAAGTAAAGAGAAATAAGAAACAAAATCGGAAAAAAGAAATTATATTAGTAATAGCTTCTGTTTTAAAGGAACTGAGATATAAAGGAACACGAAAGTTTAATTTCATTTCATCTATGTGTACTACGTAATACTCGTAATAGCGCGGTGTCTGTCCTCCTCTAGACTAGCCACTATACGCAGGCGCTTGTTGATTGGAGACAGATAATGGTGCGTAATTATGGGGTAGTTATTTTAAACGAGAGTTTCTAGACAAGGGGACTAACACGCTTAGACAAAAGGGTGGCGCCAGGAAATATACGCGGAACGAAATGTTATTACCTACTCCTATAAGCTTTGTTATCATCGTAGTTTAACTGTAATTCCTTAATTGTACGTTCGTACACTACGTTCACACTACATCGCACATAATAATTTATCAACCTTGAACTAGGTATTCCAAATTTAACATCCAAGAGATATTCAGATATTCAAGAATGTGTTTACATTAGTTATCTAATAGAGGTATAGAGGTGTTTATTGGGCGGGGTATGGAGCATCCCGAAGTACTTCAGCTCAAATAGACTTCCTGTGCACCTGTGATGGAATGAGTTGCGTGCTGATTATTCTCCTTCACCATCCGCTACGGCTACACTACACATTCCTTTCAGTCATATCGGCCTGGTTGGCACAGTTGGTATAGCGCTGGCCTTCTATGCCCGAGGTTGCGGGTTCGATCCAAGACCAAATCGATAGCATTTAAGTGTGCTTAAATGCGACAGGCTCATGTCAATGGATTTAATGGTATGTAAAAGAACTTCTGCGGGACAAAATTCCGGCACACCGGCGACCTTGATATAACCTCGGCAGTTGTGAGCGTCGTTAACTAAAACTTAATATTTAATATTTTTCTCCAGTCATTAAATCCGTATAGGCCTGCCATACATTTTGTAATGGTCTGCCGTACCTAACAGCTTATAATGAGTCATGTCTCTCTCAAGCAAGAACTAAGCTGGAGAGTCTGGTGTTTCTTGTGCAGATCTATGAGTCGGTTAAAACTCATCATTACCACATCTACCAATCTTTGGACAAAGAGTGGGGAATATCCACCCTGGGGAACGATCGATTCGGCTTCACGCAAACACAAATGGTGACCTATTTATCGAGACAGAGATAATGAAATAGGAATTGTGAATAGTGTTAAGAAAATTAAGAGAATAAATCGAAGAACCCCGATAAAAACCTTACAACATCGATTTGTCCCACCACAAATACAACTCTGACACCACCTGGATTTGAAGTTGGGCGAGCGGTAGTACTAAACCAGCGCTTTGCTGACTGTGCTACTAAGGAGGCTGTAGTAGTCCGATACTAGTGTACCTGAGCAGTCTTGATTAACTGACTTTGCACGCCGCGGCAACTCAAATCAAAAGAATCTGTTGTCTCGTGTGATTTTCAAAGGGATATTATGACAATATAGTCATGTAAAGTGAAGTTGGGTAGGCATTACATACATACATCGTCGTTGTTCCTGCAATAACTCCTATGTGCAAAATATAAAATTATTCAGTAGGAAGAAAAAACATAATTATGGTAGCAGTACATAGGAGACTGTGAATGCTTACATTTTCAAAACGAAGAAATATAATTACATAAAGCGGATTTTATTATTTGCTGTATCACTATTTAAGTTATTTAAAAGAGCAAAAATCTGAAAACTGATAAATATGTCACATAGGAGTTATTGCAGGAACAACGACGACATACATATTCAGCTCCGGTTAGCCAGTTAAACGTCATTTCCTGGAAGACAAACCTGTAACACTACTTATCGCATTTGGCGCCCCGAAACTTCTGACGAATCAGTGTTGTCAGGTTTTTACGGAAGAAAATCCCTCAGATGGGTTGAAAAATTCCCCAAATAAAAAAATCCTTTTGGGTTGGTATGGTCTTAACTTCAAAATACACATCTCAAAAACGAATTAAAATAATAAATTAGAACAAGACAATGTTTCTAATAAATATCATAGTGCAACAGAGTACTCACCCTCTGATCGGCATGTTATTCACGTTCTTCTTCTCCCTCTTCCGCAACCAGCAGCCCAGCTATTTTGTTGTCTCTTGAATCCTTGTTGTAGGCTACATATTTTCATTCAACAGTTTCAACATTTCGTCGGTGATTGGATAGTTGTAACACTTTTTGTTCATGTTGCTCATGTCAAGTTTCACCCTCACTAGAGACGACACTGTTTTTGCTGATAGTTTATTTATTTTCTTCGTTTTTATACCACTAAGCATTGAAAATATGCGCTCTACAGCTGCATTGAAATGGGCAAAGAAAAGTAAATTTTGGCTAGTTTTCCTAAATTAAAAAAATTCAGAATTGAAATTGTGGCATTCTTCTATTCGCTTCCAAAATTCTGATACAGACAAATGTAGATAAGCAGTTTTCTCTTCAGAAGAAAAGTAATTGGGTAAAAGACTCCATTCATTTAATACTGATTCGTGGTTTATTTTTGTCTCATATTTATCAACAAGTGAATTAAGTATAATACTAGACCTTTCAACAATCTTACTGACACCTAATGCAATTTTTGGATCTTGAAAAGTCAAATTACTTATAATACCTTGTTGAAGTGGCAAACGTTTCAAGGACTCATTGAAAGCTACTTGATAGAACTCCAAACATCGTAATCTGAACTTTTACTTTGTCATCAGACGGCTTTCTTGTAAAAACACTGGTAATTCTGGGGACATTTTTCAACTGTAATGCATTTTTATTTGAAGGCATGGAGCTGTGTCTTTCTAATTCACTCTTACCGGCCGATAGTTCCCTTTTGCAACACAAACATTTTACTTTATAGGGATCATGAGATTTAGAAAACCAACCTTTAAAATGAGGTTCTTCCAACCATGATTCAACGAATGATTGTTTCCGCCAAGATTTCTCACTTTTAGACAATTTCTTTCCTGATTTCACGTTTTCTTTTCGGCGTGGATGGTCCTACTTGAGGATCACTCATTGTACCAATAAAATAATCACACGCTTAAACTAGGAAAATAAACAGACACTTAAAAAATATCAACTTAAAACTATGGTCCTACTGTGCAATATGTACATTTTTCCCGGCTCTTAATACAAGAACTAAAACTATAGTATATTCCTAACGTACTCTTGTTCTACTGAAGTACTGAATCGATTTGAATATAAAGTGGGAAGACGTAAACGACAATGGTAAATGACAGCCAACAAGCAGTGAAATTAAAAAAGAAAAACATTAATCTCATTGGTCAGTTCTATCTGAATCACTCAACTCTTTGATTTAAAATTATATGTAATAACAACCCATTGTTGAGAAACCATATATTAAGCATATAATGGAGTTTTCAGTGTTAAACCACTTTTACGTGCTTTTAATAACAATTAAGTTACTCATTAATTTTATATCTGACTGAAAAATAAAAATATTTTGAAAAATATTAAACAAAATGGAAAAATTGGAAAGGTGTGAAAATCCCTAAATTTTGTGTAATTCTGTCAAAAAATCCCTCAATCCCTTTTCGACTAAAAAATCCCTACGCCGATGGATAAATTCCTCAACCTGGCAGCACTGCTGACGATTTGTAAATAAGCCTGTGTTGTGTTATCAAATAGCGGACAGCACTCTGAGAATAATTATAGCTCCAGTGAATACAGTGACTGGAGTCCTATAGTGTGTCGACATCGTCTAAAATTATCAAGAGAAAAAGCTGACGAACATTCTGGTCCATCTTTAGAGAAAGAACTCTGGTGAAAAGAAAATCGGATTCTGTTTTATAACAGGTATGCTGTTTCTTAAATACTGTTTAGGTTTCGAGCAGCTATACAGTTAATTAAGTTACTATAGGGATATTTAAACTACAACAAACCATAATATGCTTTTATAAAACAGTGAGAACCGTGGCCGTTAATGCATAATAATAATAATAATAATAATAATAATAATAATAATAATAATAATAATAATAATTTATTATTAGAGAAGTTTTATATAATATTCTTATTGAATTTGGTATTCCCAACAAACTAGTTCGATTAATTAAAATGTGTCTCAGTGAAACATACAGCAGAGTTCGTATAGGTCAGTTTCTGTCAGATGCGTTTCCAATTCACTGTGGGCTAAAGCAAGGAGATGCACTGTCATTTTTACTATTTAACTTTGCTCTAGAGTATCCCATTAGGAAAGTGCAGGATAACAGAGAGGGTTTGGAATTGAACGGGTTACATCAGCTGCTTGTCTATGCGGATGACGTGAATATGTTAGGAGAAAATCCACAAACGATTAGGGAAAACACGGGAATTTTACTGGAAGCAAATAAAAAGATAGGTTTGGAAGTAAATCCCGAAAAGACAAAGTATATGATTATGTCTCGTGACCAGAATATTGTACGAAATGGAAATATAAAAATTGGAAATTTATTTTTTGAAGAGGTGGAGAAGTTCAAATATCTGGGAGCAACAGTAACAAATATAAATGATACTCGGGAGGAAATTAAACACAATAAATATGGGAAATGCGTGTTATTATTCGGTTGAGAAACTTTTATCATCCAGTCTGCTGTCGAAAAATCTGAAAGTTAGAATTTATAAAACAGTTATATTAGCCTACCGGTTGTTCAGTATGGTTGTGAAACTTGCACTCTCACTTTGAGAGAGGAACAGAGATTAAGGGTGTTTGAGAATAAGGTGCTTAGGAAAATATTTGGGGCTAAGAGGGATGAAGTTACAGGAGAATGGAGAAAGTTACACAACACAGAAGTGCACGCATTGTATTCTTCACCTGACATAATTAGGAACATTAAATTCAGACGTTTGAGATGGGCAGGGTATGTAGCACGTATGGGCGAATCCAGAAATGCATATAGAGTGTTAGTTGGGAGGCCGGAGGGAAAAAGACCTTTAAGGAGGCCGAGACGTAGATGGGAAGATAATATTATAATGGATTTGAGGGAGGTGGGATATGATTATAGAGACTGGATTAATGTTGCTCAGGATAGGGACCAATTGCGGGCTTATGTGAGGGCGGCAATGAACCTCCGGGTTCCTTAAAAGCCAGTAAGTAAGTATTATTATTATTATTATTATTATTATTATTATTGATATTATTCGGTTGAGAAGCTCTTATCATCCAGTCTGCTGTCAAAAAATCTGGAAGTTAGAATTTATAAAACAGTTATATTACCGGTTCTTCTGTACGGTTGTGAAACTTGGACTCTCACTCTGAGAGAGGAAGATAGGTTAAGGGTGTTTGAGAATAAGGTGCTTAGGAAAATATTTGGGGCTAAGCGGGATGAAGTTACAGGAGAATGGAGAAAGTTACACAACACAGAACTGCACGCATTGTATTCTTCACCTAACATAATTAGGAACTTAAAATCCAGACGTTTGAGATGGGCAGGGCATGTAGCACGTATGGGCGAATCCAGAAATGCATATAGAGTGTTAGTTGGGAGACCGGAGGGAAAAAGACCTTTAGGGAGGCCAAGACATAGATGGGAGGATAATATTAAAATGGATTTGAGGGAGGTGGGGTGTGATGATAGAGACTGGATTAATTTTGTACAGGATAGGGACCGATGGCGGGCTTATGTGAGGGCGGCAATGAACCTTCGGGTTCCTTAAAAGCCATTTGTAAGTATGTATTATTATTATTATTATTATTATTATTATTATTATTGATGTTTGTAAAATCTATATTAGAGGGGCTTTCATTTATAACACAGAAATCTACTACAGAAATGTAATTTTAACTTTAATGTCTTATTCCATTCCTTAATATTTCAACTGCATTGCCTTCTTAATATATATCTTAGAAATTCTTGGAAATAAACACGTCAAAGAAGTTTAAATGTAAAGTTCTGTATTCATTAATATCCCCCTTTATTAATAATGTAAACGGAAAAGCATTCGAATACCGACTAAAACATGGAATAATATCCTGCAGACTTGACAAAGTAGCAATGAAACAGTCTGTAATTGTAGTTTTAATCAGATATTCTTCCTGCAGACTGTAAAACTGTTAGAATAGGCAAGTCTTTCTTGTCCAATTCCTGTTGGAATACATAAGCATCTTATAAGTCAGTTGTACTAAATAATAGACTATTTGCAATATAAAGTACTTCTAT
The DNA here is from genome assembly GCF_040183065.1 of Periplaneta americana. NCBI lineage: Eukaryota > Metazoa > Arthropoda > Insecta > Blattodea > Blattidae > Periplaneta > Periplaneta americana. The sequence goes on along the minus strand of NC_091121.1, from coordinate 137,754,830 downwards.
TAATGGAATCCTCCTCCTCCTTCTCCGCCTTGCAGGAATGGCAATTATGTTTTCCTATTACAGCTCCATCTCGTTTTGAAAATCGTAATTTTTTCAACTGCGCCGGAATGAAACTATGTCTGCGAGCGTGCTTGGGTGTAGGGCCGGGTGATTACTATTACACGGATCCATTAATCTTAATACCGACTTCTCCCTCTCTTTCACTTTCACGCAGAGGCGGAGGGGCTAGGAGGGAGTTGCAGGAAGGAGGTGTAGAAACGATGATAAAGATATGTATATTTTGAGTGTTGTATAAACTCCGGTACAGGCAGGTAAAGTCTACTCTAAAACACGAAATTCAGTATGGAACGTAGCGAATCCTAAATGTTTAGAGACACATATAATTCAATCGAAGCAACCGGCGTAGCTCAGTCGGCTGAGGCGCTTGCATGCAGGTCCGGAATTGCTCTCGGGCGTGGGTTCGATTCCCGCTTGGGATCATTATGTATTTAATTGGTTTTTCCGAGGTTTTCCCCACCTGTAATGCGACTGTCAGGTAATCTATGGCGAATTCTCGGCCTCATCTCGCCAAATTCGATCTCGATGTCACCGATCCCATCGACGCTAAATAACCTAGTAGTTGATACGGCATCGATAAATAACAGACTAGAAAAAAACAATCTTTACTGTGGACTAAGTGCTGACGTTCCTAGCTACAGATGTAGCGGAAAGGAATTTTTATTCCATCAATATGCCTTGAAATATCTTAAGCAAAATATTAATCTCATATTGACGACATGATGAAAAAAATTAATTGCTTTCAAATATAATGCAAAATCCCTAGAAATAAAACTGATAAGCGTGAAAGAGCTCAATTTCTAGAAGAAGTAATAATATTATCCGAAAATTGTAAACGGCTTAGACATTAATGTAACATTGTAAAGAAAATGAGGAATCACAAATGAGAGTGAACCCAATATTTAAATAGCACATCCCATTATGAGTGCACCGTTGTGCATTTGTAATTTAAATATGTATTGTATTGATTAAGGCTGGTTGAATGGAAGAGAAGGCCTTATGGACTTAACTCTGCCAGCGAAAATAAATCATTCTATTCTATTGTGAAGTAAAGATTAGCATGTCGTCGTTATTCCTGCAATAACTCCTATGTGACATATTTATCGATTTTCAGATTTTTGCTCTGTTAAATAACTTAAATAGTGATACAGCAAATAATAAAATTTCCTATATGAAATTATATTTCTTTGTTTCGAAAATGTAAGAATTCACAGTCTCCTATGTACAGCTGCCATAGGATGAATAAATGTGTTTTTCTTCCTACTGAAAAATTTTATATTTTGCACATAGGAGTTAGGAGTTATTGCAGGAACAAAGACGATGTCTGATAAGGATAAGTCACCTGATGGGGTTTTTTCCGAGGTTTTCCCCCCTCAAACAATTGACTTTCGGCGTTGGACCTCGGGCTCATTTCGCCTCCATTAATTTTAAATTTATGTAGCTATCATCTTTAATAATCTAATGTCGACCCAAGGTGCAACTGGATGTAGTCCCGCAACTTGCATACAGAAAGAATCGATCTTGGAAGCTGAAGAAGTCCCAGGGTGGTGGAGGTACTTCCGTAGCGGACTCCGTCGAGAATGGGTGATGTGTAGGTGAATCGATAGATGGCATCAAACAGTGAATCACGATACTTACAGGAACGTGATCTTCAGGTCAATATAGGTTACAGCAGTCTGTAGTACCGTGACTTTTATAAAGATAGCATCGATCTGAGGAGTCTGTAGAACTCTCAGGAGCACGGAGGAGTGTTTCAAGATCTTCGCCACAGACTCCGTCAGAACTGAGTGTTACGTAGATGAATCAATAGATGGCACCATACAATGCATCACGATATTTAACACGAAAGAAGTTCTACGGATTTAAAACAATCATACCAAATAAGTGTAAAAATCATTATACACGTTTTCACTGAATAGGAACTCAAACCAAGTGGGGAAAATGTAAACATTTAAGTATATTTAAATGGATATTTGAGAAGATGCCTAAAAAATAAAACAAGGAAAGGCACTACATTAAAATTCTATAAAGTCATGTCAGTGCGAAAGCTATTTTAGAGGAGTGAAAGAGAAATAGACTGCAAAAAGGATATGAAAGAACAAGAAAAGGACAAAGAGAAATAGAACGAAAAAGAAATGGAAACATAAGTAGTGAGCTGATAATATTTTATTTAAACGGCAACGTAAAGAATACAGAAATGAGTAGATATAGGGCTACTAATCAAAAAATGAATAAAACCAGACTCTCCCTATAAACTAAATAACTCTCGATCAATACGGAGAAGAAGCATGAGGCGTCCATGAAAACGGTGGATAGATGTTGTTGTTATTGTTGTTGCTGTTGTTTTTGTTGTTTAGACGACTGTCCGAAGACAGGTCTGAACCTCACAAGTGATTTTTTGTATCTTACAATTCATTTTGAGTTTTCAGATAAATCAGTTCAAGATTATAAATTTATTTATAGTTTCTCAATCATATGATTTACCATTTGTTTCAAATTAACATTTGCTAATACATGTTACTAAAGAAAATATATGAACGTTTTCGCCTATACGGCATCATCAGATATTCATATGTTATAACGATATCTAAAACGTAAGTCCAATATAGTTCACTGTGATACACATAACAATAAATTAAAATAATTAAAATCATGAGTTATGTGTAATAAGAGTCTAATATCGTTGTACGAAATGTGTTCAATTTGAATGATTTGTATATAGTTTTCCTGACTTGCAGGAAATGTAATATGCTTCTTCTTCTCCTTCTTCTTCTTCTTCTTCTTTCCCTTAGTTTAACCTCTCCCTTTTAGGAAATGTAATATGCAGAGATATACACTATAAAATACATAGAACTCTTGTTACATATTTTGTATTTGTTGAATGTATGTGATATAGTTCTGATGTGAATTTTATGTAGATATTACTAATGTTTGTAATTAATGTTGTAATAATGTATGTTTTGTATGTAATGCAATTTTTGTTGAAATCTTCTATGTATGATTGTTCATCATATGATTCTTTACTTCTGATTTGATACAAACATTGCACCACTTATGAGGCAACTAGGCCAGGGGTAGGTTGGCCAGTTTCTGTCCCCCTCCATTGCATACATCGCTGATTAGGCGTCCATGAAAACGTTGGATATGTAAATTGCTACAGGAGAAAATGCTGAGTCTTGAAAGGCGATGTTGATTATAATAATAATAATAATCATCATCATCATCATCCTTATATAATTGTCTTATTTCTATCATTACAGAACTTACAAAATTCGCAGGCATAAAAAGAGTTCTTGGAATATAATCGGATTATAAATTGTAATTGACTTGATATATTTGCATAAATTGTACAAAATTTATTAACGATCACTTAAACGGATGAAATATTTTCCATCACCGTAATCATCATCATCATCATCATCATCATCATCATCATCATCATCATCATCATCATCATCAGTGACTGGTCCTTTGATCCACTCCGTTTCATGAATAGCATACATTCGCAAATAGCGGCATTCTAATTACGTGGTCAGTCAGTATTCTGCAAGATAAAATGATATTGAACAAAGACAAGAAAAAATATATAGATCCAGTCAGATGAAAGAGACTTCAATTCCCACTCCCATGCAGGAAACCTAACTAGATACGATGCATTTGTGGGTGGAATTGTTATGAACTGGACATAGACTCATATTAACTTTGTACAAATGTAAATATTTACATGCATATAAATTTGTGTACACAAAATCAATTAGTCCAGTACATAATAAATAATTCCCTTTTAGTGCTTGCGGAAGCTGCGTACTGTTTGTTTTCTATCAGTTTTATATGTAATGGAAATTTCGTCCTTAGGGGCAAAGAATACATTTGAATTAACAGTGTCATCGATAAACACAAAGTATGATTACCTTGAAAATGTAGGAACTACAGTTGCAATAGCAAAATAACGAATTGAATGGTAACACACATTCTAAATTAAAATACCGCGACAAAAAAATGTAAATAATGCTCAATTGGCACTTATAAAGTAAAAGCAGGGAAATCCTCATTCAAAAGAGAAATCTGAGATCACATAGCAAAATGATGGGTATGCAGCTAATAAATATAACTCACTAAAGTTTCATATGGTAAAAATGAAGTAATAAATGAAGGATTCAGAGCCATAGTGGGCCAAGCGCCATATATTAATAACGGAGAATTCAAGGGTTAAAGTTAAGTGAATACCATAATTCAATTAAGCATATAGCAAGTAATAAAAAGTACGCATATTAAAACTAAACTGTATGTCAATTTTCATTAAACTATGGTGTTCACTTAACTTTAACCCTTGCTTTCTCCATTTTTAATACATGGCGCTTGGCCCACTTTGGCTCCGAACCCTTCAAATACAAAATCATAGGAACGTGATTAAACATACTAGGCATAACAAATTACAGTTGAACCTGACTTATGAGTATATCTAGGGGAAAAGAAAAGACTGCTTGTAACTCAGAATTACTTAGAAATCAGTTTTAGATATTTTTGCAGACTATTACACTTTTACTACATCATACTACTTTTGACCAATAAAACGGTACGAAAGGACGTCTTTCAACCAATCATGGCTGCTTATCGCACAATTTTATCGCTTCCCTAGCATTTGTTTAATTTTATCGCTTCCCTAGCATTTGTTTATTTTTATCACTACCCTAGCATTTGTTTCTTTGTTTGCCAACATTTCAAACTCCACTGGTCTCGACGTCAAAAAAAAAAAAACTGAAAATTACAAACCACTCCAGTCGATGCACAGCAGTTTCAAATACGACTCGCATTGGCATTCAAGAACAAGAATTAATAAACATCACTGGTCATAGCTATGCATCTTCCCTGAAATCCTATTTACAAATAAATGAAGAGCACCACTCGGAAATCCTGAATAAGTTGAGGAATACACCATGTACATCAACGAGTTCCACTTCTTTAATTCTCACGTCCAATATAACATCAACTGAACCACCAACCACTACAGCATTCAAATTTGAACATTGTACTTTCAATAATTGTTCCTTTTAAAATTATTGACGTTTATTTTTTGTCATCATCCTTAATTAAAACGTTTCTTATTTATTTCATCATCCCTAATTAAAATTTTCTAACACTTGTTTATATTATTTAGGTTATGTTATAGCTTCTGCTATATGATATTATGAATAGTCACGTATCAGAGATTGTTTAATACTAAGATTTATTGAAAATCATCTGTCAAGTGACGTTGATTACTGGGATCGGGATAATTCAAATTGAATGCAACTGTTTAATAAAAATGAAACTGAATCAACAAAGCCTTCTTGACCACTAACCGTCCACAGAGTTCAATGAAGATTCCATAGTTGGCACAACTGATAACAAGAAAACAGCTAATCATAACACACTTCTGCCATCTACTAGGGTAATATTTGTAATGTTGAGATGGTACAAATTTGATGACAGTTTTGTATTTTCGTAAGTCAATTAATATTTTATTGTATTGGAGTACTTCGTTACTTCTAATCTTTATATACTGTCTTCTAATCGTGTAATAGTCAATTAAATCCCACTCGAGTTTTGATTTTCTCTAGATAAATCAAAACATCTAGTGAGATTACTGTTGAAAAAACCATGCAATGTGCCTACTTTACAAACAACAAAGATACTGTATTAAAGTAAGAGAAAAATACTGTACAATATTACTATTTTGAATTTGGTCCTACTTCAAAGAAACAATATAATTTGGCTTGTTTCACTTTTCTTGCATTAAGTGTAGGCTATACACCTTATTTTGCAAATTTATTAATGAATTCAGAGCTTTTTCACAACATTTCGCACTGATGTAACGCCTACACACATCGATAGCATTTAACACTTCACTCAGGTTAGGTGTTTCAAAATTCAAATCGTCATCTCCATCACTGCTACTAACGCTTGAAACTGTCACTTGTTTTTTTTTATCACACATAAGCAAACAATCTCCTCATCCCATAATTCCCCACACACAGCCAGGTTATCACCACACTGCACAAAAGTATCAAACTCTGCACCTTCCGGCAGAGCTAGCTCATTCCAGACACAACTTCGTCACCATCATCATCATCATCATCATCATCATCATGAAAAGCAGTCTCTTCCAGTAAGACACAAGCTTTACGGAAACAGTTGTTGATTATTGAGGATGACACCTGCTTCCAGGCGGCAGATATGAATTGCATGACTTGCAGTAAGTTAACGAAGAGATTTTCATTTCCTGCATCAGCCAGTGTTATTGAATGTTGAACTAGATTATTTCTATAATTCACACTCAAATTTGAAACGATGCCCAAATGAAAAAGGCTGTAGAACACTGATACAGTAAGGAGGGAAAAATTTCACTCGGATATTTTTCAAAACTATTTGAGGTGGATGTGCTGCACATCGATCCATAAGAAGATGGATCTTCTCCTGTTTCTTTTTCATTCTAATGTTCAATGTTAAACCACTGTTGCATCAAAATCATAGTAATTCTAGAATTTCTATTGGATTCATATCCCGTAGGTTTTGTTTTCGCACCGTTAAACAACCTCGGATTCCTAGATTTTCCTATCACAAGCGGGGGAAATTTGTCAGATCCATCTGCGTTATGGCGAGAAGAGCTATTACGCGAGTTTTACATTCCCTCCATGGCATGAGTCACTCTTTCCAGCTGTTGTTTTACTGGGAAGGAGATTGTAGAATAGGCCGTCACAGTTATAAATGTTTTGAGGCTGATAATCGCTTATGATATCCGGTAGAACCTCTTCATTCCAGTGTTGCACCGTGACATCGTTCACAGCTTTCGATTTTCCACAAATATATGACGAACTTTAAATGCTTGCAACCATACTGATGAAACCTTCCAATCGCAGTGATACTCATAATTTTAGCTAAATCTATCGCTTTTGCTTTCAGCATGTCGCCATTGATCAGTAGAAATGCAGCCCGTTTTTACTGGAACCATGTGAAAAGTGACTTTTTCAAATCTACGTATATCCCTTCATGCTGACGGCTGCATTTTGTTGATTTTGCATCCAATATTAAAAACTCACTCAAAACAGCGTTTCTTTTATTGATGACTGTACATAGTATGGTATAAGTAATTTCTATGTCTGAAGCAATTTCAGTTTTTGTTTTGTGTGAATTAGCATCTACCTCTCGTATAAATTTTACTTTCTGATCTAGTGTATGACTTTTCTTTTTTCTGTTCTCAATGGCTGATCGAAAGCGACTGAATAACAGAACCACTGTTCAACAGTATACACCAGATACCGGCAACCTTTTATCGTGTACTTTTTACTTCCCCATTAAATAAATTTATCTTTTGTTTCCACACCGAAAGCCGCCTACTCTACATTTGCACTCTTTGTCTTTTGTTTCCAAGCCGAAAGCCGCCCGCTCTACTTGCAATTACTTCGACAGAGATAAAGAAAATTCGCCCAGGGTTTCTTTTGAAGCAGCATAATTATGCTTATTACAAGTACGCAAAACTCAATTGTATTTCACTGAAATTTAATACGTATAACAGCGAATTACATATTAAATGCAGTACGTATAAGTAGGGTTTAATTAGCACGTTTTTAAATGTAATTTTGCGGGACTTACACAATGTACGTATAAATAAACTGTATATATATATATATATATATATATATATATACTTACAAATGGCTTTTAAGTAACCAGCAGGTTCATTGCCGCCCTCACATAAGCCCGCCATCTGTCCCTAATCTGTGCAAGATTAATCCACTCTCTATCATCATATTCCACCTCTCTCAAATCCATTTTTATATTATCTTCCCATCTACATCTCGGCCTCCCCAAAGGTCTTTTTCCCTCCGGTCTTCCAACTAACACTCTATATGCATTTCTGAATTCGCCCATACGTGCTACATGCCCTGTCCATCTCAAACGTCTGGATTTAATGTTCCTAAATATGTCAGTTGAAGAATAAAATGCGTGCGGTTCTGCGTTGTGTAACTTTCTCCATTCTCCTGTAACTTCATCTCTCTTAGCCCCAAATATTTTCCTAAGAACCTTATTCTGAAACAGCCTTAATCTCTGTTCCTCTGTCAAAGTGAGAGTCCAAGTTTCATAACCATACAGAACAACCGGTAATATAACTGTTTTATAAATTCTAACTTTCAGATTTTTTGACAGCAGACTAAATGACAAAATCTTCTCAACTGAATAATAACAGGCATTTCCCATATCTATTCTGCGTTTAATTTCCTCCGGAGTGTCATTTATATTTGTTACTGTTGCTCCAAAATATTTGAATTTTTCCACCTCTTCGAAGGAAAAATCTCAAATTTGTATGTATACATATAAATTTGAGATATACACATATGTTTCACAAGTTAAATTTCATATTGTGTCGGCTTCATTTTATTACAAGTTCGATACTAGGCGGTAGGTCTCTATAATAAAAATGGGCTAATATTGTTATAATTCGAATGTCCCGCAGCACCAAGAACAGGAATTACATTGAAGAAAGGCTAGGAGAACTATGCCTTATGTGGATGTAGATTTTTGAAGGGATAGGAGAACTATGCCTTATGTTGATGTAGATTGTGTTACTCTGCCAGTGAAAAATTAGAGAAGGGGAAACGGTTATTGATTAAAAAAATACTCAAATCTAAATATGTCATTTTTAAGTTAGACGTGAGCTACAAACCTGGTAATCCTCCCCCCATGCGTACGCCCGTGCTCTCATACTAATACACATAATAGTATACCCTTACTCGTACGTACTTAAATAGGCCTATTACTCACTCACTTTTCTATTAGTAGGCTATATACATAATCGCATTCTTTCATAGCGGAACATTATACATTCTCACACTCACACATCTACACATATTTACACACTCATTCACATACACATTCATACACACTGATGCACTTACGCACACGCCTAGATTCAAAACACCCAATAATATATTTAATTAAATTGACAGGATTTTTAGATAAATGAAAATAATATTATTTCACTTGTATTTTATTTTAATTTATTTATCATGATTCAAATTAAACTACTTTTGTGAGAATGTACCAATATTTCACTGAAATTAATTCAATAAAATTAAAGAGAAATAAAAATATAGTATTTCTAAATTTAACATATGTGGATAGGGATTCTGAAACGAAAAATAATTTAATTACAAAATTATAGAGATTTTGGAAATGGTAAATCCTAATGGTTGGGATACTTATACTTCAAGAAATAACATCAATTCTAGATACCGGTAACACTATAAACTATAAGGCAGTGTTTTGTAAAAGAGAAAATAAGTAAGCTAATACTAAGCATTTCAAATTTTTAATGATGTTTCATATCATATTATAGTACAACTATTTTCAAATAGGTATACTACGCGACGCATACATAAAGCAAGTTTCCTTCGTGCCGTTTAGAGAAAAGAAACAGAATTCCATGGAAAGATTTATCGAAACAGATACCGTACACCATTTATTGCTGAACTATTTTTCAACATAGACTATTCCCCACCGGAATTTGTCATACCGTGGGATCAACTTTCGTAACCCTGTAGAAGTCTGCCACCTGGGATCGAAACCGGTGTATGACAACCATTTTCACCTCTCTGTCACTGTGAAAATGTTTATCGCACAGGAATATCTCGAGGTGTAAGAAAAGATGGTAATCGTTGGGAGCGAGATCCGAGCTAGGGTGGTTGTTGAAAAATCTCCTCGCGTAACTCCTCCAGAAGATCTGTTGTGCGTAGAACGACACAGAGATACAAACGTTAATCCCACAGTATGGCAAATGTCTCAATTTTTGTAGGGAATGTGTTGAAAAATAGCTCAACAATTGGTGTATCTGTTACAATAAATCATTGCATGAAATTGTGTTTCCTTTCTCTAAAGGGCTCCAGGGAAACTTACTTTCTGGCCGCGTCTCGTATTTTTCCTTCAACATGTAATAAAATATTATTTGCCACACCTTTTCATTGATGAAAATTTTTATCTTGTACGCAGAATAAATATGGGAAATGCCAGTTATTATTCGGTTGAGAAGCTTTTGTCATCCAGTTTGCTCTCAAAAAGCTAAAAGTTAAAATTTATAAAACAGTTATATTACCGGTTGTTCTGTATCGTTGTGACACTTGGACTATCACTTTGAGAGAAGAACAGAGGATAAGGGTGTTTGAGAACAAGGTTCCTACGAAAATATTTTGGGCTAAGAGGGATGAAGTTACAGGACAATGGAGAAAGTTGTACAACGCAGAACTGCAGGCATTGTATTCTTCACCTGACATAATTAGGAACATTAAATCCAGACGTTTGAGATGAGCAGGGCATGTAGCACGAATGGGCGAATCCAGAAATTCATATAGAGTGATAGGGAGGCCGAGACGTAGATGGGAGGAGAATATTAAACTGGATTTGAGGGAGGTGGGATATGATGGTAGAGAGTGGATTAATCTTGCTGAAGATCGGGACCGATGTTGGGCTTATGTGAGGGCGGTAAGTTTATGAGGTATTCTGAAAAAATTCAATTGAAGCATAGAAATTAAAATTCTCGGTCTCCCAGCGGTTTCCCCCTTAATGATTTATCAGACGTTCATTCACATCCCTTACATTGCCTGTATTTGTATTATTCCTCTTCGCAACAACGTCTGTCTTATATCACAAGCCTTAATAAATTTCTTTCTAGGTAACACTTTACAACGGAAGCACCTTTCATATTGAGCTACGCATTCTATAGCGTATATAAAACTTAACAAATAAAGTTGTTGCAGTCATTAAATCTGAAATACCTGCTACTAACTTTTTCAAAGTTTCTTAATACTAGTCATTGATGTATGCAATGAAGGGGGAAAGGAAGTAACTGGCCAACGTACCGCATATTATTTCATGGTTTAGCTGCCTTATGAGTGATGCCTTATTGGTGCCGTTTACAACATGAGGTTTAAACCTGTTTTCGGACAGTTGACTAAACAATAACTTTGAATCAAGTATTCGGAAACTGTTACCTAATTTATATTAGCTAACTGGCCTGACTGTCTTATTTTCAATATAATTCACTGATGTATAAAACGAAATTCAAGCATGAGCAATCCGGGTAGTACCGGTATCTCGTTTACTAGAATCGATGTTAAGTTTGGCTACTGCACCCAAATACAGTGTACTTTACTTTAAAATACATTCTCTTGTCATTTTCCACTTCCTCTATATCGGCCTATTTGTCTATTTGTGTGGCTGCCTTTCTCGTCTTTTGGATCTATCTAGAATTCTTGATCAACTTGACAGGGAGTGGAAGAATTTTCCCTCTTCTTTTAAACAAATATTAAGAAAGCAAAAAGTGACGATTTTATCACAAATTTGACAATAATGTACTGCGACAATCTGAGCAGCCATCTTGGATGTGACGGTTTCTGCAACTTCTATTGGTCGGTTTGCTTATAGCGGGTATAGAAAGCTGGCTCTATAAAGTAAGCGGACTTTGAAATTAAACTCGCTTTTCTGTACCCTTTCCCTATAAGAAAAATCCTAACGTAAACACAAACACGTGGCTATCATACCCGTGATTGGCTTCCAGTCGAATCTCTCGAACGACGCAGGAAAATATAGTTCCGTATTTGGTAACCATAACCTTGTATTATTTGAATATAAAAACTGAATGCTAATTATATTAAATACGATGAAACATATATCTTCACTCATGTGTAAAACGCTATGTAAAAGAAAACCACTTTTATATTTTGTTACCAGTATTTACTTTGAAAGCGGATGAATACTAAGAGTAATACCACAGTCTAGTAATTATACACAGTCACGAATATTGAGTTGTGAAGGTGCTAGGAACAATAGACTGTGCCGGTACTATTTCGCATTGACTGTGATGAGGCGATAGTAGCGATCCTAGTGGTTAGAAACTATCTATGGATGCATATTCCCTACGTACATTCGTGACTGTATATACTAGACTGTGGTAATACCAAGGTAGTCTGTTCTTGTTATGCGCTGGCTTCTCCATCCTCAGTGTGTGTGGTTACTAGAAACCCTCTCAAAAGTGGAGAGAAGCAAATAGTGTAGAATGTGTGTGTATGTATATCTAATGCCTACCCCTGGCTGGGCGGAAGAGATGGCCTACTGGCCTTAGCTCTGCCAGATTAAATAATAATAATAATAATAATAATAATAATAATAATAATTATTATTATTATTATTATTATTATTATATAGTCATAATTTTCCTTACTGTGTGTACTTAAAAATATTGTATTCATTGTATGCTTTGTACTGCACTATTTTATTACTACTATTAGTATTATTATTACTATTATTATTATCATTATTATTACTATTGTTATTATTATTATTATTATTATTATTATTATTATTATTATCAATAATTGTCTTATTTTTTTATACTTTGTATACCTCATTTATTTTGACCTGCTGTTCACATTTTATTATGCTTTTTTCTTTCTTTCTGTATGTTATATACTATGTCACATTTCTTCTTACTTGTTACATTTTACTCGTATTATTATTATCTTATTCAGTTTTGTGTGTAAAATTGTAGTGTAGGCCTACTTTGTAAATTTGTAGTGTTTTTTTTTTGTAACGCAGTTTTTACTCCTGGTTGAGTGTTAGAGAAGGCCGTATGGCCTTAACTCTGCCAGGTTAAATAAATTATTATTATTATTATTATTATTATTATTATTATTATTATTATTATTATTATTTCACTTGCGTGATTCAGGTTCCGCATATTGCGGATAGATGGCAGAACTGTGACTCATTTTGTACACCACTTCGGCGGGTCTTCTGTGGAGAGTTATGTCGTGTACTAGGGTGAGTGTATGTGTAAGTGTTCTTGTAAGTGTAGTGTCTGGATTGAGTGATGATGATGAAGATGAAGAGGGTAGAAGGCCACGTAGCCTACTCCTGTTGAATAGCATCAAGGGGGCCGCCAGGCTTAACGGACGAATCACTATCAACAGTGACATATGCAGTGCGGAGAGATTTGAGATTTAACCCAGGCATATTGGTGCACAATCTAGTGATTAGAAGTTTTGCACTGCCATTTCTCCTAGTCCCGAGGTAGAAAGTTTACATGAAAATGTCTGACCCCGCCGGGAATCGAACCCGGGCCGGCTAGTCTGGAGGCGGACTATAGTGTTGAATGTATAATAGTAAGTTAAGTGAGTTGAATCCAATAAATAAATAAATAAATTATAAAGTAAGTTTCCTAAGCAAACAAATACATAGTAATGAGGTTAGGTCTACTTTGACGAGTAACGGGGAATGCTTAACATAAAACAGAATGTATCACGGTGGGCGGGATCACTTACTGAGAATCTATAACGCCAAGTTGCGGCCAATCTAGCCTCACTTCAGTCACGTACCATTGTTTACTGTAGGATTATTCTTACAACGAAAAGATTATACGTATGATCTGTAACATCGAAAAAATATTAATTTTGTACTTTATTTTTGTGCAAAACTATATTATGAAAAAAAAAATTGTATTTTGGGGGTTTTGAATCTAGACGACATGCTCGCACACATTTAAACACAATAGCACACTCACGCAAGCACTCAATTGACGATCAGTTGCCACTATTAGATTATGTAACTCGGCCTCTAAAGATTTGGCGCGGAGTATACCGGCTCTGTGCAAGCGTCAAAAAGCGAAGTAACAAATCCGGCCGGTGTGTAGTAGCACCAATGGCTGGAGTGGTTTATATTCGCGTCGCAGTCTCGGGCCCAGAATACCTGGTGATACATGTAGCTCTCACACGCAAGCGAGCTAACAAAGACGACTAGAGAGACACGCTGCTGTAGGAGAGTAATTATATCATTGATCTATTAATACAGTTGCAATAATGGGGTACAGCGTTCAACGAATATGCAACGTGTTCATTTAATTACGAGGAAATGACGTTACAACCTGTGGCAGGACTTAATTGTACACACCATAAAATGTACCGGAGAAGACGATAGCGACCTACAACCTACAGTATGTACACTACGAATTGGAGCAAGAAGGAAGAAATGGAGAAATCACAAAAGAAACAACCTAACTGATCTGGTCTCCTTTAAGCATTTTGTGTGCTATTCATAGACATTTCGCAGCACGCACTATGAGCGTACTAAGCTAGCTCCGGCTATCCACTGGTTACTAGTACAAAATTCAAATCATATCCTATCGCTAACACTGGTTTATGAATACAAAAAACGCTGATAATCCACCGAAAGCCCGCGCTAAAAATGTCTATGAATACGGCCCATTTATTTCTTACGAACAAAAATGTTGATTTAAAAGGCTCTTTCATAATATTAGGTCGTCTCATCATAAGTATAGTCGTTTTTTTTATGTTTATAAGACTTTAATGATTTTTTTTTAGTTAGCCAATACATTTTACAGGACTCTGTGGTTATTATTGTGTGTTGTGACCATGTGACACCGAGCGGGCTAGCGGAGTGGTAGTCTTGCATTCGGGAAGTCCGAGGTCCGATCCCAGGGACCAGCAATCTTGAGGTTTTTCACGGTTTCCTCAGTTATTTCGAATAAATGCCGGGATTGTACCTCTTGAAAGTCCGGCTATGGATGGCGATCCTTCCCTTAATCTTTTCATATTTGTGAGTGAATGATGTGTAATATCTTAAATGTTTGTGCTGTATCGGAGGTGGCCTGGCATTGAGCTGATCCCTCATCCGGGAAGACTCTCCATGTCCTAATGTGGACAAAAAAGTGTGTACAGTATGCGATCTAATAGATTGATTCCTCTCCCGACAGGTCGCGGCCTTGTAAGACCAGTGTGGTATGGGTCGTATATGTGAACCTAAAAGGGAGAGGTTAAATTAAAGAAAGAAAGAAAGAAAGAAAGAAAGAAAGAAAGAAAGAAAGAAAGAAAGAAAGAAAGAAAGTGACCATGTGACAGTCGTACGTTTGTTAATACAAAGAATATAAAATGAAGGTGATAAAGTCTGAAATTAAAGTCCTAAAGCACTATTGGAAACAATACAGGGCGATTCTAGTTTTTCCGGGGTTTCGGGGTCATTAACTATGACATATATATATATATATATATATATATATATATATATATATATATATATATAGCGGAAATGCTTATATCAATGGATAGGGTATCTCTCCAAGTTTCGTACATACCTTACAAGTGTTCCATATGTCCACCGTTGGTGTTGCGGCAGACATCAATCCTATAGTTCAGTTCCTGCCTGCAATACACGTTCCAACATCTCACGGCCGATACCAACGACTGCATGCGTGATCCTCTCTCGCAGCTGTGCTAAATCATGTGGCAAAAGGAGAACGAACTCATGATCTTTGACATAACCCCATAAGAAATAATCACATGGAGTTTGGTCGGGTGATCTTGGAGGCTATGGAAGAAGAGGAGAGTCATCTCGAGAAGCACATCCAGTCCAACGATGTGGAATTCTAGCATTGAGGTACTCACGGACGTTATAATGAAAATGAGGTAGAACCCCATCTTGCTGATAAATAAAGTTCTGGGTATCAGCCTCCAATTGTGGCATCAGTCACAGGTCAAGCATATCCAGGTACACTGAAAGGGTAGCAGTTTGCTCCATAAAAAATGGGCCTTAAACTTTTGTAGAAGAAACAGCACAAATTGTTGCTAGAATTCCACATCGTTGGATTGGATGTGCACGCACATGGTATTTGGCGAGATGAGGCCGAGAATTCGCCATAGTTTACCTGACATTCGTTTTACGGTTGGGGAAAACCTCGGGAAAAACAATCAAGTAATCATCCCAAGCGAGGATCGAACCCACGCCCGAGTGTAACTGCGGATCGGTAGGCAAGCTCCTTCGGCGACTGAGCTACACAGATGGCCAATTTGTTATATAGGATGTTTCAGGAGGAATGTAAATACTTCATGATAATGTAGTTTGGGTTAACCCACATCGATTTAACCTCATATACCTATGTCCGAAATGTAACAGTTGATAAATTATTAATGGACGAACTCTTAAATAAAAAGAGGCATTATAGGCGTTATTTCCACGTTTAGAACATTGTGATATGACACATTATTGAAAATGCTGCATTTTGTGTTGTTTCAATAAGTTTATTTCATAATTTGGTACAAACTGAGTAAGAAAATAAAATAATTACTAAGATTGTCCTTCTTATGGAATCCATGAATTGTAAATTCATATCAGGTGCAGGTGCCGGTTCTCTTTCCGAACTCTATGAAACACTTGGTAGATTGCCAGTCTCAGATAACATTCAGTAAACACGGGAAAACATAGCTAGATGGAACCCTTCGAGTACGAAAACGTTGTCTGTATTTCTGAACACTAGCCAATGCATTGACAATAAAATCTATAAACAAAAAGCATGTCTGCATATTTACTATGCGAATACATGAATTAAATATCAAGTGAACGTGTATTCAATTGCGTGTGTTGCGCACGCATTGTGGAGCTCAGATGCTGCCGTGTGCGAAAGATCTGGCGTAACACGTCAAGTATAGTCACGGAACCGCAAGAAGTTCCAGTTTTTCTCCCCTTAATTTCTCCACAAGCGTTGGACTTTGGATATAGGTATATCATGTTAAATTGATGTAGGTTAACCCTAACTACATTATCCTGAAGTATTTTACATTCCTCTTGAGATACCCTGAATATGTGATCAGGGACCAAGATAAAGGAAGTTAAAAATTCAAGTGTATGACCAGAAATGGCAGCACAATTTTTATTGCCATACTTTTGAATTCTCAGTTTCATTCGGTTTGGTACATGTTCATCATTGTATTTCTGATCTTACATTAGAAACAAAAATATAAAAAGGTGTCTTACTGTTGTTTTTCCACATTACACATTGTAAGATGTTTCTTATTATTACAATAACGGTTGAGAAAACTAGTAAATAGCAGAGGAAATGGTAAAACCATGCGAGTCTTGTTTTTAAAGTGAAGCAAAAGAAAATATGGACCATTCTAACAATTACACTAATATTGACAATTTACTTTATATAAGCTTACACTATGTAATCCTCCATTAGAATTCGCTAAATTTAATATTTGCACTATAATTACGAATGTGGGTCTACGTTGATAAAAATTATTTACACCATTATGTACAGTCTTGTGTATTGTAATGCAAGGTATTTCATTTTATAACAATTTGACTTTTTTTTTTATAAATTGTAACAATAGTGTAAATAATGTTTGATCATTGTAAGGCTTCATTCTTTATGATAAGTTAGTGAAAATACCGAATAGTGTAAAGTGACTACTATGAAAAGCCGATTGTCAGAAAGGCTATTTTTTGTCTCTACAATATGATCTTTCTTCAAATATTACTTTTCTAGAATACTTATTTTCTATATACAATTTTCCTTCATCATGTTAATCATTCCTTCGATCTAAATTGTCTTATTTAATACTATATAGTTTATTGTTTAATTCTTAGAATTACATGTACCTAACACAACTACATTTTCCTCTTATTATTATTATTATTATTATTATTATTATTATTATTATTATTATACACGTATGGGCGAATCCAGAAATGGATGTAGAGTGTCAGTTGGGAGGCCGAGACGTAGATAGGAAGATAATATTAAAACGGATTTGAGGGAGGTGGGATATGATGATAGAGACTGGATTAATCTTGCTCAGGATAGGGACCAATGGCGGGCTTATGTGAGGGCGGCAATGAACCTCCGGGTTCCTTAAAAGCCAGTAAGTAAGTATTATTATTATTATTATTATTATTATTATTATTATTATTATTATTATTATTATTATTGTGACCAGCCTCATGGGCTAGTGTCTTGAGTTTCTGACTACACTTCATGAGGTCCCGGGTTAGATTCCCGGTTACAACACAGGAATTTTCCTTCAAGGGGAATGTTCCTGTGTTCGTCCATGGTGTGATTTAAGACCTCTCCTGGCACTTCATAATCATTCTATCATAATATCATCGGAGCAGCATAACTCTGCCTTCCAGGCGCCCCAACCTCAGAAGTGGGTTACAAATAAGCCATTGCTAGGAGGGACCAGAAATGTCAAATGACAATCTGGTGGCATTGGGGGGGGAAGGAATTATTATTATTATTATTATTATTATTATTATTATTATTATTATTATTATTATTATTATTATTATTATTATTATCCCATTGTTTCTGTATTAATGCTATTGTTTAATCAATTGTCCGAAGACAGGTCTGAACCTCACAAGTGATATCAAAAAGACACCACTTATGAGACAACTAAGCCAGGAGATAATGTGGTAGGTTGGCCAGTTCCTTTCCCCCCCTCCATTGCATACAACGCCGAGTAGCTACATATTACAGTAGTCTGACTTCAGATGCGTACAAACAATTGTTCTTCCTCTATCGTCAAGTGAGATGTACTGCCTGATAATAATAAATATAGCCAGAACCTCAATCAGAGGATTTGTTATCTAGTTTCATATTGGTTGAGTGATAGACAAGGCTTATGACCTTATCTTTGCCAGTACCAATAAAAAATGAAATAAATTAATTAACAAATAATTTTAATTCTAGGAAAGGTAATCGTAGTATCAATTTTAATCAGTAGAATGCACTTTCAACAATTTTCCAAGTCTAGTTTTGAATCATCAATAGAAAGTCAACTGCAGCACAAACTATATTTAGGCTATGTGTTCTCTGATGGTACCTATGTCACGCGCCAAATAATGACATCACGCCAATATAGTTTATGAACACCTAACCTTATCTCCGTATGTCCTATGACAGAATATGGTCCCTAGTCATAACAAACGTATGCATTCGCATAATTCTAGTGTATTTCGTGGATTGTTGGACTCAGATGATGAACTAAAATAGCATTTACAATCCATATGCTCCGAGAAAATTGAAGTGCAATTAAAAATGAAGTGTTAGACTGTATTTTTGAAGTGCACCGAACTGAAATGTTAACTGAGAACCAAAATGCAAAGTTTTTAGCTATAATAGTTTGCGAAGTCACACATATATCTAATAATACCCCGAAAGTTGCAGTATATCTTGTTATGAAAATGAGGGTGTTGTGATATGAAGATTTGGGGGATTTTCTAATTTTCATTCGGGATGAAGAAGTTATCGAAATAATTTAAGTCCTCACCGGTAGTTATTGAAGTATATTTTAGACTGATTGTCCATTATTTATAAACGGTAATGCCTCAAAACTTATGTGCAAGCATATGATGGAATAGCTAATGTGAGTGGAGTGAGAGCCAGTCTGGGAGCTACAGTTAAAAAAGACGTGGGCCTCTAACTTGCGTATTTTATTCATTGTGCCAACCAGGGCACTTTGAAAATGAAAAATGCTTCTTCACAGAATCGTCAAGCCAGAATATTTTTAGTAGCCTTTCTGGACTCCGTACTTTTTTCTCCATAACCGCTATGCCTTTCCTTTCTGGAAAGTATTCACTGAAAGTTTCACGTGGTTGAAATACTAGATATAACTTCAGTAACAAATTAATTAACAATACCCATGAAAACAGTTATGTCCATAAAAATGTTTTGTCCTTTACAAGAAATAAAACTTGTTTACATAGTTTAAGGGGTTAGGTACAGCTTACAGCAATAAAATTTTTGGAAATATTCAACTTTTTTTTTTCCTCCAGTACTGTAGCATGTAAAATAAGAGAAATTGGTATGTGTAAAACACTGTCATATTGCTATATGAAAAAAAATATTTATATATTTTTTTTTTACAAATTCACAATGGTGACAGTTCACTGTGCAGTGATGAAGTATTTACCTTATAATTCATAAACTTGTTAACATTTTCATGTTCTCTCGCTTTTATTTTATTACTGAAACTCATGTTTACGCTATCATGCTCTTTCAAGTATATTCCTTAATAAATAATATATATTTTTTATTTTGTGTTAGAAGAAAGTACTGATACTTCACCATTTCTTAAATTAATTTATTTTTATCAGACAATCTATCAGAGGTAGAGAAGTAATCTCGCATATTGTAGATATAACATGCATAAATACACACAAAAAATTTCATCACAATGTTGGGCAGTTTTTGAGTTATGTGGGAAATGCTTCATCACTGCACTGTGAAATGAATTTGGAAAAAAAAAGTAAATATTTTTTTATATAGCAGAAGGACAGTGTTTTACACATACCAATTGTCATTATTGTACAAGATACAATAATGGAGGAAAAAAATGTTGAATATTTCCAAAATTTTACTGCTGTAAGCTGTACCTAACCCCTTAAAGAGTTTTGGGAAGTATGCGTATGGTAGAGAATAAGAATTTATTTTAGATCTCGTTTTTTGATCGAATAATGCCATACTTCGACATCCTGTATGATCTGCTGTACTTCATTCAGTTTTTGACGTGAATACGTCTCCAAGTTCTGTCTAGTACTAGGATGTCATCCCATGAAGTCGACTGACACATTTTGAGGCCAGTTTTTTTCGCGCCTATAATTTCTAAGATACACGGCATATCTCAGTGAAGTGAACAGCGATCGACAAACGAAGGATAGATGTAGCCAACGTGACCTTAAATTGGAGCGGATGACGTAATCTCGCGATAAGCGGAAGGGGAAGATTTAAAGCAGGAATTGGAGGGTCTCTCGGCAGCCGAGCTAGTGTAACTCAGAATGCGAATTTTTTTCGGCTATGGATTGCTTTTATATCAGAAATGACTTCGGACTGCGGTAGATTTTTAGTCAGATTGCTAAATCGTTAAGTTTCCAGACTGGACACACGTTGAAATTGCGCAGAGTCAAATGGAATAAAATGGTGGACAAAGACCAAGATGGGGCAGGTTTTTTCAAGATGTTCTCGTTAATAATGCGTTACACAGCTCCGCCGATTTCGTAGAATGCGTTTGAGTCTAAAGAAAGCAGCAAAACAGTAGGCCTATAACGTGTCTGTTGTTACGAGAATCCAAGATCCCGTACACCGGTAAGGCATCGTGTCACAAACACTTTCAAGTCTGAGTATTTGTAGCAAAGTAAATATTATTCTTCGCCTTGAAATCGGCGCAAATATTGAAGTTAGTACTGGAGAGTTTAAAGTAAAATCTTTCTTTGTTTCTTTTTCTTTCTATCATTCTTTCTTTCCTTCTTACTTTATTTATTTAGTTATTTACCTATTTATGATTTATTTACTTCTCATTTGTTCATTTATTATTATAATTTTATAGATGAATATTTTCTAGGAAATACAATTAATTTGTATTAACGTCGTAACACATTCATTTTTTAATGAATTAACAACTCTTAAAAACTCAATCCCGTATGATCAATATTTTACTGTCCATAATATTCCTGAAATTTCATGTTGTATCTTTACACACTTATCACATTTTAATTATTATTTTTTTTTTTAATTTTGGGAGATGAAATTTTTTAAATGAAAAAATGCTTGAAGTAATTATTGAAGATTTCTTTACAAGTTCCTGTGTGTATTTTCCTGGTTTACAGATCTATTAAGCATGGAAAAAATAAAATGAAGAGATATGTAATGTGTTCAAAGGTACAACATGTTTATGTACCTTGTAAGTTGGAAAACAAGGAATATAGGTGGGAATATAGCTGTAAAAACTGACAATCGTATTTAAAATGTATTTGCCATCATAAACCAGAGCAGGCTTCTTTGATTGAGATTTTATTTCCTGGAGGAGCAATAACTGCTTCAACAGCTTTCCTTAAGGCATCCGGATCAATTGGGGGCCTCTTAACTCCAGACTTACTTCGTGACATGATCTTAAAATAAAACAAAAACAAAAACCGATAGTATCGTGTACTTTGGAAGATGTTCCATGGTACAAGATGTTTTGTGTTCAAAGGTACAAGAGGGTGCACTTTTAAGCAAATATTGTTCCCAAAACTAGAGATTCGAATAAATCATGGAAATTAAAATATGTTATTACTCATCAGATGATAGGGAACACACTATACTCGAAAGTTTTAACAAATAGAATCTGATTTTGTGTTAGAAAACATATATCAATGAACGAAATGTTTACTTTTAGTACTAAAAGAACTTCTTTTGTCCACGGAACTCACACTCTGTGGAAAATCAAACTGAAACTACGTCCAGAGCTACTTAGCGGTTTTCTCTACAATCTACTTCAGTTTGAGTCCTCTAGGTAGCAGCAAAAATTAAAAAACAAAAAATGTTCAAAGGTACACTATGCTAAAGGTACAACAGTCTCCCCTACATAAACATTATGCTTGCTGATTGCAGGGGACTTGCTCCGCGTGTTATATCTAAGTAGATAGACATTGATTTTCTTCTATGTCGATGGAGTAGTGTATTAATTCTTTACTTTTAAGTATTTATTCCCGCCACAAAGCTTATAAAATACATTAACACTATAGCATAAAATGTTCTAGCACAGTTTGGATTTCATAACCGATTAAACATTTCATATGAAGTGTATTAACAGAAGAAGAACGAGTGAAGTCCGAAATTATTTTCAGTTATCTCAATTTCTCCATTTATTACGTAAAATCTTGCCGAAATCAATAAGAGAATATAATATTTGATGTCTGTTTCTATTTTGCTGAATCTGTTAATGTTTGTGTTCTTGAACAATAAGTTTATTAATAAAGAAAGAGACAAAGCTATCATGAAAATATTTTGGTTGTAATAAATTCAGGTACAATGAAGAAGCGGGGCGAGCGGTAGTGTGACAGTTAAGACTTTGCGCCTAAAGTCGAAAGGCACGGGTTCAATTCCCAATGGGATCATGATTTCTTTTACACAGATCTATTCATTCAGCCGCAGTATGACGCTGGGCTTCACACACCCTCTGACGGGAAGAGTACCAGAGATTTTTCCTTGGGGATGAAGTAGGAAGTAGGATCAAATAGGTGTATTATGATACAGAAAATCAATTTTCTGCTATAATTATTTTATCGAAGGATATAGAAATAAAAAAAAAACACAATAAGTCATGTGCTACTTCAGACATATATGAAGGATTTGGAGTTAGATTTATTTTTTATTTGAAATACTGGATAAAATTAAAACAAAACCTATGTATCATAATACAGTAGCCTTCTGTGTGGGCTATTGTGATACACCTAAAGAGCTATTCGGATACAGTGCTATAAATCTGGCCGTATTATATACTATAGATCAATAAAGTAAGGCTATTATGATACACACCGATGCTTAATGCTGTGAAAGTTTGGTTGAAATCACATTAAAATTGACTGAGATTTAGCAAGTTTTGTAATGAGCTCTTTTTCACATAAAATTTACACATTTTACTGAAATTTTAACACCTTGCTACCAATACTAGAAAATGTCTGTGTGCCCCAGTAATTTTTATGTGCAAATTGAGACAATTATTGCACAGTTTATATTGCTAAAATACTCTTAAAATACGTTTCAAAATAATGATGAATGTAGTTTTAAAAGATATGTTAAATTTTAGCAGTAAAAAGAATGACTATTAGCTAAAATGTGAGATAAATATATAAAAATAAGTTTATGTGTAATATTTTAAATTTATACAACACTGTAGGTTCCAACATGTCAATTTAAACATCCCTCAAGAGCTGAGATATGTTTCTTCAATGTGGCCTTCACTTACGTCAGAATTAAATAATTCCAAACATAAGTTGCACACTGTTTCATAAGACTCTGTTCCATATTCACGTCCTATTTCTTTTGCGCCGATAAATTATCTTGTTCTTTTTTCTTTGATTCTCTTCCTCATTTTCGTACTTTTCGGAAGTAGTTATTCAGTCTTCCTTTTGTTTTATTCAGTGTTTGCTTTTAAGTTATAAAATCTTAGACTTTCCTTTTATAGCTTGTGTAGACTCTGTATCTTTTCCAAAACTTGTGTATTATGAAATATCTCTCAAGAGGTAATACATTATTTTAAGTTAAATTGATCAAGTTGGTTTCTTTCATAGTAAACATAACGCCATTCTGGCGTATAATAACAGCCCTAAAAAGTGTATCATAACATCCCTAAGGAGTATATCATATAGTCTTAAGAAGTGTATCATAATAGCTCTTTCCTTTCACACACTAATTACTGCTAGACGGATCAACATTCAGATCTTTTGTTTAGAAAAAGATGAAGTTGATACTACTCAGAATAAAAGGAAAATTAATTTTTTTTTTCAATCTTTATTCATTCAAGAGCAGTAACAAACGTAACCGAGCATAATGTCAAAGTTTTTCAACATAAAAAACTGTCTCTTTTTAACACTTTTATAAGGCTAATACAGTGTTACTATAAATGATCTTTCCGATTACAAACTTGAATAACTATCGTTAGTTGACACTTAGAAACAAGATATTGGTATCAATGGAAAGAGAAACTCTAATATGTTTGTTATATTGGTGAACCTGTCGCATATTTATTAATTTCGTTGCCAGAAGACGATATAACAGGAAAATGGCTGCAAACGAAGACGGAGGGCATTTTGTGTACTAGATTTTCACATATCCCAGTCTGTTGTCACTGTACAACGCAATTTTAGAAGAAAATTTGGTTTTGATCCGTCCAGTGGGCCCAGTACCCGTGGTACGCTGACTTCAAAACGAGGGGATGCATCTGTAAGCGGAAGTCAACCGGTCGTCCATCAGTAAGTGAGGCAAATGTGGAGCGTGTGAAAGAGAGTTTCACATGAAGTCCACAGAAATCTACCGTAAAAGCCAGTGAAGATTTAGAATGTTGCATTGGCCTCCACGTTCCCCCGACCTCACTCCTTGTGACTTTTTGTGGGGTTTTATAAAGCAACAAGTGTATCATACACCATTACCACCTACCATTGAGGATCTTCGTGTCCGCATCACAGAGGCCATTGCACTGGTGGATGGTCCAATGCTACAACGTGTATGGAAGGAAATTGACTACAGACTTGATGTGTCATGTGACACAAGGAGCTCACATTGAGCACATGTGACTTACGGTTGTGAACTAAATGTTTCTGTTTCATGTTTCATGTTTTCCAGTGAAAAAGTTTAAAAATTGTTGGAGTTTCTGTTTCTGTTGATACCAATTTCATGTTTTCTAATTTTTTCTGCTTTAATAGTAGCATATGTGATTTAACCGAATGGATAACAAAAAATATTTGAGTTTCTCTTTCCATTGATACCAATATCATGTTTCTAAGTGTCTTCTAACGATAGTTATTCAAGTTTGTAATCAGAATATATATATATATATATATATATATATATATATATATATATATATATATATATAACTTTTTTCAGTATTGCTCCTTAGAGAGCATAAAATGTAGGCCTACTTCTATAATGACAGTTTTAAACATTTTTAAACTTAGATTTTGGTACATTTTAAAGTGTGTTATCAGATTAGCCCGACTTTTTTTTACTGTATCACGTTAGCCGTACTTGACCCTACGTAGAACTGGCATAGGTACTCCTATATTATAATGCCGACTTAAACGTTTGGAACCTAAGCCTTCCGCTACGTTATGACCTTATATGGCCTGTAATGGAGTTGACCTCACTTTAAAATGTATAGAAATAATCACAGGCCTCAATTATATTCGCATGCACATACTTCTTGCCTATATGCGGACTTATGTAGCCTACATATACATACGAAAATAATTATATTCATATATTGCGTACTACGTTGTAATATAGTATTATTTTTTCGAAAATTAAATCTTAAATATGTTTTTGCATGATGCAATACCTTTGAACTGTGTCCGAACTGAGACACTAATTTCTATATAAGATAATCCATAAAGTTCTGAACACGTGCTTCAATCTTGATCACTACTGTACCAGCTGTAGCATTTGTGAAGGGTGTTATAATCATAGCTGATGTGACGTGTTATTCCTTCCCCCGAAACCTCTAACGTAACCCCAACCTTTAAGTAACAAAAAAAACCTCTTCTCTGTTGCCAGTGGCAAAAATAAAAAGGGTAAAGTAGGTGGTAGTGGTGGTAGTGGTGGTGTTTTGGGTGTCTGGGTAGGGGTATCAATGGCGCGAAGAGCGAGTTTGTAGCAGAAGGCGTGAGGAACGTCACTTTAACATGCGAACCTTCCTTCCTCTAGTTCCTCCCACTTCCCACTAGGGGGTAGCACTATAAATCACCTTCAACACGGGTCTCACCACCCCAACCCACGACACTGTTGAACAGCATGATACCACCCCAACACGTTAATATGAAGGAATCATGCATTCGTCGGTAAGTTTTCGCACGTAGGTACACACGTAGTTGCTTTCAACCCTTCATGTAACCCCTCCGTTATAAATGCAAGTCACTTTGTAAGTACACGGAAAATTTGTATCAGTTGTAGTAGGCTATAGTGCACTTTGTTGAGTTTATTATGTACCTCTATAAAACTCATAATTAGTAATATTGTAAGTTAAAATACTTAGGTGGTGTTGAATGGTTAAATGAAATAAAAAGCGAATTCCGTAATGGATTGAAAAACAATTGAATAAATTCAGATATTAGCCTACAAATAAAAAAAAAACCTGCATTCAGATTTCAATTTTTTTAGACGTCCAACAATAACATAGTCTATAAGATGATTCTGAAATAATGCGACAAATTTTGCATAATTTTCATGGGCGCAAAAGAAAAACAAGCAATTTCGAGAGTTCTGCATTATGTGATATGAGAATAAGGTATTAAAATGTGATATTACCTTTATTAGTCAGTTCGGGAGTTTATGTTTTTACGTAATTGCAGTAATCATATTAAATTTAATGTATAATTTTCATTAAAACCAGTAAACATTATTATATATACCTATACATCAAGAATTATATTATGAACAGTTCTTAGAACAAACTTTTTATTAATTTTATCAACAGAATTATATCATACCAGTGATTGTTCTGATCAGTTTGAATTACGGTACTTATTCAACCTAAGATTCATATTCAACCTAAATTTATAACTTGTGTTGGGCAAGCCCGTTGTCCAGGCAACACAGAGTCTTTTTTTAGGTATGCCTACTCCGGTCCCCCTGTGACATTACAACTATCTCCACTATCATCATTCATTGCTAGTTGAATCGTAGATTCGTCGTTTGTGGTGCACTCTAGATAAGTTGTCTACACTTGTAGACACTAGTGACATTTATGAGCCGCACTATAGAGTAGGGGCGAATAACAGCAAACCCAAAGGAACATGTCGTTTGAGAGAGGGAGAACTTTAAATAATTAATGGCGATAATTATGCAATTAAAAATAACCGATCACTACGAGTATTTATGTAACGGAGATGAGGTGCAGCATTAAGGCTGCATATTATCTATGTTCATGTGCGAGAAATATTCAAATGGCTTTATTTATTTCCATGTGTCATAAGCGGAAGTCTTGCACGATGTATTTATTCTTCATGATTGTAGTACCGGGGCATCGTTTTGTTTTTAACTAACATTTCTGATATTAATCTGGCTATACCTTTGGATTATCAGTTGAGAACCAGATAGACCGTTTGTCACCCCCTTCCAAGACCGGAGTTTGGTGATACTAGTGTTAAAAATACAAACAAATCACTTTCCTAGTTGTGGGCGGGAAGAAAAGTAGTGCATCCATTTACATAAACTGGGAACTATTACGACTTTGAGTTTGATAATTTTCGTTAGGATTTTATTTAATTAAAATATAGTACAATATTAACAATAAGTGTTTTTACTCACTAACTGAACTATCCAGGCGGACGTATTCATTATACAATGTATAGTACACTGTCCACAGCACATTTGCGTACAATACGGAGAGTGTGTTTAAATTGAAGAATAATAAAAATCTGGATATTTTAAATACAGTAAATTGTTAAAAAGGGTGGATGTTCATTTCGATATAGGCTTCATTTATTTTGTGCATATTATCGAAAACGTTTTTAAGCGTAGCCTAGCTTCTGAAATTTAATGTATTCTTTCTTGAATGTAATTTTTTTAATTTTTCTATTGTTGTAGGATGTTCAGCAAACACAACTGTCGTACAGTTACCCCAAAAGAAATAATGCAAAGCACTCAAATCAGTCGACATGGTGGCCTATAATCCTGGGCCTGTTGAAGTAACTCTGTACCTACTATATAACAGAATATCTTACGTACTGTAAATTCAATTTTCACTTCTGTCCGATGCGCACAGATAAATGCTATCTACTGCCCATCTAAGTGGTTATGTGGCAGGGTCGTATAAAAGGAGAAAATCACGTGAAAGCTACTTACTTAATGAGGACATCTAATTTAAATTATTTTAAACACATATAATATTACGTAGACGTCCAATTTCAAACAGCAAATGTTTCAAGAAAACAGCTATGACAGCCCAGACATTAGCTTTTACAGAGATGCCAGCAAAATCGGGTAGGGGAATAGCGGGAAGCGAAGTAACCAAACGGACACAGTACCTGTGCCAAAATATGATTAAATAAAGAATTAACTTTCTTCACTGAAAAATACGACGTATGGAACGTACTATAGTCAATCACTCGGTACCGTACACTGTGCCCGTAAGGCCACTTTGACTGCATATGCGGTCTTGGATGTGTGTGTGGAGGACGTGTGAAAGTTTACTAGTAGAAGGGGTGGGGTGAAGTACATTCAAAAACTCAGGTACAATAAAAATTGAAGTAAAAATAAAATGATGTCCCTGTATTTCTTATCCTAGTGTATTAGATTTGAAATACCTAAAAGGGAAAAATTCGATAATGATGTAGTTGAATGTGTAAGATGGTCTGCAATATAACCGTGGATTGTGTTCTCATCACTGGAGTCCTGCGTTTGGAGTCTTCAAGCAAACCGCCACAGTGTAGGTATTATGGAGTAGTATAGCTCGGCGACAATCAACCCTACTAACATAGTTCAGGTCTGCTGTTCAGTGAATATGAGAAAACAAAACAAAGGTAGGCGCTTGGAGATCAATGCTCTAATAAAAGAATTTGGTAGTGAGCACTTCATTAGGATATAATAACATGTATTTTTACAGAAAGGAGAATTGTATCATTTTGAACACTTAACATGTTTTCAGTCATTCATTGTAATGTTTAAACTCTTGAAGCACGCAGTGAATATAATTTGTTACATTCTAAGTTTGTACTGAGACTTTTCTCAATTAGTTCCAACATTTAATTAAATCTAAAATATCTAGATGCGTTTTATTTATTACAAAAATCAGGGATAGACAAATTTCGGGAACTAGATAGCCATGACGATTACAAATTTTAATGTGGCGTCCGAATGTTTTTATTCATTTCAACATTTTTAACGCCTCGATGTCACTATGACTAATAGGCCTACATAATGTTAACAAAAGCGGTTGTAGGAAGAAATTCGAATTTGCAATTTTGATTAATATTATTACAATTCTTGCGTATCTCAAGATACTGTCACTACATAGCTTTGGTGAAGAGCACAGAGCGTCTCTGAGAGTGTGTGTTTGTTGCATATATATTTAATATTGTTCAATATATATTTCATTAATTATATCTTTTCTTAGCTCGAATGGCTTTCTCATTGCATGTGTGGGCAAAATGTGCTGACTCCTGAAAATGTTGGTGTTTTGCCCATCCGTGGTAAAAGTATATTTTCTTGCACAAGTTGCCTTTAAATAAATGCTTTGTTATTAATTACAACTGATATTTTGTACATGAGTCCTGTTTCTGTTGTTCACCGAGTTACACACGAATAAACAGATGTAAATACACAGTACCGCAACGTGCGAGGAGACTGCTCGACTGTAGATCGAACTCCTTCGACTCGCAGTGCTCTCCGTTCCAAGCGAAGCTAGTTAAAACTTATAAACACCGGACATCTAACTTGTATTCATAGTGACCAAGCGCAGGGCTTTACTCATCACTAACTTCATTACGATCGTTTTCTTCGTCATTCACATGGGTGATCAACGAAATCGCCGTTAAATTATTCGTTATTAGCAACCGTCATCTTCATCACTACTAGTGTCGTCATAATCACCATCATAGTCTTCGTTATAATTATAATTTTCTTGTCAGTCTATATTCAGTAGCACCTTTATCTCGTTCGTCATTAGACTTGAAGTTTATAACACCTTGCATCATAAATCTTGGGGATTATGTGGCGCTTTTGGACTGATTTATAGCGTACGCGTAGGATATATAGAAGCTAAATTGTAGAGTTAATTTTCTCTGGAACATTGCAGTTTATACACTCAAACACTGAAATATTTCCATAACCATTAACACAACTACCACCATGATGCCAACTGCACAACCGTCTTAACTACTACCATAACAACCGCACTCTAGTACCGTAAGTAGTCTCAGAATCACCATTATATAGGCCCAATATCATCTTCAGCATGACATTTATTATTTTATAATTAGTTTTATAGAGTTGCACTGCTAAATCGTTTGTTCACTACTCAGTCATTAGGATTCTTCTTCAACATTATTCTTCACCTAATGGCCATTATGAAGTAACATCAAGAGTAGCCTATATTACGTTACAAGTTTGGGAAATGCTTTTACAAAATTGAGGAAAAGTTTGATAAACGAGCAGAGCGAGTTTTTCAGTTTTAGAGATTTTGTAATGCACTTCACAAACGTGTTTAATATTTTTACACGATCATATTTTTAAAATTGCAAATACAGTATATTTTGCATTCAGAATTTAGATAAATGTTATTTCAAAGCCTACGCAAAACTGCACTGTAATGGTAACTAAGTAATAATAGGTGCTCTGTAATGGCTCTATTTCAGTGTATTTTTATATTATGAAGTACGGTTTACCTAGCAACAAGTTTCTGTGTGGGAATTCTAACTTTCAGGGCCTAACTACAATAGCTGTAAATACAGCAAAAACACGATCGTGCAAAATATTGTATTACCGTACAAGATTGGAAAGTGATTTTTACAAAATCGAGGAAAAGTTTGTCATGCATTTCAGGAACATTTTTTGCACGCTCATATTTTTAAAGTTGCAAGTACAATACATTAAGCATTGAAAATTTAGAGCAATATTATTTCAAAGCCTTCGCAAAACTACACTGTAATGGTAACTAAGTAATAGTAAGTGCACTGTTATGGATCTATTTCAGTATAGTTTTATGTTATGAAGTGTGATTTCCCTAGCAACAAGTTTCTCTGTGGGATTATTCTAACTTTCAAGGCCTATCAACAACAATAGCTTTGAATACAGCAAAAAGCACGATCGTGCAAAAAAGTATATTACATAGGCAACATTTCCAAGGGTTGTTGCTCTAAGTAGGTACATAGAAAGACAAAATTAAAATATATCTTTACAAAAAGAAAAAGCGCCATATGGAGCTGTGAACAGCTTTACTAAACTGTATATCTTCACGTAGAACTACGTGCGGGTGGAGCGAAAAATAAAACTGCGAGAGCAAGTGAATCCAATGATAACAAGAGAAATATATGAAGGAAGGGAATGAAGAGGGGAACAAGAACAAAACGAGGCGAACAAGGGTAAGACAAGGAAAACAAGGGAACGGCAATTAGAACAAGGAAAATACAAGGAGAACATGGGGAATATAAGGAGAATGAAGGTAATACAAGGAGAACAAGGAGATGAACGGGAATAAAAAGAGAGGGTTACATTTTTATGTCACGGTCAATTCCCAATTTAGCCCAAGCCCTTTCATAGTGAGGAGAAAGACGTAGTTCTGCATCAAAATATTTTAGATATAAAGATGGAACCATGAATGCAAAAATGCCAACAAATAAATTAAGTATTAAAGTTGGAGATCTAAGATAATACAAAAGTCTCATCTTCAAAACATAATGTAATATAATTTTCATAATGATGATAAATAGTTTACGGTGGTAATCACGATGATGAGTGTAGTAGTGGTGGCGATTACAGTGGTATTTGTTATTTTGCCATTGATAACACTGGTCAACAAAATTTAAACTTTTGTCTGTTAAATGGGAAACAATGGGTGATTCTAAGTGTCTTTTTTGTGCTGATTTCAAATCTTTTACAGAACTTTTACATTACCCAGGGTTTTAGAGTAATCACATGAAAAACATTTTTCGTATCTATACAATATAGTATTACGATATCTTAGCTGAAATTACATTTATTCACCTAAAATGTATGTGAAGCATATTTTCGGCTATACTTTGCTTGAGGAACATCTCTCTTCAGTATACAACAATAGTCTGCCAACATATTTGGACGTCATTTACCATGGTAGCGCCTTTCCATTTCCACGATGTCCTGGTGGAAATGCTCCCCGTGTTCGTCGCTCACAGCCCTAGGTTTTCAGGGGAGAAATCGAGATGGTATGCAGAAAGTGTATTTTTAAGACATATTACATCCCATGATCGTGTAGTTCTCAATCATCTCACTGACAAGTTCTCTGTAGTTCGGACCTGAATTTTCCTAAAAAGTTCGTGACAATATTTTTGAAATATAACCATGCAGCTGCTTCTTGCATATTTAACTGGTTTTCAAATTGCGTATCTTTCATCAGTTCCCTTATTTGAGGTCAACAAATATTCCTTATTTTAGTTTAGCTTCACTGATTCTTGGGAACTTATTTTTCAGGAAGAGAAATGCACTGCCATCACGATCCATTGCTTTCACAAAATTCTTAATCAAACCTAGTTTGATATGCAGTGAAGGTAATAAAATGTTTTCAGAACTTACAAGTGGTTGGTGGAGAACATTATCTTGTCCTGGATTAAAGTGACTTTCTCTTTGTTCAGTTCTTTTTTTATATATGATTACTTTTATCTCTGCTATCCAACTTGCACAAGAAGCAGCAAAATTTAGTATAGCCAAGCTGTAACCCAAGTGAGATAGCTATTACTTTCAAATCCCCACATATCTGCCAACAAAAATTGTCACACTTGATAGTGGATAGTAAGAGCTTCATATTCTCATAATTTTCCCTCATACCAACTGCATGAGCTAAAAGAATGGATAGATATTTGTTTTCATTATGTAGTAACGCTCCTTTCAAACTTGTTTTCGAGGAGTCTATGAACAAACGCCAATCCTCAGGTTTATGCTCAACACCCAGTGACTCGAACAAATTCTCAACATCATTGCAGAAAACTATGTCATTCTCTTTAGAAAACAAATGCTCAAATTCCTTTTGACATTGGCGAAAGAATCTTTGGTGTTACCTGCAGCAGCTTCCAGACTTTCAATCTTGAGGCGAGTAATTCTCTCTTGCTTTTACTTAAACCAAGATCCCGAACCAAATTATTTAAATCCTCCTGTGTTAGAAAGTGAGGTTCATTTATAGTATCATCTTCCACAAAATCTGGATCATTTTGTAATTAATTCTGAACATCAGGAACACTTTCAATTACTTCAGTCAATGTTACATCATCTGGTGGAGTTGGTATGGAAAGTCCTGGCCAATGAAGCACCGGCCGAATTGCAGAAACTAAAGATTGATTTTTAACAGTGTCTGGACTTCGAACTTATTCCAGATAGGCCTATATTTGTCAAGCAAAAGTAACAGTCTGTCAAATGATCCTTAGGTTCGCGCCATATCATAGGTACTGTACTGCAAAAGGCACATGCCGGGATCCTATTAACCAGTCAGTTAAAAGTGTTACACATTCAGCACAACAGATTTCCCTGGCCCATGTCTTGTTCTGGTCTATTTTGTTGTTAAAATAACAATCATAAGCTCTTCTAACTAGAGGAGTAAAATTTTGCCTCTATGCTTTTGAAGTGAGCTCACCACACATTTAACAGAAGTTGTTTCTATCAATAAGACATGTTTCTTATACATTATAGGCTACACTTATACACTACTCCTTACAGTGCACTATTAGGTACGGTATTATACACTTCTATCACAATTCAATTGACAACGGAAGAGAGCACAGAATAAGCTTCTTTCTTTAAAGAAAGCTTCTATTCATCTGGGAAATTTACCTTACAATCACAGTTTTGAGAGGGAAATATTATTGTTGTTATTCGTGAATTCACAGGCAACAATACCAAACGTTACAAGTCAATTTTTGACACAATGTAATGAAATCTTAATATATAAAATTGAATGTGGGTGTGTATGTATGTATGTATGTATATATGTATGTGGGTGTGTATGTTCTCTATACAAATCTACACGCTTTGACCGATATGTGCCAAAGTTTGCACATTTAACCTTCATAACCAGGAGAAGAACATAGGCTACATTAAAATTGTGCAAATGGAAGTTAAATTAATTAAATATATAAAAAATAAAATTAAATAGATCAAATATCCATCTTAATATATAAAATTGAATATGGGTATGTATGTATGTATGTATGTATGTATGTATGTATGTATGTATGTATGTATGTATGTATGTATGTATGTATGTATGTATGTATGTATGTATGTATGTATGTACGTATGTATGTATGTGGGTGTGTATGTTCCCTATACAAATCTACACGCTTTGACCGATATGTGCCAAAGTTTGCACATTTAACCTTCATAACCAGGAGAAGAACATAGGCTACATTAAAATTGTGCAAATGGAAGTTAAATTAATTAAAATTATAAAAAATAAAAATAAATAGATCAAATCTGCATGCATAATATTAAAATAGAAAATCTTCTACAGTCAATTGTTCTTTATTATTGTCTGTTGTATTCAACATCGACTTTCACGAGGCCTTGGAAATTTTAACACGAAATTAAATTACATTGTTATTACAGATCATGAAGGCTAAAACTAGATAATTCATGCAATAAGTATCTTTACGCATTCCAGGACCGTATTATGAATTCCTCGATGCAGTTTTGTAGATAGTGAGCAAACTGTTTTATGCAACTGAATTGTAGAATTCGTTGAAACTACAAGGATTGCTACTACATAATTTACTTAATATTGAATAACCAATAGTAGTATTGCGAAATATTGACCCACCAAAATTATGCACGCATAAGAATTGGTGTGAAAAACTCATTCGAAACGTAATAGAATTGATAATATTAACTGCAAAAATAAAAGGAGATGTTTTTATTCCACGTATTTCTAGGATACTCATTCAATTTTAAGCAACTGCAATTTCAATGCCACTAGCAATTGTAATGGCCATATTAAAATGAAGCTCAAGGACAGTCGCTCAAAGTTGCAGACATTAACTAAAAAACTGTGTGTTTTGCACATCCTCAACTATATTTTATATAAAGAAGTGAAAAAAGAAAAAGATTTTACACATATCAATAATCAATTCAATGATACTTTTGTCATGTTACTAATGTAGTATGTGAATGTACATGAGCCCACTGAAAATAACATTGTATTATTCTCAAAATATTGTTGTTCACGTTGCAATTTTAATATGTTAAGCGTTGTGGAAATAAAAATCTCTTAATTTCTAAAATACCGGTAGGCCTATACGTTTCTCAGAATATTGGTCTTTATGTTAAAGAATGACTTATTGCGAGTTAATATTGTATCTGTATTCTGTGTGTAAAATTAGAATTAAAATAATATGTTCTGAATTTATGAGATATAGTTTTAAGTTATATTAAAAAAAACTAGATATGATATAAGTGGGTGTACAGCGCTCAAGAGGTAAAAAAATCTTCCAACATAAATTAAATTATATATGTATAATATTGATTCGACGATGAAACTGATCAGAAAGAGGAGAAGGAATTATATTTTCGTTGGGTTTTACTTTATTTATAGTTTGATTTTTCTATTACTTTATTTGTATTCTGGCGGTGTGGAAGAGAAGGCCTAATGACCCTAACTTCACCAGAATAAATAAATAAAATAAATAAATAAATAAATAAATAAATTTAAAACAACAGTTTAACGTCAGGCACATGATGAAATGTTTTCTTTTCGGTGGCTGATTTACAACTGTTTTAAATTGAGTTAAACCTGGCAGGCATTTGGCTGAGTTCATTAATTCATGTAAGTGACATTAAGTAAAGATTCATCTTTATGGACGAGGAAAGCTTAGTAAAGACAATTCGTTTTGTTTGTGTATAGTTAGGTTTCCGAGATTTCCGAAAATTTAATAACCAGTTTAATTAAAAATAGAAGCAGGAAGGAAAACCCGGGCAACGCCGGGTACTTTCAGCTAGTGTATTATATTAAAATGCAAAATCTTCTACAGTCAATTGTTCTTTATTATTGTCTGTTGTATTCAACATAGACTTTTACGAGGCCTTGGAAATTTTAACACGAAATTAAATTACATTGTTGTTACACATCATGAAGGCTAAAACTAGATAATTCATGCAATAAGTATCTTTACGCAGTTCAGGACCGTATTATGAATTCCTCGATGCAGTTTTGTAGATAGTGAGCAATTGAATTCTACAAACTACAATTCAAACTACAAGGATTGCTACCACATAATTTACTTAATATTGAATAGCCATAGTAGACCTACTATTGCGAAATATTGACTCACCAAAATTATGCACTAACAAGAATTTGTGTCAAAAATTCATGCGAAACGTAATATGAGCGGCAATATTAACTGGAAAAACGAAAGAAGATAATGTTTTTATCCCACGTATTGCTATTATAGCCATTCGATTTTAAGCAATTATTATAAGTTATAGTAATAGTTATAGTAATATTATAAGTTATAGTAATATTTTTGATAATATTACAATATTATAATATTGCAATAATAATATAGAGCCTATTTTACTGTTACTGCTAACCAGTTTTTATTAATAAGTTATGGTCACTAATGACTTGGCCGTTTATAGAAAAATATGATTTTCTCTTGTGGTAGTGTTCTACATTGCCTTCTCCAGGAGAGTGAATTCTGATGAGTATAGTCTCCGTTACTGCAAAACACCCTGAAATCCATGTATTTGATAGAATCCATCCGTTACAGATTGTAATTTGGCCTTGAAGGAAATTAAATATATTGTGGGCAGAAAGGCTTAATAATGCATAATGCCGTGGTACGATAAATATGATCATCAATCACAATGTTAAATATCTTAAATATCCCTGTAGCATAAGGTCTTAATGTTGTTAAAACTCTATTCATAGGTGAGATGGAATTATTTCGATTAGTCAGTTTCTTTGGATATTAGTGGCACTTTCTTTAATATTCGTCACTAGGGAGGAGAAAACATAAATAAATATGGTTCGTTATGGTTTTATATAGTTCCCTTGCCGAGGTCTCCGATAAGTCTAACAAACAGTTTATTTAGAAATGGACCAAAATTTAAAACCCGGGCAACGCCGGGTAATTTAAGCTAGTATAAATATAAAATACGCCTTCTAATCAGCATGTTATATACCACAAATGCTAATAAACAGGAACAAATTTATTTTAAAAAAAATGGTGGGTGATGGAAATTTTCTGACTTCATTTTTGGAATCAGCAGATGGCAGTACATAAGAAACAACCGAAATTATTTATTTAACAAAATCACTGTTGACCAGTGTAATTTGTGAATGTGTGGTACTGTTGACCGTGATCGTGGTGAGAAAATTGAGAAAATAATATAACATAAATATTTCAAATTCAATGTAAATACAACGGAGTTTGAGATGCAAATGAAGTAAGTTGCGAAATTATGATTACAAGTTCTATTTATTTAAAACCATATACATCACATAGCGAAAAATGTATGCTGATATTAGAGTCAATAGTTACAAGATAGAGTGTGTCACTATTAGAAAAATGCCAAGAAATATAGCGATGCTAACCAGATTTTATAAAATAATGAAGGAGTGAGATCTTCATTCATTCATTCATTTATTTTATTCCATAGATCTTACATGAGCAATGAAGCTTTAAGATGTGGAACATGTCAACATTTTACAATATTACAATTACAATTTTTACAAATTTTTATAGTTTTACAATTTAGTAATTTTCTACAATTTTTACAATTTTGTACAATTTTTTTACATTTTGGCGAGATGTAGTGAGATGAGATGAGGTCCGAGGATTCGCCAAAATATTACCCGGCATTTGCCTTTTCGGTGGGGGAAACCTCGCAAAAACCCAACCAGGTAATCAAATCAAAGGGGGTAATCAAATCAAAGGGGTTGATGCCAAGGACTCGCCATAGACCATCCGGCTTCAGTCCCACGGCTGGGGAAAACCTCCGAAGAAACCAAAGTCCAAAGGGGGATCCAACCCAAGCCCGAACGCAGCTCCGGATCAGCAGCCCAGCGAGTCTGCCGACTGAGCTACATCGATGGCTCTACTAAAAGTATACAATACATAGCCAATCAGATTATTAAATTTACAAACGCAAACGATCATTCATAAGTTGAGCTATATTATAATACAAAACAATTTAATTAAATTTAAGGCATAAACAATTCAACCAGTTGTGATATACAGAAATTGATAATACATATCATGCAAACTACTTCAAATTACAAACACAAAGAATTTATCAGTAGAGCTATATAGATTACTATTCAATTTAAAGCATATACAATTCATCGGCCAAAACTATACAAATATATACAAATTTGTGCAATTAATATCAAGTAGATTAATTCAATTTATAATCATAAACAATTCATGAGTTGAGCTATACATATTACCATTCAATTTACAGTAGGTCTATATACAATTCATAAGTAGAGCTACACAGACTAGTAATCATTTTAAGAACATATACAATTCATCAGCCAAACTATACAAACATATACAATCAAATTAGTTCAATTTACAAACTTATTTTCGTTAAGCTATACAATTTATATGAAGTAGATTAATTCAATTTATAAACTTAAACAATTCATCAGTTATGCTAAACAAAAAATACAGTACATAGTAAACAGATTAAGTCAATATAAAAACATATTTTAGTTGAGCTATATAAAATTGTACATGTCATTTAAGTAGAATAATTCAATTCACAAGCTTAAACAATTCATCAATTGTGTAGAAGGTATGAGTATGTAGAAATTTGGTTAATTCTTTTCTGAACCTTTTCTCGTAGTTCTTCAAATCTTTAAGATAATTAGGCAGGGCATTGAAGAGTGTTATACATGAATAGCGAACTCCTTTTTTAAAACAGCTTAGACTAACAGAGGGTAGATGAAGATCTGATTTATGTCTTGTATTAAAATGATGAATGTCTTGATTAGTACTGAATTTATCTTGGTTCTTAATATACAGCATCATTAGGGAAAGAATGTATTCACAAGGTAAAGTCAAGATTTCTAAGTTTCGGAAAATATTTTTACATGAGGTCCTTTTATGCACACCGGTCATTATTCTTATAGCTTTCTTTTGTAAAACAGACCTACTCTACTTAATACCGGAGAGTTATCAGAGAAAATGAAAGTATTCGATGAGTCAGGAAGAGAGTTTTATATTGTGGCAGAATATATTCTAGACATACAAAGATACACACGCATGTTATAAAATAATCAGATGTACTTATAGCCTATATGAAAAAAAAAAAGAATAGCAGTACCAAACAAACTGGTGTGTTCATGTCTTAAGAATTCCAGAATTTCAACTTCCCAAAATACTCCAAGACAGCAGATCAGAAGAATTTATAACAGAAGAAAAATCCGATTCAAAATTGCAAGTTGCCCTAGATTTTTGAGATAGGAATAGTTCACAAAATCTAAACCTTGAAGGACATGAAAGAAGTGGTGGCGTATAGGCAATACAAAAGGTAAACCGTAAGTAATGTTGTTAATTTTAGGATGTTAGTGTTTGAGATATTTCAAAGAAAAATGTTTAATAAAATTTTACTCGTTTCTGCTTTCTTTTCGAGATGAAAAGTTGTATTATATGAAATATTTCATAGCGTGTTTTGAGAAAGCCGTTGATTTAATTCCCAATAGCCTATCCTCAGTCAATTCAAGAGAGCAGTGTATTTTGATAATAAATGATTCAAAGAATTTTTATTTTGTCCTTTAACCCCTTCAGGCCTGGCGTACATTATAGTGTACATTGTTTTTTTTTTTATTTTTTGGAATGTTTTCGATACTTTTAAATATTTTTAAAAAATTCAGTGTCATAGAAATGGAGGCTATTATTTTTGAAACATTTCTATACCTGAATTGAAAATAAAATTTAAAATTTTGGGGCCCCAGGGATCAAAATTTTCTCCAAATTTTGATTTTCTGTGAAGACTTTATTTGGGAATTTCGGATCCCCGAGAATGATTATGTGAACAGTTTCTTTTTTCAATTTTTTTAAAATATAAATTCAGGTCTGAAGGGGTTAAATAACTTACGCAGAAATTTGCTCCGAAGAAATGTAGTATTTTAGTATTATTTTTCAGAACGAAATGTTGATTTGTTCAGATCAAATTTCTGCACATGTAAAGAACGAAATTAAAATTATTTCAATAATTTATTATCATAATACACTGCTCTCTTGAATTGAATGATCGTATTGGAAATTAAATCAATGGCGTTTCCAAAACACACCATGAAATGTTTCATATAAAACAGTTTTTATTTCGAAAAAGAAGCAGAAACTAGGAAAATTGTATTAAACTTATTTCTTTGAAATATCTCAAAGAATAACCCCCTGAAATTAATGATAGCCTATTATTTAAAGTTCACTCTGTATATGATGTTTCTGAATTTTATGATGGAGGTGGTGATGGTTGTAGTGGTGATATAGATGGTGTTGGTCATTTTTATTTGGTAGAAAATGCGGTGGTATTAAGGTCAGAGATGATTTTCGAGATTTTTGTGGTAAAGTTGGTAGTGGTGATTTTGGTGGTAGAGATGGTGAAAAATGTGATTTGGAATTGGACGAGACTTTAAATTCTACGTTTAAATTAAGAGGATAAGAAGCCGAAGGCAGTAGAGGAGTCTTATTTCAAGAAGTTAAAGTAGGTGGGTGCAGAATTAGCGGAGACATTGTAATCTTGGATGTATTACGTAGGACACGATGGATGGGGGAAATTTCAGCTCGTATGCACAGCTCTGATTAACTACATAATATGGGCACTCGCTCGATAAAGCAATTAAAGGAACATCACAGCCTCGTCCCAATTAAGTAGCAGGCAGAATACGAAACCGTTGAACCTTCCATAAAATGATCACACGTCAGGTCTCATTCATAAACAAAGACACGCCCGTCTTTAGGTAACACTATAGCATGTATTGGGGTTATAAATTTAATTACTCTGTCAAATTATATGCGTATTAATATGTGCATAAACGTGCGAGTAATTCTGTAATTGTTCATCACCTCCTCTTACGATAATTGAAACGAATCAACGTATTTCACCTACCAGCTTTGATATAATAAACTTTCGAAGAGACAAGTAAGAGAATTAACCTATCATTATGGAAGGAAGTTGATTGCGATTCTACTGAGAGTGCAGCTGCCATTTCAAAGATTCGGTTTCCATTAAAATATAAATTCCCGTCACTACATAAGGACTGGTGTATGTTTTTTTTGTCTTCTTGTATTATCTTAAAAACGCCTCGAAACGTGATAACTAAAGTCCGGAAATTCAGGCATTTACTTTGGCTAAAATAGGCACTTAAAACTCTGGAAAAAGGCAGTAAAATAATAAAAATAGACATTTAAAAATTACGAAAATGGACAGTAAAATCATCAAAATAGTAATTTAATATAGGTTATTTAAGGGGTTAGGTACAGCCTGCAGCAGCAAAATGTTTGGAAATATTCAACATTTTTTTACTCCATTACAGTATCTTGTATAATAATGAAAATTGGTAAGTTTTAAAACACTGTCTTTCTGCTATATGAAACAAATATCTTTATGATTTAAAATAAATTATTTACTTTCTTTTTCAAGATTAAAAATTGTGACAGTTTTCTGTGCAGTGATGAAGCTTTTCTCTCGTAACTCATAAACTTGTTAACTTTTTCATGTACTCTCTCTTTTATTTTATTGCTGAAACTCGTGTTTACAATATCATGTTCTTTCATCTATATTCCTTAATAAATATTTTTTTTTATTTTGTGTTAGAAGAAAATACTGGTATTTGACCATTTTTTTAAATTAATTTATTTTTTCGGTAAGGCAGCTGCCCTACTGATGGTAGGAGGTCCTTGCCTGCTAAGGATGTAATGGGCTTTTCTAATTCTAAGGAATAAATTAGAATTAGAATTCTAATTCTAATTTATTTTTATTAGACAATCTGTAGAAGGTAGAGAAGTGATCTTGCATCGTATTATAGATATGACATACATAAATACACACAAAAAATTTAATCACAGAATGTTGGATAGTTTTTTAGTTATGTGGGAAACGCTTCATCACTGGACAGTGAACTGAATTTTGAAACAAAAAAGATGTAAATAGTTTTTTTTTTAAAACGTAAAAATATTTTTTCATACTGTATAGCAGAAAGACAGTGTTTTACACATACTAATTTTCATTATTGTACAAGATACAGTAATGGAGCAAAAATGTTCAATATTTCTAAAATTTTACTGCTGTAAGCTGTACCTAACCCCTTAATAAACTACTTAGTCTTGTTTTTTTGGTTACATATGACAATAAGACAATTTTTCAAGTTCTCAACTGACATAGTCAGCCGCCTGTCAGAGAGAATGTTTTTCATCATTGAAAAGGATCATTCTACTTCCACCGAAGTGATTGGAACATACTTAAAACATGCTACTGTGTGGATGGACTCATATCGGTAACAATAGCGCAAACTGTGTCACTCTTGCTGATTGCTTTCAATACGATTCGACCTGTCAGAGAATTCATTCTTTTTACCTTTCCGTTATTTTTTCTTGGAATCTGTATAAATTGAACCTCTCACAATCAGACGAGAGAAAGCAATTGCCTCTGGGTGTGAGGTGCAATAGTAGTAACTGGTCGCACGAACTAGGGGCTTCGTGGGACCAATTACTACTATTGCACCTGGTAAGCTTGGGGCTGCGTTTTAGGTATGCTGCCACAAATAATATAAATGCATTTAGTGTGGAGTGAGATTCTCAACGGATATTCATTTATGTAGAAATATCGTTTAATTTTTGTAACAGGTGCTTCATTTATAAGATGGAAAATTGTTTTCATTTGTATTTTTAATATATTCAGAATTCGTACAATATTTCTTTCACATAATAGCAAAAAATATCAATGAAAAGCATAAAAGAAAAAATAAGGCATTAACCTTAAAATAGGCAACGGAAGATAAAATAGGCAAAAGGGCAAAATAAAAATTCGCCCTATTGTTCCGTAATGTGTGGAAACATTTTTTTCTCTATTAAACTCTTCCGTATATTTACTCAGACAACTTCCGGCTCTAGTGAAGATGTATGATTACAGAGCTCGTTATACAGGGAGTAAGGAAAAAAGTGGGGAAAACTTCAAGTATAGATTCCTCATATCGACGGCCCAGTTCAAAAGGGAAACAACTCAAAATTTAAAGTTTTGTGAAACTTGCATTTTAAAGTTTCATGTTGCTATGAAAAATCGAAGGATCATTGAAATTGCTCCAAATTCTATTACTGATTTCTTATATACAGAATGGGCATTTAAAACAGGCCACCTGAATAGCACGGCCATTTATTGTGATAGAAGACAAATCTTCAGACAAAAGTTGGCGTGAAGTAGGACATTATATTGTGGTACAGATATTAGTTTGATAGGTGCAGGTGTAGAGGAGATATGGAAACCAAATTCATTATTTTAAATGGATTGATATGATTTATTATTTACCCTTTAATGGTGCGTTTCAAGACGAATATAAACAACTGTGTTTTGATAGCTATTGATGATAGTTGAAGTTTAAGAGAAATTTGTTCACTTCAATGAACCGACGAACTACTGGGTTGCCCCATTATGTAGTTTGAACCGTACAAATT
Organism: Periplaneta americana; assembly: GCF_040183065.1. Classification (NCBI taxonomy): domain Eukaryota; kingdom Metazoa; phylum Arthropoda; class Insecta; order Blattodea; family Blattidae; genus Periplaneta; species Periplaneta americana. The sequence continues at coordinate 137,711,054 of NC_091121.1, read as the reverse complement.
GAATGGAAACAAAGATTGAACTCGTATTGTTTCCTTTATGTGTATGTGTGCATGAAGATACAAAATGGCCTCCACGTTCACCAGACTTAACACCAATGAACTTCTATTTGTGGGGAAAATTAAAACAAGCAGTGTATCAAGAAATACCGATGTGTCCCGAAGACAGGAAAGACCGTATAACACGAACATGCTCGGCGATAGGCTCTGATGAAATTCAACGTGCAGTGTTTTTCGCTCAGAATCGCTTTACATCATGTATCAATGCTCAAGATCACCACTGTGAACACATGATGTAATCCTGAACATATGATGTAAGTACTTAAGTTACAGAAATTATTGACTTTTTCTTTAACAAACAATTGTTCATAATTAACCTTCAACTGTCTTCAATACCATTAAAACATAGTTTATGTATGCATCTTCAAACGCACTATTAAATAGCAAATAATAAATCATATCAATCCATTTTGTCAGAGGAAGAGCAAATGTTTGTATACAGCTGAAGTCTGATTAGTGAAATATGTAGGTTTTTTTATTTTTTATTGGGTTATTTTACGACGCTATATTAACATATAGGTTATTTAGCGTCTGAATGATATGAAGGTGATAATGCCGGTGAAATGAGTCCGGGGTCCAGCATCGAAAGTTACCCAGCATTTGCTCGTATTGGGTTGAGGGAAAACTCCGGAAAAAACCTCAACCAGGTAACTTGCCCCGACGGTGATTCGAACCCGAGCCACCTGGTTTCGCGGCCAGACGCGCTGACCGTTACTCCACAGGACCGTTACTCCACATGTGTGGACGAAATATGTAGCTATTCAGCGATGTATGCAATGGAGGAGGTAATGAACTGGCCACCCTACCCCATTATCTCCTGGCCTAGTTGCCTCATAAGTCATGCCTTCTTGGTACTGCATGTGAGGTTCAGATCTGTCTTCGGACAATTGACTAAATAACAATGAATCCATTTAAAATAATGAAGTTGGTGTCCATATCTCCCCTACACCTACTGTACACCTATGAAACTAATACAGTATCTGTATCAAGCCAAACAACTTTTATATGAACATTTTTCTTCTTCGCTACAAATGGCAGTGCTATTCAGGCGGCCGTTTTTAAATGCTTCATCCGGTATAGGCCTACTATAATTTACAAATTAGGTTGTGTTGATTGGACTTTGCATAGCAACATAAAGCTTTAAAATTCAGATCTCTCAAAACTTCAAATTTTGAGTTGTTTTCTTTTTGAACTGGGCCATCGATATGTATAGAATAAAAAATTGTTATATGAACATGCGTCCGGAAATGCTTAGATTCTGAGTAGGGCTTGCAAGTATGATCATAATATCCATAGTACACTGCAGTATATTTGTTTGCTGTAATTATTTTGATGCATTCTGCTTATATTTCTTTTGATAATCTCTTCAAAATGTCCAGTCCACATTCTGTCTGAATCTAGGCCGCAGCTCGTCTCATCGAGACCCAAACACGCTCTCAAATTCTTGGCATAGTCTGACAGCCTTGCAGAATCCGCTGACAGAGCGTTCCTTCATTATCCACCATAAGCCACTACTCGTTAACAGACACATTCAACAGCCGCATCTAAAGTGATGTCATTCAGAAGGGAAGGTGTAACAGCCTGCCCACAGTTGTGACATTATGGCAGAGTATGAAGTAGGTCAAAGTGTTGTAGTCAATCATCAAAGTGTTAAATCTCTGAAGCTATTGTTGTGAATGTTTCTATAGTTTCCTTAAACGCCAATGAGACAGCTACCCTCTTGGGGTCTCGTCCCACGCAAGCAGTTTTAAATTCTCTGTTCTCACCCCACAGGAGGGTACAAAATAAGGGTGGAATGCTTTAAAGAATGCAATGGAAAAATCTGTTTTCCACATCCTCAGTTCCCTTGTTTTTTTTTTTTAAATTCCTTACTACCAATGCAGAGAGTATAGGTTAATCTCAACAAGCGAAACTTATTCTTTGTTTACGTATTACGTGTTGCGTACTTCTTGTTCCATCCGTTCCTATTTATTGTGAAACCAGTTACGACTGAAAGAGAAGAGATGATAACTTAATCCGCGTGTATTCACTTCTGACATGCTGTAAATGTTAAGCAGTTATTGGTGTATTACCGAAAATTGTCATTTCAGTCATTCACAGTTTTCTGCCCCAAGGCAGGTCCTTCACTGCAAACCCAGCATTCTCCAATCTTCAACCGCGCGTGATCTGTCTTTCCCTCCTCTTTCACATATTGCATTTCTCCACTCCTATTTCGCGTGTCGTTTTCAAAATTTATCCACCTACCATAATCAAGAACAGCGGTGACCAAAACTCGAACGGCATTGATTTCACGCGATAGACAGTCTAAGAAGTAAAGAGACGGGGAGGGGTACACGGCATGAGAACTACAACCAGTGGTTGTTCGTGCACTGACATTGCAAGCTTTGCTGTGTCAGTAACGTCACTACTGTCATCAAGAGCCAATAAAAATATACACTTTTTTTTTTTTTTTAAGTATTCCTCAATGAAGACAATCAGAAATTTCCTGAATTCTCTTCTGCAGTAGATATTTAGTCGAGAAATGCGCAGTTTTTCAAAATTAATTAATAACTTTCATTGGACAAATTATTTCAGCCACCTTGACCATTACCCTTTTATAAAGCTCTCCCTCGTTGGAAGGCTTAACAGCACGAGCTATTTCGTTCGCCACTAGATAGCTGGCTTCCTCACATTTATTTATGTCATCTTTCTCTTCATGACGATGATTGAAGGCTGATTTCAGTTCTTGGAGTTAATAGCTAGTTTCATTACTACACTAGCACGTAATATTCAATCAGTTTCTCTATACTATTATTATTATTATTATTATTAATATTATTATTACTGTTATTATTATTATTATTATTATTATTATTATTATTATTATTACTACTACTACTACTATTGGTAATGCTACCAGTATTGTTGTTGTTGTTATTATTATTATTATTATTATTATTATTATTATTATTATTATTAAATCAATAACTTGTAAATAACTGATAATAGTCATCAAAAGATTAAAAAAAAATAAATTAAAATGGGAATATAGCATAGTAATTATTTTATCATTCAAGGGAAGATGTAGGCCTATATATTGAGGCACGTATATAAGAATTATGGTAACACTTGCTGATAAATAATAATAATAATAATAATAATAATAATAATAATAATAATAATAATAATAATAATAATAATACCTGTTATGCCTGTGTATTCAGCGTAATGCTCTGTAATGTCGTTTCTATATACTACTACTAATTGAACAGTTGAGCAAAGGAACGTATTACATTTTCTCCGACAGAACAACGAATAAATTCCTCTTACCAGTCTGTACGAAACCTTCTGTTCCTTCTCGTAGAGACAGAGGGTTTGTATAGCTACATGGCAGCGACACTGCTTACCATCAATGAGCGAGATAGAGGGCAAAGTACAGAAAACTCCCTTTGCTAGTATGAATGTCTTTGATTACATGATGTAATCACGATATCCAGTATGGTCACCGATGATCTAGACACACGATCACAACACTCCTCAATTCATTCCCTCTCACCAAATATCCTTAAATTCATCTTCTTTCACTGTGGCTGTTCCTCGACTTTGCAATTCCATACTAAGTAATGTCAGACATCAAACCAATTTAAGAATAGACTAAGGAAATATTTTTAAAAAAATTCTCGTTAGCAATAGTAGTTGTTTTAAGTTTCTCAATGTTTGCTGTTCGTACATATCATAGGATAAACATTTTAAAAATTTAAATTATTATTATTATTATTATTATTATTATTATTATTATTATTATTATTATTATTATTATTATTTCTTATCAATGTTTATTATTGTCATACTGACACTACATAAACTTTTATTACGTACTTCTTTTACTTTCATTATTCATTTTTAGGTTGTTTTATCATCTTGAATATCTGTATATTAATGTAATAACTACTGTAAGACTATTGTATTCAATTAGAATTAGAATTTGACTGAGCGGAAGAGAAAACCTACTGGCCTTAGTTCTACCAGATTAAATAAATAATGATAATTAATAATAAGCACGTTATTGTCAAACACCCTTAACCTCTGTTTCTCTCTCAAAGTGAGAGTCCAAGTTTCACAACCATACAGAAGAACCGGTAATATAATTGTTTTATAAATTGTAACTTCCAGATTTTTTGAGAGCAAACTGGATGATAAAAGCTCCTCAACCGAATAATAACACGCATTTCCCATATTTATCCGGCGTTTAATTTCTTTCCGAGTATAATTTATATTTGTTACTGTTGCTCTAAGATATTTGAATTTTTCCACCTCTTCAAAGAATAAACCTCCAATTTTTATATTTCCATTTCGTACAATATTCTGGTCACGAGACCAGATCAGACTCCCTCTTTTGTCCTGACATGTCCTCCTTTTTATGCCTTTGTCCGGGGTCTGGGCGGATTAAAAAAAAAATCAAGAAATGTTCTCCTTTTCGTAACTTGTATGTCTGATATTTTAAAATTATCTGATTTGACGCCTTTTTCAAGTGATTTGTCTGTAGATGGCAGCAGCAACGACGGAATATACTCTTTGCCAACGATCATAACTCTCTTTGCTCATATTTCTTATTGTCGTTGCTTTCATACATGTAGCTAACTGTAAAATCATGTTATACTATTAAGTTTTGTCATAAGTACATAGACCTATGCTGTAAGAAATATATATTTTTGTAAGTATAATATAGGATAGCCCTAAATATAAATAGATATTATCTGTCCTCGTTAATAAATGAATCGATTATTTCGAAAACGTAACAGGTACTGTTCTGCGCAAACTACTTCAGTACCTAGCATTTATTACATTAATAAAACTAAAAGTCCATTTCTTATCCATTTCTGTAGATGAAGTATATGACTTATTTTATGATTTTTAACAACAATGTGTTATAGGAAAAAGCAAAGAGCACTGGTTAAAAAAGTAACATGAGCGAAAATGTCACATGTTACTTTTTCGAAATAATCGATTCAATTACAGTTCCCTTGACTTTGATATGTAGCTAACTGTAAAATCATTATTATTAAATTTTTCATAATAAATTATTTTGAAATAAAATAAATTTAAGTAGTATGATATAAGACTAAATTTATACTGTAAATGTTTTATAATAAAATAGATATTGACGGAATTTAAACTACATATATAATAAGCCTAAATCTAAATACATATTTTCTCTCCTCTTTTTTAGAACAATGTCCTTTTTTTAAGCTTTGCATCCTCTTTTTTTATCGATGTGAATTTGGTCACCCTAAGTAAGTCAAAGTAAAGTCAACACCGTGACAGGCCAAATCTGCCCAGAGGTTGGCTAGAGGTCAAAGGCTCTCACCTCTACTGACAGTCGGCATTTAATGGCAGTAGGGATGTTAGTCCTACGTGTGCGCCGCCTTTACTCCCAAAGAAACGTCCCTGGTAGAGCTGGGGACGGAGCGAGTAGATCCGTTGAGTTAACTCGGTTCTATCGGTTTATGTGCTTGGCAGCGGAGCACCGAAATTACTCGGTTAACGGTAGCCGTTACCGGTCAGTTCAAACGTTCAAACAGAGTTCACGTGTTTTACTTAATTCTAGCAGACAATAACGTAGGTACTGTTGTATTTAAAACTTATCTGCTGCAGGACAAATTATTTTCTTATCCCCAAGGCGGGCTCAAAGGCCTCTAGTATTGAAGAGGAGTTCATCCTATTACATGACCTGTCAAGCGGGCCTAATGAACACTGACAGTCTGAACATATTACTATAAGTAATAATAATAATAATAATAATAATAATAATAATAATAATAATAAAATATTATTATTATTATCATTATTATTACTAATATTAAAGTCCAGGATAACAGAGAAAGTATGGAATTGAAAGGATTACATCAGCTCCTTGTTTATGCGGATGACGTGACTATATTAGGAGAAAATCCACAACAAATTAGGGAAAACACGGGAATTTTACTTGAAGCAAGTAAACAGATAGGTGTGAAAGTAAATCCCGAAAAGACAAACTATATGATTATGTCTCGTGACCAGAATATTGTACGAAATGGAAATATAAAAGTTGGAAATTTATCCTTTGAAGAGCTAGAAAAATTCAAATATCTTGGAGCAACAGTAACAAATATAAATGATACTCGGGAGGAAATTAAACGCAGAATAAATATGAGAAATGCCTGTTATTTTTCGGTTGAGAAGTTTTTATCATCCAGTCTTCTCTCAGAAAAGCTGAAAGTTAGAATTTATAAAACAATTAGGCCTATATTACCGGTTCTTCTATATGGTTGTGAAACTTGAACTCTCACTTTGAGAGAGGAACAGAGGTTAAGGGTGCTTGAGAATAAAATACTTAGGAAAATATTTAGGGTTAAGAGGGATGAAGTTACAGGAGAATGGAGAAAGTTACATAACGCAGAACTGCATGCATTTTATTCTTCACCTGACATAATTAGGAACATTAAATCCAGACGTTTGAGATAGGCAGGGCATGTAGCACGTATGAGCGAATCCAGAAATGCATATAGGCCTAGAGTGTTAGTTGAGAGGTCGGAGGAAATACGACCTTTGGGGAGACCGAGACGTAAATGGGAGGATAATATTGAAATGTATTTTGAGGGAGGTGGGATGTGATTATAGAGACTGGATTAACCTTACTCAGGATAGGGACCGATGGCGTGTTTATGTGAAGGCGGCAATGAACCTCCGGGTTCCTTAAAAGCCATAAGTATTATTATTATTATTATTATTATTATTATTATTATTATTATTATTATCATCATCGTCATCATATTAGATTGTTTGATTACTATTGAAATATGTTTAAAAAAAAGGAGTGCATTATATTTATCTTCTATTTGTGTTTATTGGATTTGTGTTACCTCATCAGTCATCATTTTATTTGTATTTGTATTTCTACGAATTATGTTACCTAATTACTTTAATTTATCAATGATATTACTGTTCACCAAAGAGAACATGGTTGTATTGAAGGCTAGTAATGTTATAAAATAAATAAGCATTATGTTCTTCATTTTAAGATTCCACGTTTTATTGATTCTTTGATCCACTTTCCGTAAATGTAAATAAT